>NC_091782.1:29502765-29846604 GCF_029378745.1 Bos indicus | reverse complement strand
TAAGACTGAAAACCAGAAGCAGGAGGCTTAAGTCCAAATCCTGACTCCAGGGAACTCCTGACTCCAGGGAACATTAATTGACAGGAGCTCATCAAACACCTCCATACCTACACTGAAACCAAGCACCACACAAGGGCCAACATGTTCCAGAGCAAGACATACCACACAAATTCTCCAGCAACACAGGAACACAGCCCTGAGCTCCAGTATACAGGCTGCCCAAAGTTACTACAAAACCATAGACATCTCATAACTCATTACTGGACACTTCATTGCACTCCAGAGAGAAGAAATCCAGCTCTACCAACCAGAACACTGACACAAGCTTCCCTAACCAAGAAACCTTGACAAGCCAACTGTACAAACCCACACATAGCAAGGAAACTCCACAATAAAGAGAACTCCACAAACTGCCAGAATACAGAAAGGACACCCCAAACTCAGCAGTATAAACAAGATGAAGAGACAGAGGAATACCCAGCAGGTAAAGGATCAGGATAAATGCCCACCAAACCAAACAAAAGAGGAAGAGATAGGGAATCTACCTGATAAAGAATTCTGATTAATGATAGTGAAAATGATCCAAAATCTTGAAATCAAAATGGAATCTCAGTTAAATAGCCTGGAGACAAGGATCGAGAAGATGCAAGAAGGTTTCAACAAAGACCTGGAAGAAATAAAAAAGAGCCAATATATAATGAATAATGCAATAAATGAGATCAAAAACACTCTGGAGGCAACAAATAGTAGAATAACTGAGGCAGAAGATAGGATTAGTGTATTAGAAGGTAGAATGGTAGAAATAAGTGAATCAGAGAGGAAAAAAGAAAAACGAATTAAAATAAATGAGGACAATCTCAGAGACCTCCAGGACAATATTAAATGTTACAACATTCGAATCATAGGAGTCCCAGAAGAAGAAGACAAAAAGAAAGACCATGAGAAAATACTTGAGGAGATAATAGTTGAAAACTTCCCTAAAATGGGGAAGGAAATAATCACCCAAGTCCAAGAAACCCAGAGAGTCCCAAACAGGATAAACCCAAGGCGAAACACCCCAAGACACATATTAATCAAATTAACAAAGATCAAACACAAAGAACAAATATTAAAAGCAGCAAGGGAAAAACAACAAATATCACACAAGGGAATTCCCATAAGGATAACAGCTGATCTTTCAATAGAAACTCTTCAAGCCACGAGAGAATGGCAAGACATACTTAAAGTGATGAAAGAAAATAACCTACAGCCCAGATTACTGTACCCAGCAAGGATCTCATTCAAATATGAAGGAGAAATCAAAAGCTTTACAGACAAGCAAAAGCTGAGAGAATTCAGCACCACCAAACCAGCTCTCCATCAAATACTAAAGGATATTCTCTAGACAGGAAACACAAAAACGGTGTATAAACTCGAACCCAAAACAATAAAGTAAATGGCAACGGGATCATACTTATCAATAATTTCCTTAAACATAAATGGGTTGAATGCCCCAACCAAAAGACAAAGACTGGCTGAATGGATACAAAAACAAGACCCCTATATATGTTGTCTACAAGAGACCCACCTCAAAACAGGGGACACATACAGACTGAAAGTGAAGGGCTGGAAAAAGATTTTCCATGCAAATAGAGACCAAAAGAAAGCAGGAGTAGCAATACTCATATCAGATAAAATAGACTTTAAAACAAAGGTTGTGAAAAGAGACAAAGAAGGACACTACATAATGATCAAAGGATCAATCCAAGAAGAAGATATAACAATTATAAATATATATGCACCCAACATAGGAGCACTGCAATATGTAAGACAAATGCTAACAAGTATGAAAGGGGAAATTAACAATAATACAATAATAGTGGGAGACTTTAATACCCCACTCACACCTATGGATAGATCACTAAACAGAAAATTAACAAGGATACACAAACTTTAAACAATACAATAGACCAATTAGACCTAATTGATATCCATAGGACATTTCACCCCAAAACAATGAATTTCACCTTTTTCTCAAGCGCACATGGAACCTTCTCCAGGATAGATCACATCCTGGGCCATAAGTCTAGCCTTGGTAAATTCAAAAAAATTGAAATCATTCCAAGCATCTTTTCTGACCACAATGCAGTAAGATTAGATCTCAATTACAGGAGAAAAACTATTAAAAATTCCAACATATGGAGGCTGAACAACACGCTGCTGAATAACCAACAAATCACAGAAGAAATCAAAAAAGAAATCAAAATTTGCATAGAAACAAATGAAAATGAAAACACAACAACCCAAAACCTGTGGGACACTGTAAAAGCAGTGCTAAGGGGAAAGTTCATAGCAATACAGGCATACCTCAAGAAACAAGAAAAAAGCCAAATAAATAACCTAACTAAGAAGGCAATGGCACTCCACTCCAGTACTTTTGCCTGGAGAATCCATGGACGGAGGAGCCTGGTTGGCTGCAGTCCATGGGGTTGCTAAGAGTCGGACACGACTGAGCGACTTCACTTTCACTTTTTACTTTCATGCATTGGAGAAGGAAACGGCAACCCACTCCAGTGTTCTTGCCTGGAGAATCCCAGGGACGAGGAAGCCTGGTGGGTTGCCGTCTATGGGGTCGCACAGAGTCGGACACGACTGAAGTGACTTAGCAGCAGCAGCAGCAGCACACCTAAAGCAACTAGAAAAGGAAGAAATGAAGAACCCCAGGGTTAGTAGAAGGAAAGAAATCTTAAATTAGGGCAGAAATAAATGCAAAAGAAACAAAAGAGACCATAGCAAAAATCAACAAAGCCAAAAGCTGGTTCTTTGAAAGGATAAATAAAATTGACAAACCATTAGCCAGACTCATCAAGAAACAAAGGGAGAAAAATCAAATCAACAAAATTAGAAATGAAAATGGAGAGATCACAACAGACAACACAGAAATACAAAGGATCATGAGACTACTATCAGCAATTATATGCCAATAAAATGGACAACGTGGAAGAAATGGACAAATTCTTAGAAAAGTACAACTGTCCAAAACTGGACCAGGAAGAAATAGAAAATCTTAACAGACCCATCACAAGCACGGAAATTGAAACTGTAATCAGAAATCTTCCAGCAAACAAAAGCCCAGGTCCAGACAGCTTCACAGCTGAATTCTACCAAAAATTTAGAGATGAGCTAACACCTATCCTACTCAAACTCTTCCAGAAAATTGCAGAGGAAGGTAAACTTCCAAACTCATTCTATGGGGCCACCATCACCCTAATACCAAAACCTGACAAAGATGCCACAAAAAAAAGAAAACTACAGGCCAATATCACTGATGAACATAGATGCAAAAATCCTTAACAAAAGTCTAGCAATCAGAATCCAATAACACATTAAAAAGATCATACACCATGACCAAATGGGCTTTATCCCAGGGATGCAAGGATTCTTCAATATCCACAAATCAATCAATGTAATACACCACATTTACAAATTGAAAAATAAAAACCATATGATTATCTCAATAGATGCAGAGAAAGCCTTTGACAAAATTCAACATCAATTTATGATAAAAACTCTCCAGAAAGCAGGAATAGAAGGAACATACCTCAACATAATAAAAGCTATATATGACAAACCCACAGCAAACATTATCCTCAATGGTGAAAAATTGAAAGCATTTCCCCTAAAGTCAGAAACAAGACAAGGGTGCCCACTTTCACCATTACTATTCAACATAGTTTTGGCCACAGCAATCAGAGCAGAAAAATAAATAAAAGGGATCCAAATTGGAAATGAAGTAAAACTTTCACTGTTTGCAGATGACATGATCCTTTACATAGAAAACCCTAAAGACTCCACCAGAAAACTACTAGAACTAATCAATGAATATAGTAAAGTTGCAGGATATAAAATCAACACACAGAAATCCCTTGCATTCCTATACACTAATAATGAGAAAATAGAGAAATTAAGGAAACAATTCCATTCACCATTGCAACGAAAAGAATAAAATACTTAGGAATATATCTACCTAAAGAAACTAAAGACATATATATAGAAAACTATAAAACACTGGTGAAAAAAATCAAAGAGGACACTAATAGATGGAGAAATATACCATGTTCATGGATTCGAAGAATCAATATAGTGAAAATGAATATACTACCCAAAGCAATTTATAGATTCAATGCAATCCCTATCAAGCTACCAATGGTATTCTTCACAGAGTTAGAACAAATAATTTCACAATTTGTATGGAAATACAAAAAACCTCAAATAGCCAAAGCAATCTTGAGAAAGAAGAATGGAACTGGAAGAATCAACCTGCCTGACTTCAGGCTCTACTACAAAGCCACAGTCATCAAGACAGTATGGTACTGGCACAAAGACAGAAAGGTAGATCAATGGAACAAAATAGAAAGCCCGGAGATAAATCCACGCACCTATGGACACCTTATCTTTGACAAAGGAGGCAAGAATATACAATGGATTAAAGACAATCTCTTTAACAAGTGGTGCTGGGAAAACTGGTCAACCACTTGTAAAAGAATGAAACTAGAACACTTTCTAACACCATACACAAAAATAAACTCAAAATGGATTAAAGATCTAAATGTAAGACCAGAAACTATAAAACTCCTAGAGGAAAACATAGGCAAAACACTCTCCAACATACATCACAGCAGGATCCTCTATGACCCACCTCCCAGGATAGTGGAAATAAAAGCAAAAATAAACAAATGGGACCTAATTAAACTTAAAAGCTTCTGCACAACAAAGGAAACTATAAGCAAGGTGAAAAGATAGCCTTCAGAATGGGAGAAAATAATAGCAAATGAAGCAACTGAAAAACAACTAATCTCAAAAATATACAAGCAACTCCTACAGCTCAACTCCAGAAAAATAAATGACCCAATCAAAAAATGGGCCAAAGAACTAAAGAGACATTTCTCCAAAGAAGACATACAGATGGCTAACAAACACATGAAAAGATGCTCAACATCACTCATTATCAGAGAAATGCAAATCAAAACCACTATGAGGTACCATTTCACGCCCGTCAGAATGGCTGCGATCCAAAAATCTACAAGCAATAAATGCTGGAGAGGATGTGGAGAAAAGGGAACCCTCTTACACTGTTGGTGGAAATGCAAACTAGTACAGCTACTATGGAGAACAATGTGGAGATTCCTTAAAAAACTGGAAATAGAACTGCCTTATGATCCAGCAATCCCACTGCTGGGCATACACACTGAGGAAACCAGAATTGAAAGAGACACGTGTACCCCAATGTTCATTGCAGCACTGTTTATAATAGCCAGGACATGGAAGCAACCTAGATGTCCATCAGCAGATGAATGGATAAGAAAGCTGTGGTACATATACACAATGGAGTATTACTCAGCCATTAAAAAGAATACATTTGAATCAGTTCTAATGAGGTGGATGAAACTGGAGCCTATTATACAGAGTGAAGTAAGCCAGAAAGAAAAACACCAATACAGTATACTAATGCATATATATGGAATTTAGAAAGATGGTAACAATAACCTTGTATATGAGACAGCAAAAGAGACACTGATGTATAGAACAGTCTTTTGGACTTTGTGGGAGAGGGAGAGGGTGGGATGATTTGGGAGAATGGCACTGAAACATGTATAATATCATACGAAACGAGTTGCCAGTCCAGGTTCGATGCACGATACTGGATGCTTGGGGCTGGTGCACTGGGACGACCCAGAGGGATGGTACGGGGAGGCAGGAGGGAGGAGGGTTCAGGATGGGAACACGTGTATACCTGTGGTGGATTCATGTTGATATATGGCAAAACCAATACAATATTGTAAAGTTAAAAATAAAATAAAATATATATAAAAAATAAAATAAATAAAATACATAAAAATTACAAAGACTTTGTCAATCTAACATATGATCTCAAAAGGCAATGGCTAAATTAGGAACCACTCAGCCACTTTCAAAATATGTTTTCAAAATGATATTTTTTACACAGGTTTATTGAGGTAGCACTGATATACAACAAAGAACTGCACATATGTAAATAAACAATACGATGATACACAAACACCTATGATACCATTACACAATGGTGGGGGGAAGAAATGGAGGCCATTGTGGGCAGGGGTGGGTCAGCCTCCCCACTTTCTCACATTACATTACAGGAACACAGACACATTCAGACATCTCTACAAAAAGAGAAGTCTGGGTTCTGAAGTCATAGAGTGGGGGCGTGAACACAACTTTCTTCACTCAGTTCCACACAAGCCATCAGTTTCACACTATAGAAGAAAATAATCAAGAATAAATTCAGGTCAGTCATCATAGGTGGCGACATTCTGAACAAATTTCCACTACTCAAAATGTTCAAATCCAGAGCATCCCCATAACCCAACCCCTCTCCCACTTCAGGCCCTCCAGAGTCTCACCTTTAGGAGCATGAGAGATACATTAGGGCCTCAGATCCTATCTTCTCCTGGGATAGAACAGAACTTGGTCAGAGCCCACAGGAGTTAAGACTAAAGGAGACAATACAGGGTGGGTGAACCCCTCCAGGGGGTTCCCATCTACACTATCTCAAGAGTCTCAGGGTTCACCCAGACACACACCTGTCCATACTTACTTGCAGTTTGAGTATAGCTCCCTCCATCTCCATCTGTGGGTAAAAGACATCATGTGAGAGGCCTGGGGGGAGGCAGAGCCTTGAGGTTCTATAGGAATCCCTTAGTCCTGAATCCCAGGGAAGTTTCCAGAACCGTGAATGCAGATCCAGGGCAGGATTGAGAAACATGAGGAAAGAGGGTTTATGGGAACTGTACCACTCCCCTTCTAGATGTCTATACTTAGCTGCTAGAAATCAGATCCCCATTACGGGAATCATCAAAGTGAGAAGGTAATCCTCTTTTACACACATGCCTTTCAAAAGAGTGTTAGAGGGCTTCCCTGGTGGCTCAGTGATAAAGAATTCGCCTGCTAATGCAAGAGACACAGATTCGATCCCTGGTCCAGGACGATTCCAAATGCTGTGAAGCAACCAAGTCCCTGAGCCACAACTCTTGAGCCTGTGTTCTGGAACCCGGGAGCTGCAACCACTGAGCCCACACCCCCTAGAGCCAGTGCTCCACAACAAAAGAAGCCATTGCAATGAGAAGCCTGCGCACAACCACTAGAGTAGCTCCCGGCTCACTGCAACTAGAGAAAACCTGCACAGTAACAAAGACCCAACGCAGCCATAAATAAATAAATAAAATTATTTTAAAAAAAGAGTGTTAGAAACAGGGCCTCAGACTGGGTAAGTGCGTGTATGTAGATGGTGCCTCCCAGCACTGAGGCAAGAGACTGGACATTTTCTGTCTTGAAACCCTGGGGGCACAAGAAAACTCAGATTTCACTCCTCTCCCTACCTGAGCGTTTCTCCTCCAGATCACAGCTCCAGCCACCACTGCCAATACGAGGAGAACCAGGCCAACAATGACGCCCATGGTGAGGAAGGGGGTCTGAGGAGGTTCTGTGGAGGCAAGGGAAGGGCCCTGACCTCAGGCTTGAGCCCTGAACTTGCTGAACTGACTCCTGAAGGGCTCCTGCTTTATCTGAGAGGACACTCCAGCCCCATCCCCCTCCTTACCCCATCTCAGGGTGAGGGGCTTCTGAAGCCCCTCATGCTGCACATGGCAGATGCATCCCCTGAAGCCCTGGTCTCCACAACCTCCATGTCCTGGGTCTGGTCCTCCCCGTCACGCTGCCAGGTCAGTGAGATCTCCGCCCGGTAGAAGCCCAGGGCCCAGCACCTTAGGGTGACCTCACGGTCAGAGATGGGGTGTCGGGTCACATGGGTCTTCGGAGGAACTGAGGAAAAAGGTGAGAAAATTTAGGAACTTTGTATTAATTCTAACAGCCCACATGAAGGGGCACTTCTGTGACCATTCTGAGAATGGAGGGAATAAATGGTGTGAGAGGTGAGAGTACAAAAGACATGAGCCTGGACCCCAGGATATGGGAAAACTTCTTATGCTTTGAGAAGTTCTAGAAACAGGATAAAACAGCCCAGGGTAGGAGGCTCCAGGTCTCTGAGTGAGACAATACAGACTTCTGGTCCTGACCTAGGTGAAGACTGAGTTGATTCAAAAAATCTGGAGCTCAGGTGGCCAGTGAAGAAGGCATGGGGCACAGAAAAAGGTGAGAGAGTAAAGCACTAAGACTTAGGCCAAAGTCAAAGAAATCTGCTAATAAATTATTTCAGAGACCTCCACATCCAGAGAGACAGAATCCTTTAATTGTCCTGAGAAGGACATTTGGTTTTTAAGCAGCCTCACAGAACACAGCAAAAACAAGATGCAAAGAATACCTGTTAAGCAAATGAATGTAACAACGTATGTAAACCTGAGAGTGTCACTGCTTTAGAATTCTTTGCATCTGCTTCTTTTCCACACCTCTTGCTTCTCTAGCCCTTCTCTCTGTTTCTCACATCCCTCATCCCCCTTAGTCTCCACCAACTTCTCATCCCTGAACTGTCGCACAAGAACCACCACCTAACCTGCCACCCATAGACTATTCTCTCCACAGTGGTCAGGAATGCCATTTCAGACACTGAGTAAGAATCTTTAAGCCTTACTCTAAGGATCCAAGTAGTGGAGGAGAGGGGGAAGAATGCTAGTGTCAAGCCTATGCTTCTGCCCTTAAGGTTGGGCTAGTTGGAGGTACAGCCCCAACCTGAGGTGAGATCTGGGAGGGCCCGGGGCCCCTGGTACCTGCGCGCAGCACAGCGTCTCCTTCCCCTTCTCCAGGTATTTGCGGAGCCAGTCCACGCACTCGGTCTCCACGTATGCCCCGTACTGTTCCGCTGCTCCCTCCACCTCCCACTTGCGCGGGATGATCTGTCCACCGTGTACGCCGCGGACCAGGAGCGCATGTCCTCGTTCAGCGTGATGTAACCCGCGCCGTCGTAGGCGAAGTGCTCGTACCCTCGGACGATGCAGCCTTCCGGCCCGACATCGCAGCCAGACAAGTCGAAGGAAGCTGTGCGATTCTGCCCCGCCCCCGCGGTTAGCACCGCCCACTTAGCCCCGCCCAGCGCTCAACCTAGCTTTCCTCCTGCTCCAGACCCCCGGGCGGTGATTGCTCAGAGCCCGTTTTTCTCCTAAATTGAAAACGCAATCCCTGTGAATCCTAGTTCCTACTGCGCTCTTCCCAGACCGAAGAGAGGTCGGAGGATCTCCTGACCTCGGGGGCGAAACCTCGGACCGGGGAACTCAGGGGACCCCGGTCATCGCAGGGGAATGCAGGGCTTGAGACTCACCCAACTAGCTGTGGTTGTGGTTGCCAACTATGACCTGCAGGTTCGACTCTAAGCCTGCGAATGTTCTCTGGCTATCTTGGTTTGCCGGTCCCAGTACTGCGGCCCCTCCTGCTCCATCCACGGCGCCCGAGGCTCCATCCTCGGATTCGCGGTGTCGCTGTTGTATCTTACGAACTGCGTGTCGTCCAAGTAACCGACAGATTGATAAAGGTCCCTCCCGAGGCCAGGACGCGATACCAAAATATGGAAGTACCTCAAGGAGTGGACCCCTGGGACCGGGAGGGGTTGCCACCCGGGCCGACGCTCCTTCGGGCGCGGGTCCCCATGTCCGAGGTGAATGTGACCTGTAGGGGATAAGGGGACGAGCGGGCATGAGAGACGGAAGAGGGCCGGTGGGAGAGTCGAGTGGTGAGAGGAGAGGGCTGGAGGCTCGGAAGGGACAGGGGAGGGTCAGGACGGGACGGGGGCGAGGTAGTGGGTCTGGTCTCGGGGCCATAGAACGCGTCTTCCGCGGCTGTCCCTCGCCCCAGACAGGCGGTCCCCTGGCTTCTCCTGCAGAGGCTATTTCGTCTCGACCCCGCACTCACCCGCCCAGGTCTTGGTCAGAGCCAGGGACTCCGAGAGCAGCAGGAGGAGGGTTCGCAGCTCGGTGACCCACATGCTTGGGATTTGGGGCGAATGTGAGCTCGAACCAGTCTGAGAACTTCATAACAGGGAACCGCGGTGGCGCTGATTGGCTTCCCTAGAAACCAATAGACCGAGACCAGGAGTAGCATCATAGGTGTCCAGGAAGAAGGACCTGACACAGTTTGAGAGAGAAGTGAAACTGTGGGGAAGTTTCACTTGTGTGAAATCTCCAGTGCTGTGGGAATCCCCAGTGCTTAGCTTCCGTGTCCCAGACGCCAACCCCCGCCCCTAGAACCTGAGACCTTGAGCGCCACACCCAGGGCACCTGGGACTTTGTACCCTGCCCCTCTTCTCGAGGCTGCACCAAGAGCACTTTGTCAAACAGTCTCCCTGGCGCTGGGACTGTTTGAGAAAACCAAGGAGAAACCCCCAGGCTGGGCTCAGCCCCTTTGTCTTCCCTTCCCCAGTTCCCTCTCCCTGACTTGCATCCCTATTCACTCATCCCTTGGGCACGCTCCTAGGAAAAACAAACTTCCAAGGAATAGGGTGCCAGAGAGCAACCTGGTCTTAGGAAAGCTGGTGAAGAAACAATGGTATGCTCATTAAACTGGGGGCAGTTGTGTATGTAGAGATTCCTATAGAGACCAGCTTCCTGTTTGCTTGTTAACCATAATCCTGATGTCCCCTGAATGAGCATCTAATCTGTAAAAGTAATGATTTCACCCTTCCCGTGTGAATGTGTCTAAACACCTCTGCAATAACCAAAGTTCAAAACTTCACTCTCCCAAACTGTGGCTCCAGGCTTTTATACTTTAAAATTACCTTTATTCCATAGCCCCGAGTTTTCCTGTCAGAGTCTCAGCACATGGTCAATACAGAAAAGCCCATGGAAGCACAGTTTCTTCCTGCAGAAGACCTGTGCCTATGCAGTAATTTACTACAATGACTAGGTGATGACAGGAGAGGCTACACCATTGAAAGAAGATTTTTTACTAATTACACTTTCAGAGTGGACAGGGCATGGCACACCACACAGGTCCACAGCGGGGGAAGCACCAAGGTTGGCCAGAAGGTCAAGGAGAGGGAGAAAGCATGGCTCAGAACTTTCATGGCATTTTCCTCAGGGCTGAGGGAAAGCAAAGGAGGGCTGGAGAAACATTTTAGGATTGGCTGGTTTGAATAAGGTCATTGGCAGGTTCTGGGAGACAGGACCTGTCTCTAGGTGCCTGGTACCTGGCCCTGGATAATGAGAGCAGAGGAATATTGCTTCCTGGAATGTAAGACCTGATAGAAGTGTGTATGTGTGTGTGTTCGCGCTCAGTCATGTCCAACTCTTTGCGACCCCATAGACTGTAGCCTGCCAGGCTCTGCTATAGAAGAGGTGGTTCCAGATACGGACTCTGGATTGTCTAGTTTGCAAAGAAAAGGTTGCTCCTGGGCAAGCCCTTTGCTGTCTCTAAGAATTGGTCAGCTCTAGAGCGCAAGTCTCTCCCCAGTTATCCAGACCACAAATGGCAGAGCATCAAGAATACAGAAAATAAGAAATATTATTAACACATTATATTTCAACCAGAGTGTACAAACTTTAATCCCCTCAAAGTTGCAAGTGTTCAGTGCAATCAAAGTGTCCTTCACAAACACTCCTGCATCGTCTATGTTTGTGATCCACACCTAAGCGATGTGCACATTTTATTGGGCACTTGGTATTATTTTCTTTAACCTGATTGTCATAAGGAGACATCTGGTTTTTAGGCAGCCTCACAAAACAGAGCAAATACAAGATGCAAAGAATACCTGTTAAGCAAATCAATGTAACATCATATTTAAACCTGAGAGTGTCGCTGCTTTAGAATGCTTTACATCTGCTTCTTCTCCACACCTCTTGCTTCTCTAGCCCTTCTCTCTGTCTCTCTCATCCCTCAGGCCCTCTTCTCCCCTTAGTCTCCACCTACTTCTCATCCCTGAATTGTGGCACAAGAGCCACCACCTCACCTCACCATGGACTATTCCCCCCACAGTGGTCAGGAGTGTCATTTCAGACATTTTTTAATATTCCAGTGGCTCCATCTCACTCTTGGAAAGCTTCTAGAATGTAAGGCACATGAGCACAGGGGCTTTGTGTTAAAGCTTTTTTGGTTAAAGCTGTACCTCCAGCATATAAAGCTATGTTTGATACATAGTGAGCACTAAATTAATGATTGTTGAACAAATGAAATAAACAAACCTGATTGTATTAAAGTCTGATGGCATCATATACAAATCAGAAAATTTTTTAAAGTAGAAAAATTAGGAAAGGTTTTATGTTGTTCAACATATGCGAGAGTTCATAAATTCATTCCAGTGGAGAAAATGTTTTATATGTTGCACAGTTGAGCCTGTGCATTAGTTTTCTATTGCTGCATAAAATGTTACCACAAATGTAGTTGCTCTAACAAGAGCCATTTCAATGCTCCCAGTTCTGTGGATCAGAAGTCCAGGTGCAGTATGGAGAGGGTCTCTGTTCAGCATTTCGTGAAGTTGTGTTTGCAACTAGAGCTTAAGGTCCTCCTCCAAGCTCATGCAGAACTCTCTGCAGAATTTTACTTCTTATAGTTGTAGCACTGAGGTCCCCACTTCCTTTCTTGAGGTCGGTAGAATGCTGCTCTCAGCACCTCTGGCCACCAGCATGCCTTGCTATGTGGGCCCCTCCATTTCAAGCCCTCCCTCACACTGCATCCCTTTCACTGTTTGTTCAGTAATAACCTAGTCTGGTTAAGAGTTCACTTGATCAGGTCTGGATTACCCATGATCATCCCCTGTTGTAAACTCAACTGATATGAACTTAATTACATATGAAAAAATCCCTTCACAGTACCACTTGCATTAGTGTTTGATCAAACAACTGGGAGAATGTGAATAATGAGCAGTTGGTTATTGCCGGCTGTCTTAGAATCTGCCTAATATAGCCTTGTTCTTCCTTTGGGTTTAATTGGGTTACAGTTGGTAATGGAAATTCAAATAAATAAAATTTTGTAAATAGTAATAACATGCTTTCTGTCCATTTAACCATGGGGATTCTCCTTAAATTTTAAAACCAAATGGTATGTTTAATAGAAAGTGTTAGTCGCTCAGTTGTGTCCAACTCTTTGTGACCCCACCAGTCTCCTCTGTCCATGAAATTCTCGAAGCAAGAATACTGGACTGGGTTGCCATTTCCTTCTCCAGGGGATCTTCCTGACCCAGGGATCGAACCCACATCTCCTGAATTGCAGGCAAATTCTCTACCATCTGATACACCAGGGAAGCCCTATGTTTGACATCCTATTGTTAATTTACAACAGATCAAAAATAAAATGCAATAATCCATTATTTTCTTTGGATGCTGTAATAACTGTATACTGCTGAGAATTTCAAAATCAAATAATTATTATGTTCCACAGTTTTCCAGAATCAGAATTTCAGGAGAGGTTTACTTGAATTCTGGTTAGGGCCTCTCATAAGTTTCGATGAAGCTGTCAGCCAAGGCTGCATCATCCAAAGGCTTAACTGGGGCAAGAAATTCACATTAAACATGGTCACCCACATGGCTGTTGGAAGAGGCCTCATTTCCCTCCTGGATCGTCCTGGGAGGCCTCAGTTCCAAGCCATACTAACTTTCCTTAAAGCAGCTAATGACTAGGCAGCAATCTTCCGCCAGAGCAAGTGATCTGAGAGAGGGCAGCCAAGATGGAAGCTGCATTGTGTTTGATATCATAGGCCCAGAGTCACACGCCATTACGTCAGCTTGCTCTCTCAGTTACAAGTGAATCACTGGGGCTTCCTGGTTGTCCAGTGGCAAAGACTCCATGCTCCTAATGCAGGGTGCCCAGGTTGGAACCTTGGTCAGGAAACTAGATCCCACATGCTGCAACTGAGACCTGGTGCAGCCAAACAAATAAAAGATTTTAAGTGAATCAGTAAGTCCAACCCAAACTCAAGAGCAGAAAATGAAGCTCCACTTCTGGAAGGGAGGAATATAAAAGAATTTACCCACATGTTAAAATCAAAATTAAATATTCTCTCAGGATTTTGTAAATCAAATGCTTCCTTTAGTCAATTATTCTTGAGTGCTTCAAACTTCTTTTTGGAACGTAATAATAAAAGTTTGCAGGTCTTCCCTGTAGCTCAAATGATAAAGAATCAGCCTGCAATGCAGGAGACCAGGGTTCAAACCCTGGGTTGGGAAGTTCCTCTGGAGAAGGGAATGGCAATGCACTCCAGTATTCTTGCCTGGAGAATTCCATGGATAGAGGAGCCTGGCAGATTATAGTCCTTGGGATTGCAAAAAATCGGACACAACTGAGTGACTAACACTATTACTACTAATAAAAGTTTGAGACAGAGAAGTGAGATACCCCAAGGTCTCTAAGATTTCCCTGCAAATTCTATACACTGAAAACATATAGTAGCTATATGTAAATGATTAGGTAGCTATGGATAATTGAGTTCAGTTCAGTTCAGCCACTCAGTTGTGTCCGACTCTTTGCAACCCCATGAACTGCAGCACACCAGGCCTCCCTGTCCATCACCAACTCCCGGAGTCTACCCAAACCCATGTCCATCGAGTCGGTGATGCCATCCAACCATCTCATCCTCTGTCGTCCCCTTCTCCTCCTGCCCTCAATCTTTCCCAGCATCAGGGTCTTTTCAAATGAGTCAGCTCTTTGCATCAGGTGGCCAAAGTATTGGAGTTTCAGCTTTAACATCAGTCCTTCCTATGAACACCCAGGACTGATCTCCTTTAGGATGGACTGGTTTGATCTCCTTGAAGTCCAAGGGACAATTCTGATCCAGGTAAAACTTTGTTCCTAGATCAAAATTAGCCATTCCTGTCTAATGAGTCACATCAAAACTGTTGTCATGATACTAAGCTCGGAGTGGGGAGGGAGACTAAAATAAGAGATTCTTATTTTTTTTTCTTTCCTTTCAATTGAAGGATAATTGCTTTACAGTATTTTGTGGGGGTTTTTTATTATACATCAATAAGAAATAGCCATAGGTACACCCGTGTCCCACCCTCCTAAACTTTCCTCCCATTTCCCTCCCATGAGATTCTTATTTTTCTAGTTAAAATGAAATATCATCAGGTAATATTATCAAAGATGATATTCCTTTATATTTTTCCATCTTAATTTACACTGAGCAAAATGCACTTTTTGGTTCCATAAATGTATTTAAGCCAGGTGAATGTGAAAGTTAATGTAAGTGACGTGTCTAAGCCATCACAAGACCTTAAGCATCAGATTAAACATTGTGCAGCAGAAAACTGACAGAGATGCCAGTGAACAAAAGAGCAAACGGCCTAGACAAAGATATTTCTGTGGCATCCTGGATTCTCTCTCTCGAATACGGTTCACAACATTTGGCTATGGGTTAGTTCTACTTTGAGTAGGTCTTACTAAGGATCCTTAAACTTTGGTATGTAATTTTCCCTTTCATTGAAAAAAAAAATTAATCTGGAATGGTTCACAAACTCCAGTTTCAAAAATACCAGTTTAAGGAGTTCTGATACTCCTCGGAACCCACCTCTGAGATAAGATGTGAAGCTAAGGAGACTTGTCTGATGGTTCGGTGGTTAAAACTCCACACTTCGACCGCAGCAACCATGGGTTCTATCCCTAGTTGGGGCACTAAGATCCTGCATGCCATGCAATGCAGCCAAAAAAAAAAAAAGAATCAGAGACTAAGAAGCTACCGTGAGCCACTTCTCAATCCCATCTCCCATATATAACCTCTATCCTGAAATTTGTGTTTACTGTTCCTCTGAGTTTCTCTAATGATTTTACAGTAAGTGCATATACCCCCAAACCAAATGTTATTTAGTTCGGCCTGTTTTTGACCTTCCTGTTCAGTGAACACATACAGCTTGTATTCTTCCATGACTAAGTGTTATGGGTAGGTGAGTTATCTGATAAGTGATAGAAAGATTCACTCACTTTACTGCTGGAAAAGCTTTATAGTTCGTGATTGTACCAGTTATTTTCCTTTGGGTGAACATATGGCGTTTCAATTTTTGTCATAAACATTAGTGTACATGTCTCCTGGGACACATAGGCAAGCAGCCCCCCAGAGTGAATGATCAGGAGTAAGACTGTTGGATTATATGATATATGTACTGTAACCATTCTGCTGCTGCTGCTGCTAAGTCGCTTCAGTCGTGTCCAACCCTGTGCGACCCCATAGACGGCAGCCCACCAGGCTCCCCCGTCCCTGGGATTCTCCAGGCAAGGACACTGGAGTGGGTTGCCATTTCCTCCTCCAATGCATGAAAGTGAAAAGTGAAAGTGAAGTCGCTCTAGACAAGGCTAATTTTATTTCCAAAGTTCTACTATCAATTTAAATTTTCACTAGGGCTGTGTAAGTGTTCGTGTTGTTTGTGTGGTTGTTCCAGAGGAAGCTGTTTTCAGCAGAAAGACAGAAAGCAAGAGGTAAAACCCACTTCCTGTGTTGAAACTCACTTGCAGTGCAGATCACCCTGGCATGTTTTTCAAACTCTAACAAAAACTTCATTTCTTCTAGTTTTATTCCATATATCTGGTATTATACTTTTAAATTTTATTTTTATTGAAGTATAGTTGAATTGCAATGTGGTGTTAATTGAAAAAGAATGTGTCGGCGCTCCTCTGGTGGTTCAGTGGTAAAGAATCCTCTTGCCAGTCAGGAGACACGGGTTTAATTCCTGGTCTGGGAAGATCACACATGTGGAGCAACTAAGCCCATGCACCACAACTATTGAGCCTGTTCTCTAGAGCCCAGGAACCGCAACTACTGAACCCACATGCCACAGCTTCTGAAGCCTGAGCGCCCTAGAGCCTGTGCCCTACAAGAGAAGCCATTGAGATGAGAAACCTGTGCACCGCAACTAGAGAATAGCCCATGATTACTGCAACTAGAGAAAAGCCTGTGCAGCAACAAAGACCCAGCACAGCCAATAAATAAATCAAATTATTTTTTAAAAAAAGAAGAAAAGGAATGTGTATATAAATGGCATCACACTTTCAGCATATGTGTCCTGAGAATGCTTCCTTTTAGCACAACCATATAGTATTAATTTATATATTTGGAGTCCTCAAATTAAAAAGAAAGAAAGGAAGGAGGAAGAAAGCTGAGGAGGAGGAGAAGAAAGAGAAAAGTCCAAATTAGTAAAAGAGAGAACAAGAGGAGAGTAATTAGAAATATTAAGTATGCTGCTGCTGCTGCTGCTACTAAGTCGCTTCAGTCGTGTCCGACTCTGTGCGACCCCATAGACGGCAGCCCACCAGGCTCCCCCGTCCCTGGGATTCTCCAGGCAAGGACACTGGAGTGGGTTGCCATTTCCTTCTCCAATGCATGAAAGTGAAAAGGGAAAGGGAAGTCGCTCAGTTGTATCCGACTCCTTGCGACCCCATGAGACTGCAGCCTACCAGGCTCCTCCGTCCATGGGATATTCCAGGCAAGAGTACTGGAGTGAAGTGCCATTGCCTTCTCCGATATTAAGTATAGATAGCATTTTTAAAATGCAAGGAAATAGATTTAGACAATATCCATAGAATAATAAAGACTTAAGAGAGCTTTATTACTTAGCTTTATTGAACAGAAAACTATCCTAAAACTTAGTGTCTTAAAGCAACAAATATAACTTGGATACTAAAAAGACAAGCGAAATGAAGCAGATGTTGGTCGGAGAAGCTGGATAAAGAGAAAGATTTTATAAGCTGAAATAAGTAATAGGTTATTGGTGCACAAATGAAAATGATCTTGTTAGTCCCTGTCCTCCAAGAAGCAATTGCCAAGTTAAGACTGAACTCACCAGTGTTTTATTAGGGGAAACACTTGTCAGAGAATGTGAGGCAGGCAGAAAACATTGGGAGAGCCCGCAGGACTAAGATGCAATCTGACCCCTAGAGGCGGACAGGAGAGAAGGTTCATTGGACTATTCTAGACCCCTAGGCAATGGAAGTGAAGTTGAGCAAGGCCATAGAAGAGTCCCCAAGCCACAGATGGCCTTAGGAGGAGTCCTGTGTCTCCCGGAAATGAGCCTCCCTTAGGGTCACTGTTGCGACCTGTCATTGTCTGGGAACAGCCCTGGGAAGCAGGGTCTCTGCATAAATGCTGCCTTGGATCTTAGCGCACAGGAGCAGGGGCCCTTGTGCCTCACCTGGGGGCTGTGTCCTAAACCTTCCTACCTGAGGCGTCTGGACCCTTGGAAATCAAACCCTTCTCAGACTGGGTGACCGCACCTAACACTCATAGTTTCACTGGGACAAGGGAGAAGCAGCAGGCACCCAAGTCTCTCACCTGAGTTCCCCGTGTAGTCCTCCTGCACCAGTTATGTAGCAGCAACTCCGTCTCTCCCGAGGACCAGGCTCAATCACATCTGCCTAGAGAAGACAGGACCCCTCCTCTCACCTGCTGGTCTTCGGCACATGGAATCCAAGCTTCCCGGGTGGCAGTCATAGGGTATGGTTCAATGGGACCCTTGTCGTGTCCCCTTGTAAGAGTGTCCCCTTAGTGGAACTGAGACCTCCTATCCTGCAAAACCCAGAGCTGTGTAGACAGAACTGTCACGGGTTCAAGGATTTGGCCATGGACCTCACTGAGGGCCACTGTTCAGCCTAACATCTCATGTTGAAATCACCCAAGACCAAGGAGCTAACATTGTCGGAGTCAGTGATGGTGAGTCAGGAGCTGTGAGAGAGGAGCAATGAGGGGAACGGGCTGGGTGTCCATGGGGAAGGCCCACAACCAGCAGGGTGGGGGCTCTAACCTGATGTCAGACCGGAGGATGTTAGGGAAGGGGGTGGGAGAAAGGTCTGCAGGGAGTCATAAGAAGGGCCCCACCCACACCCAGGTACAGGGGTACAAGGTCCATGGATGAGGAAACAGTATCAGAGGACTTCAGAGGGTTCGTGTCCTCGAGGAGACCCAGGTTTCTGTCAGAGCTGTGAGGTGAAGGGAACATCCGAAGGAGGACGTTGGAGATTTTGCTGGTCAGTGTCTGAGAACTCCTGGGGGCGCTGTGAAAACCCTCAGGAGCTGAGGAGGGGTGGAACAGGAGACAGAATAGAGCTTTGCAGAGCCTCTAACACAGATGAGAGGCCAGACTATCTGGGGGCTTGTCATGACTAAGACAAACAGGGAAAGGGCATAATGAGGTTAGTCCCAGTGGGTCAAGGCAGCTGACAGGGAGATGAAGGTGGAGAGGATCAGGTTTGGGGCTCTCATTTGGGCTCTGGGGTGAAGAAGATGGTGGAGATGACAAGGGCTGAGGTGGCTGGGTCTTTGTTCCTGTGTGTGGACCCCTCTGGATCCCCTGACTCTGGGATGGAACGCCTGAAGGTGAGAAGTGGTCTTCGAGGATTACGTGAGTTCACTCTCACCCTGAGGGCTCAGGTCTGCCTTGACGCCTGCTGTTGGAGGTGTGAGTTCTCAGGGAGCCAGGGGTGACCCTGGCACAGGGGTCCCTCTTCTACCCTCATAAGGAGAACAGAAGGCCCAGGGCAACTGTGTCCCAAGTCCCAACTCCCAACTGTCCCAGAGTCCTAACCACTGCACTGCCAAGGAATTCCCAAGAGGGATTTTTGTTTGTTTTGTTTTAAAATGTATTTATTTATTAATTGAAGGATAATTGCTTTATATTGGTTATGTTGGTCTGCCAAACATCAATATAAGTCAGCCATAGATATACACATATACCCTCCCCCAAGAGGGATTTTTAATGCAACATATTTTTCAAAAATCTTTCAAGATATTCCAAAGGATTTGCAAGTGAAAAATTTTCCTTCCTCCCCAGATCCCTGGCACCTAGGTCTTCTGCCAGAGGTGAGCATTTTATCAATTTCTCACGTATTCTTCCTGAGAAAAAACTTATACAGATATTGTTACTGTTGCTACATCAAGGAGTACTGAAAAGAAATAGTGTAGAAGAAAATGCTTATTTTCCATTTTCCCAGGCATTGTCACCAAGAGGCAGGAGAGTCACAAGGTAGGGATGGTAACCTCAGAGTTAGCATAAGAACTCTATTCTCCTCCCGTCCCTGGACCACCCCTGACCCTGACACCAGTGGAGTCCAGAGCTGCTCAGAAGCTGTTTCCCCACATTGGTACTCAGTCCTGAGGTCAGCCATCTCTGACTAATCTAGAGCCCAGACCCTTCCAGGCCACGCAGAGCAATGTGTTGGCGCCCCCGTGTGGCCACAGGGCTCAGGACAGGAGACGTAGCTCTCCTATTCAGCCAGAACCCTCCCAGGGTCTCTGGCGGCTCCCAGAACCAGAATAAGGCTTTAAACACAAGAAGGGGCCTCCATCCTCTATCAGTCTGGGGAGTATGAGGTGTTCCCCCAATTCCACACTGACACACGTTTCCTTCCCACTGAGTCACCGTGGACTCTGCCTCAAAGCACAGTGCCTCCAGGCCATAACAACTGGTTCCCAGGTCCCAGATGGACCCCACAAGAAACACAGTGCCCTCAGTCTCCTGAGATAGGACCTAGGCCTCCTGAGCCCTTATCACTTGCTTGTTCCTGCCGCTGCTGAGCTGAGGACCTCTGTACCTGGGAATCACTCCAGTGCATTTCAGGACACGGGGTGGGATCCCAGAGTGGGAACAGCCCCCAGTGAGCCGGGTTCAGGAAGGAGCCAATGCTCCAGGGGAAGTGAGGGTAGGGCAGAAATAAGGACATAAGGGGGTTGAAGGTTACAAGGAGAGAAGATGGAGCCAGGGAGGAGCGTGACCTGAGAAAGGCCAGTCTAGGGGACACCTGCGGGTGGTATTTGGAGAGGGTTTCTGGGTGCTGGGCCATAGAGAGTGAAGGGCAGGTGCTGGGCTGTCCCTGTGGGGACCAACTCTGGCATCAAATCCCAGGGTTTCCAGGGTCCCACTTCCTGCGCTAGGACCTCACTGCCATGTCTGAGCCCAGCCTCAATGAATGGCTTGTCACGTTCTTCAGTTATCCCTCCCTCCTCTAGACAACCAGAGCCTCCATGCCAGGTCAAGGGGCGCCTGGGGATCAAGTGCTCAGCACACTGTGGGGGCCGGACACCACCATGGGCTTCAGGGACCTCAGCAATGAGACCCAGATGACCAAAAATGCCCACTTCTTAGTGGCGGTCCCTACACCCTCCACAGTTCATTTCCAGAGGACTCTGGGATGAGCCCACCTCCTTCCTCTCTGGTGACCCAACCACCCAGATCCTCAGACTGGACCCCTCAGGCCCTGCTCCCTGCTACCCCCACCCTCTGAACTTAGGAGCTCGGCAACCCCAGCCCCAGGTCTCAAGTCTACCCTGATGACTGATCCAGGACTTCAGGTGCCATAGACTAAATGTTTGTATCCCCAGAAATTCTTGTGTTGAAACCAAATCCCCAGTGTATTTGGAGGTAGGGTGTTTGGGAGGTCAGGTCACAAGGGTGGAGCCCTCACAAATGGTGTAAGTGTCCTTATAAAAGAGAGGTTCTGGAGAGCTCCCTTCCCCTTCTACATGGGAGGTCACAGTGAGAAGACAGCCATCTGTGAGTCAGGAAGACGGCCCTCATTTGACACCACATCTGCTGACACCTTGATCTTGGACTCCTCATCCTCTATGATAGTCTGTTACAGCAGCCTGAGCAGACGTGGGATTCACAAGCCAAGGAAGGGTTCCCTGGAGCCCCCATGCGGCGACTGAGCCACAGCTGCAATTTGGACAGCAGCCACCCATGACCCCACAATCTAGACGGACCCCCCTTCTCTGGCCCAAGAGACGTCAGAGGCAGGTGATGGTGGGTAAGACACAGACACAGCCTGTCCATTGAGTTTATGTGGCAAGACAAGAGTTCGGGGTGGCACTGAGAGAGGAGAGGCTCAGGAAACCAAGACCAATTGGTGGGTAGCAAATACACGTCACAGGAGACCCCTGTTATGCACTGAGATGTGGCCTTCAGAATCCATATGTTGAAGCCCCAACCCCCTCCATGTGATTGTATTTTTTAATTGAGGTATAGTTGATGTACAATAAAAGTTACAGGTGTTCAACATGATTCATAACTTTAAAGGTTATATTCCATGTATAGTGATTGTAAAATATTGGCTATATTCCCCGTGTTGAACTTTATCCTTGTATTTTATTTTATACGTAGCAGTTTGTACCTCTTAATCCCCACTGTTGTCTGGCCCCTATTCCCGTCTCTCTCCCCACTGGTGACCACTAGTTTGTTCTCTATATCTGTGAGGCTGTTTCTTTTCTTTCTTTCTCGTTTGTATTTTAGGCCACACTTCATGGATTTGACCTGGGCCACAGCAGTGAAAGCGCCAAGTCCTAACCATTGGACTGCCAGGAAAATCCCTCTTTCTTTTTTGTTATACTCACTAGTTTCTTTTACATTCCACATATAAATGATATCACACAGTATTATTTGTCCTTCTCTGTGACCTATTTCCCTTAGCACAATACCCTTCAAGTCAATCCATGCTGTTGTAATGGCTGAGTAGTATCCATTGTGTGTATGTAACATCTTCTTTATCCATTCCTCTGTTGATGGACACAGGTTGTCTCCATACTTGGGCAATTATAAATAATGATGCGTATGAGTATTGGGGTGCATGCATCTTTTCCAATTAGTTTTATTTTTTTGAATATGTATCCAGGAGTGGAATTACTGGGTCACATAGTAGTTCTACTTTTAGTTTTTTGAGAAGTAGCCACACTGTTTTCCACAAAGGCTGCACCAATTTACATCCCCACTAACAGTTTACAGAATTTCCCTTTCTTCCACATCCTCGCCAATATTTGTTATTTGTGTTCTTTTTGATAATCATCATTCTGATAGGTGTGGGGTGATATCTCATTGTGGTTTTAATTTGTATTTCTCTAATGATTAGTGATGTTGAGCATCTTTTTATGGCCGTCTGTATGTCTTTTTTGGAAAAATGTCTATTCGGGTATTCCACCCATTTTTTAATTGGGTTATTTGTTTTTTTGATGTCGAGTTGTATGAGCAGCTTATATATTTTGGATATTAACTTACTGGTCATTTTATTGCAATATTTTCTCCCATTCCATAGATTGTCTTTTCATTTTGTTGGTGGTTTCCTTTCCTATGCAAAAGCTTCTAATGTTAATTAGCTCCCCTTTATTCTTGCTTTTATTCCTTTGCCTTAGAAGACAGATCCAAAAAAAATATTGCCACAGTTTCTGTCAAAGAGTATTAAACCTATGTTTTTTCCTAGGAGTTTTGTGGTTTCCCATCTTACATTTGTAGGCTTCTCAGGTGGCAGCAGTAGTAAAGAATCTGCTTGCGAACACAGGAGACACAAGAGATACGAGTTTGATCCCTGGGTCAGGAAGATCCTCTGGAGTAGAAAATGGCAACCCACTCCAGCATTCTTGCCTGGAGAATCCTACAGACAAGGAGCCTGGCAGGCCACCGTCCATGGGTCACAAGAAGTCAGACATGACAGCGTACATGCACACACACTGAAGGTTAAATGAGGTCATAAGGGTGGGGCCCTCGTCTGATAAAGCTTGCAGTTCTGAGAAGGAGACACCAGCTCTCTTCCCTTCCACCCCCACTTTGTACAGAGGAGAGGCCATGTAAGGACATAGTGAAAAGACAGATAGTTACAAGCCTAAAAGAGAGCCCTTACCAGAATCCAAATTTCCTAGCACTTGGATCTTGGACTTCTGGTCTCCAGAACTGTGAGAAAACAAATTTCTGTCACTTAAGCCACCCAGCCTGGGGTATTTAGTTATGGCAGGCTGAGCAGACTAAGACAACCTCCAAAACCAAACACCAGCAAACTCCCCTCTTCCAAGCCTCAGACCCGGCTTTAAGGAATCTTGTCACAGCATTTATTCATCCCTTCACAAACAGTGAGTGAGTGCCTCTGTGCCAGGCTTTGCTCTAGGACTGATGGCTATTTAATCAGAATAGTCAAAACACTTGCTTTCCTGATGCTTACAGGTTGATTCAAGAAGAGGGGAATTAGCCCTCAGCTGTAGACAGGGGGTGGAGAGGTCAATTGTAAGAGCATGTGGGGCAGTGCTGTTGAGGTCCTCTTTGGGAAAAGAGATCTGCACAGTATGTTCGAAAATGATAGGGGATACAGAGAAAAAATAATACAAAGTCAACAACAATGCAAGGTAATGGGAGAGGTGGCACTTTTAAAGAGGGTGGTCAGGGTGGGCCTCACGGAGGTGACAGCTGAGCAGAAGACACACTGAAGCAGGTGAGGAACCGAGTCGTGCAGATATGTGAAGGAAGAGCACTGCTGGATCGCCCTCTGCATACCCAGGACTGTCCCAGGCCGGCAGTAAAACTGCAGTGGGATTGGAGGTGAGCGCCCTTGTGCACAGACTTCTTACGGGAAAGGTGTGGGGTCCTGGGTCTCTCTTGCTCCAGCCTTTGAAAGTCCTGAGGTGGGGGAGGGAGAAGGCACCGCTTGGGGAGGAAGAGTCGAGGTACCCCCGCTCCCTCTCTCTTTGGATCCACCCCTGCCACGCCCTCCACCCAGGGTTGTGGTCACTGACAAAGGAGGACCCTGAGGGCAATCAAGCTCTGAGAGGCTGAGCTGTCGGCAGAGTGCTGACCTGGCTGCAGGAAGGGAGGGAACAGACGGTGAACTCAGGACTCAGGGACCCGCCATGGAGGGGGTGACAAGACTTGCCAAGAGCTGGGCTGCTGTGGGGGTCCTCCCTGAAAAAGACCTACAATATCTCTGGCTGGTGGAGCACCTGGGCCCGAAGGGCCCCTCAATGTGATGTGGGATGAGGTATTGTCAGAGGATGGGTGAGGGTGGGGGTGAATCTCATCCAGACCCGGGCAAGGCTCTCTGCTCCTGTACCCAAGTGCCCTCCCTTCCCTCCTAAATGGAGACGTTGGAAATGTCCTCAGTTGCCCTCTGGTCACTCACATTTCACCCTCATTTGAAAGCCCTTCTGGTTCTAACCATTTTTTTTTAATTGGAGTATAATCGTTTTACAATGTTGTGTTACTTTCTGCTGTACAATGAAGAGAATCAGCTGTATACATTCATATATCCCCTCCCTCTTGGACCTCCCTCTCAGGGCCCCTTTGAGTCACCACAGAGCACGGGGCTGAGCTCCCTGCGCCTTATGACAGGTTCCCACTAGCTATCTGCTCTACACACGGCAGTGCATGTATGTCGGTCCTAATCTCCCAGTGGGTCCCACCCTCCTCTTCCCTCCCTGGTCCACAGCTGCATTCTCCACGTGTGATTCTTGCGGCGCCTTCTCCCACATCCCCAAGACCCGACCTCTCTTCTTCTCTTCTGCCCTCCAGTGTTAAGAATGGCTCAATTCTCCCTGGGGAGCAGGCTCCAGGCAAGAGGCTGGGCTCTAGCTGAGGTTGGAGGAAGGAAAAGGCCAACGACTGGGAGAGGGCATGGGCACAGACAAAGCGGAAATCAAGGGGTTTGGGAAAGGCGATTCCATATCATTATTTTTCTCTCAGAGTCCAAGAGCCATCCTTCCCCCGTCCTGCCCAGCGCAGGGACATGGAAAGAGCGGCAGGAATGGAAGAAAAATGTAACTGATTCCTCCTTCTGCCATCTTTTCCTCTTGGCTACTCTACTTTTTTAAGTGGAACTTCTTAATGAAACTTGAAATTTTCTTTCAGGGAAGTCTCCAAATATCAGGAAATTAAATTATTAATGTTTCAGCCCTACAGGCTAAAAAAAAAAAAAAAAAAAAACAGAAACTTTAAGGAATGAAGGCACATGTGGAAAACTGGCCGTTGTGCTGGGTAGTAAAGCTTGCACTAAATAAGCTCTATGTGGTGCTGAAAGGATAGCCTCTTGTTTGCCTGTATGAGCTCGGGCAGCTCCTGGAAACTCTGTCCTCTTTAGAAAAGTGAAATGAGCACTCAATGCCCAAATCTTGGCTAAAACACCCTCCAATAAAAGGAACCATGGGTCTTTAGAAAAATAGCTGATTGTAGGCTTAAGACAGAAAAAACTACAAGATGAGCCTGGAATGCCTTGTAATGTCCGGAAAGGAAGGCAATTCCCCAAAATCGAGCATGTCAAAGGGACACAGAAGCCAACCTGAAAAAGCTCCCTATGAACAAAGCTGGAACAATTTCAGCGAAATCACAATAAATATTGGATTATAACCCCAAATAAAAAATATTGAGTTCAGGGACTTCCCTGGTGGTCCAGTGGCTAAAACTCCACGCTGCCACTGCAGGGGGCCAGGGTTTGATACCTGGTCAGGAAACTAGACCCCACACGCCACAGCTAAGAGTTTGCATGCCATAACTAAGACCCGTGCAGCCAAACAAATACAATTTTTTAAAAAAGATTCGAGTTCATATTGAAATACACAAATGACTGAAAACATTTTAAAGGGAGGGAGAAAGGACACACTTTCCTTACAGAAGAGTATCAAGTAATATATGAAGAGAATCCCCATTCCAGGAGATGGAGTTTAATTTCCCTCCCCTTGAGTGTGGGCTGGACTTGGTGACTCATTTCCAAAGAATAGAATGTGCTGTGTGCTCAGTCACTCAGGTTCTTTGTGACCCTTTGGACTGTAGCCCATCAGGCTCCTCTGTCCACAGGATTTCCCAGGTAAGAACCCTGGAATGGGTTGCCATTTCCTTCTCCAAGGGATCTTCCCAACCTAAGGATCAAACCTGCATCTCCTGTGTCTCCCATGCTGGCAGTCAGATTCCTTACCACTGAGCCATCTGGGAAGCCAAAAATAGAGAATGGAAAGGGAAAAACTACTACTGAGTGGAGAAACTTGGCAGATAAAGATCATGTTGATATCATGTACCCTCGATATGTGATACGAAAGGCCTTTCACATCTACAGTTCTCTTCCCTAAAACCCATAAACCCAATTTAATCATGAGAAAATATCAGACAAACCCAACCTGAGTGATATTCTTCAAACGTTCTGTCTGGTACTCTTCAAAATGTTCATGAAAACAGATAAAGCGTAAGAAACTCAACAGATCAGAGGAGACTAAGGAGGCATGACAACCTAATGCATTAAGGTACCCTGGATTGGATCCTGAAACGGAAAGAGGACATTAGTGGAAAAACTGGTGAAATCCAGTCTACAGCTTAGCTAATGGTATTGTACCAATTTTAACTTCTTGGTTTCTTGGTCTCAACATAGTTCTGATAGATGTTAACATTAAGGGAAGCTGGGTGAAAGGTACCGTATGATATTACCCATATGTGGGGTCTGAAATGTGACACCGATGAACCTATGAAACAGAAACAGAATCAGGTGAGAGTGGCGGCCAAGGGTTGGGTTAGGAGTGTGGAATTAGCAGATGCGAACTGGTGTGTACAGAATGGATAAACAAGGTCCTACTGTATAGCACAGGAAACTGTATTTAATATCTTATGGTACACTATAATAGAAAAGAATATGAAAATATATATATATAGCCAGTCACTTTGCTGTACAGTAATTAATACAACATTGTAACTCAACTGTACTTCAATAAAAAATAAATTATACTGGCATTTTTTACAAGTCAAAGGTTTGTGACAACCCTGTGTTGAGCAAGTCTATCAGTGCCATTTTTCCAACAGCATTATTTTTTAATTAAGGTATGCACATTGTTTTTTTAGACATAATGCTATTACACACTTAACAGACTGCAGTATAAAGTATATATGGGCTTCTCCAGTGGCTCAGAGATAAAGAATCTGCCTGTCAATACAGGAAATGCAGGAGACACCAGTTCAATCCCTGGGTGGGCAAGATCCCTTGGAGAAGAAAACGGCAACCCATTCCACTATTCTTGCCTGGAAAAGTCCATGGACAGAGGAGCCTGCTGGGGTGTAGTCCATGGGGTTACAACTTAGTGACTGAGCCCACACACGCACACATTGTATGACTTTTATATATTTAAACTGAGAAACCAAAAAATTCATGTGACTCACTCTATTGCAATATTCACTTTATTGCAGTGGTCTGCAAACCCATAATACTTCCAAGGAATGCCTGTATTGACAAACTGACAAAATGCATATGGAGAGGCCAGAGAGCTGGAACAGCCAGCACACTATAGAACAGTCGGTGGACACTTGAAAACCCTACCTGAGTTCAAGACTTCCTACAAAGCTATGCTAATCAAGATAACGTGGTATTGGTGAAAGAAAACACAAGAAGGTCAGTGGACAGGACAGAGAAACCAGGGATAGAATACATAAATGGTGCTGGGACAACCGGACACTCACATGCCAAAAAAAGTGAAGTAAGAAAGTTCTCTTGAAAAGTTACCATGAAGGTCACCTGTGACAGGAACAAAAAGTGTCTCTCAGTAAACTTCTCACATTAGAGCAGTGGGTGGACTTAAATATACCTAAGTACCCATCTCCCCAAGTTTCGCATGAAGGGTACGTGACTCCCGTCAGTCCCCCAGGCCTGCCCCATCCACTGGGCAGGATGCGGTAGTAAAGGTGGCATCAGCAGAGCAGCCCCTCGGCCTCATGCCAGACACCTCCCGTAATCCTCTGCCTGTCGACAGGCCCCTCCTGCAGAGGCCAAGCCAGACCTCTCATTTGATTAAGACTATGAGACATAAATAAAACAGCACCACATAAAGAAGACTACTAGCCCCTCAGGAATAACTAAATATACACAGTAACGTAACTCTAGGTTTACATTTATCTACTTTCATCCCTTCATTTCTGTGACTATGAGATCCACAGCTCACCCAATAGATCTGAACTGATCCAGATACCAGTCTTTTCTTGAGCTCTGCCAGACAAAGCCAAATCCAGACTCTACTATAATTCATGGCTTAGGACTGCCTACTGCAAATCACTGGATGTGGTCCATTTGGGAGTTCATAACCTGAAACAGAAATTCACATGATAGAAATGTCTAATTTTCAGGTAGGATACTTTATTACTAGTGCATCATCTAGACTGTTTTACAGAAGTTTCTCAATTAATAGCTGCTAATCTTGCTTTTAATTTATAAATGTGCTTAGTTTCGTTTCAATGTTACTTGTGGCTTGTTTAACCTTGTGCTAGCTTCCCTTATTTTAACAACAGTAGTTTGGGCCTCTTCTGTCTCAAGTACGACTTAAGCTGTGCACACATTGCAGTTCAAAAATGAGCCCCCACATATAACCCTATCACTGAGAGACAAGAGGGAAGGCTTGTCTCCTCCAAAATTGTACAGGGACTCTCCATTCTTTTTCCACTAAAAAATGGGAACCTATCAACTAATGGGGAACCCAGAGATCTCTGACTTCATCTAAAGTTGCTTCAGCCCAAGTTCAAGAATCACTGACCTCCAGGAAGGTCTCCCTCTCTGCTCCTCTGACCCCCACACTATGGCAGAGGCCATCTTCCCTCCAAATTCAGTGTGATGTCCCAATAGCAAACTGCAGCTGTCCACTGTCCAGCAACCTTGCTTTCTAGGGCATGTTTTTCTGAGGACCTACTTTTTCCTAGATCAAAGCTGGAACCATCCACTCTGTGAGCCAGGGGTATGACTGTGCCCTCTAGCCACAACAGGACATTTCAGGACACACTGCAGGAAGTCCAGTATTTATACACAAGCCTCAGTGAGTGGACAAGGCTTTTGTTCTAGTGCATATTTGATGGGAGGGCTCACCAGTTCAACCAAGCTTGAAACCAGTACCTGTGTATGGTGCCAACTTAACAGAAGAGGCAAACCCCAACAATGTACAACAGGGACAAGAGAAAGGTCACCGGCAAGAAGAGGAAAGGGAAATAAAGTGAAAATCAATACTTGAGCCAGGTCAAGGGTGAGCTTTCAAGTCTGGCAGGCCTAGGCTTTTCCAGCAGGCTGTGGAGCCTTGAGCACATATGACCCAGAGCAGGTCCCAGCCCATACTTGAATAAGTGAGTGCTGAATGAAGTTCTGAGCATTTCCTCATCTGCCAACCTGTAATGTAATTCATTCTCCCTTGCAGAACTGAGAGGAATGAGTAAGAAACACAGTGCTAAGAATTACTGACACAAGACATGGTAGGCTGGGGACCAGAGTTCTGAAGGAAATTTTGCCTGGCAGGAACAATTTCACACTAGGGAACTGAGTTCCTGGACTCTGGGGCCAGGCTGGGAGGCGGGTGGGTGCAACAGAGCAGGGCAGGGGCAGGGCCAGGCATTGAAGCGAGGCCACAGCCCAGAGGGAGCCAGTTCCTGGTGGCTGTGGGGTGGCTCAGACAGCTTCCTGCCTCACCCGCCATGGGCCTCCCTCTGGCCTGGCTCTCCCAATGCTGCCGTCACCTCCTCCTGCCATCCTGGGCCCCCATACTCCAGGGCTCCTGGAGGTGCTGCTCCCAGGGTCCCAGAAGCACAGCAGAGACGAGCTCCACACGCAATAGGAAGATGTCACCTTCCAGGGTAAGTGGCACCAAGGAAGGTGGAGGGCATGAGGGCAAATTTGTACTGGGGGGCAGAGAATCCCCTCCATATCACCACATGTCAGCTGAAAGGAGACCTGGTGGCTGAGATGATAAAGAATCCAGCTGCACTGCAGGAGACCTGGGTTGGATGGCTGGGTTGGGAAGATCTCCTGGAGGGCATGGCAACCCACTCCAGTATTCTTGCCTGGATAATCCCCATGGACAGAAGAGCCTGGAGGGCTACAGTTCATGGGGTCGCAGAGTCCTAGATGACTGAGCGACTAACCACAGCACAGCACATGCCCCCCCACCCCCACCCCATGCTTGTGGGCTAGTCCCAACCCTCAGTTCCTTAAAGCACCCTCCTTGTCCCCACCCGAGACAAGACACCCTCTATCTGCACCCTACCCTCCTTGCAGTTCACAAAGCCCTTGAACAGAATAACTTCCCCTTATCTAACAGTTAATTATTTCTCAGGAGGGTTGGGACAGCCAGTTCTCCCCTTCCCAAATGCACCTTCAAGTCCAGTTACAGCACCTGGGCTGTGATCTCTAACTACTACCACCCCACACCCCACTCCAGGACTATGCCCAAGACAGGAAACTGCTTTAGCTTTGCAGTAAGATGACCTCAAATTAATGGGGCAGAGGTAGAATTCCTGACTTCCAGTGAGCCTCAGCCCTCAGCCCTGGCCGATGACCTCTCCCTAATGCTCTGCTCTCCCAGGAGCGCCAGCCCCGCCCCACAGCTGAGCTGGCCCAGGCGGAGGAGCTGCTGGAGCAGCAGCTGGAGCTGTACCAGGCCCTGGTGGAAGGGCAAGAAGGGGCCTGGGAAGCCCAGGCCCTGGTGCTCAAGACACAGAAGCTAAAGGAACAGATGAGGAGACACAGAGAGCCTGGGAGAAGTCACCTAAGCTTTCCATCAGTGGCCCCTTCACCGTCCAGCCCTGAAAACTGCACACCACCCTCCCCAACCCTTGGATCAGCAACATCCCAGCCTCTCCCAGGCCCTAAGAAAACAGAAGAAACTGCCACAAAAGGGCTAAAAATTGGATAGTCATGAGAAGTCATGGCCTCCGCAGTCTTTTCACTCACATCCCAATTCAACACCTCCCGCTGACCTCAGCCCCCAGCAGGGCACACAGTGCCCACAGGAATTTACTCTGGATTATGCCCCAGAACCACCTCACCCCAAATCCAATAAAGGGATGGAATGCTTATAGACACCACAGACGCATGAGTTTTTTAGTTTTGTTAAAAAAAAAAAATTTCCGACAAATCGGGGAAATGGGGTTCAGGAGTGGTGGTGATGCCAGGAAAGTCATGGGGCAGGGGACTGGGGCGCCCGGGGTCGGTAGCAGTAGTGTCTCCTTCACCCCCACGCCTGGTGCGGTCTCCTGAAGAGAACTGTCACATTCCAGAACGGGTGGGTGAGTCCTCTACCGTGTCTGTTCAACTGAAAAGAAAATACAGCAGTTAGACTAGAGCATGGGAAAAATTTAAAAAAAAAAAAAATCAAAGTCGGCACAAACACCCCTCTCCCAACACATCCAGATGTTTGTGTGGTATGCAGGTCAGAGGATAGGTCTGGGGGTAGAGAAAGAGAAATAATTTGATGAGAAGAGACCCCCATACACAGGTCAACTAAACATCCCAATAGAGCATCAAGGTGGGGGCAGCAGAAATATGGATGTCAAACTTGTCAAGTGGCCACCATGCACCAGGGGCTTTAAGAAAAAACCCACTAAGCAAATGAAGAGAATCTAAAGGACTAGGGGAAGCAGCTTCATGAGATCATTACTCACTGTAGGAGGAGATGTCTATCTCGTCAGGCAGCTCACTTATATTGACTTCAAAGCGATCCTGCACATCATTGAGGATCTTGGCATCATTCTCATCTGACACAAATGTGATGGCCAAGCCCTTGGTGCCAAACCGGCCTGCTCTGGCCACCTGGAAAGAGACATGTGATAGGACCAGCAGGCCCCACAGAAGGAAGACACACAAAGGGAGGGAAGAAACGCAAGATATGAAAGATAGAGAAACCCAAGGGGTGGGAGAGGACACTGGCCTATCTTCCAGGTGTGGGGCTTACCCGATGCAGGTAGGTATCTGAATCCTCAGGCATGTCGTAGTTAAAGGCAATGTTCACCCGCTCGATGTCCATGCCTCGGCCAAACAGGTTGGTAGCCACAAGAATCCGTCGTTGAAAATCTTTAAACTGCTGATACCGAGAAAGCCTTTATGAGAAAGGAAATCAGAAAGAGTGTTGAGATTTTCTTCTCTCAAGGGTCCCTTTTGCTCGCAAGGACACAAAACATCTTGCCCGTCTCTGACTCACCTCTCCTCCTGGGGCATCCCACGGTGGATAGCAATGGCTGGGAAGTTCTGCTCCACCAGGAGCTGGGCCAGGGCAATGCAACGCTGCACAGACTTCACAAATATCACCACCTGTGTGCGTGCGTGGTGTGTATGAGATTGGAGGGATGTGTGTCCATGAGGGTGTGTGTGAGAAAGATTACGAGCAGGAGTTCTCAGTAATTTCTAAAAAACTCCTTAGTCCCCATCACATACTTCCTCTTCTGCTCTAAATACTAAGTCTTTCCTGCTTGGCTCTGACTTTTCCTGAGGAGACAAACACGCTGCAGAGGATATGGAAAACAGTAACCAACTACCAGATAAATTAGGAGACAAGAATGAAGCCACCACATGAGAATGGTAAAAATCTGACCTAAGTCTGGAAAGACATGACCATTATTCCCACTCACCAAAACATCAAACATAGTAAGAGCTTATAGAAAATGATTCTTAGTGCAAATCACACAAGAGGTTAAGTAATGAAACACTTCTCCCCAGGTGAGCAGTGCAAAACACACAGTTTAAGACCTAACATGCCTAATTATTGTGGGACTCTCACCAACTTTAAGACTCAAGGATTTTGTAATTTGAGGTTTATTTTGTGTCAGGCATGGAACAGAAAAGCAATTCCCATCGTGCTCACGTTTAGCCCCTAAAAGTCTTTCTCTCATTTACAAGAATTTTTCCACCATTCTTTCATATGGCATCCATGGCTTCCTCAATAAAAAGGTTTCTGCCAACAGTTGGAGATGTACTCATTCTCCCTACTGGACCTTGGACAACTGACCTGGTTGAATTCAAGGACATCCAGAAGGTCAAAGAGCTTCCGGTTCTTCTCGTTGTCCTTCAGTTTCACGTAGTACTGCTGCAATCCATGCAGCGTCAGCTTCGTCTCATCATCCACGAAGATCTCCATTGGCTGGGGGGGAGGGGGGAGGGAAGGGGTGGGGAACGGGAGGAGGGCAGAGTGGGGGGGTTAAACCTGGGGGGGTGGAGGAAGTTGATCTCCAATACACCCCATGGGGGGATGGGGAGAAGAGAGAAGATTGAAAACCCAGCCCCACCCCCAAAAATACCCACATTTTAATGTGGTCTTTTGGACATTAGATCTGATTTCCTTCCTATCAGTTGAGTTTTAAGATTTCCCAACTGAAAATAGTTATAGGAAAGGAACTCTGCACGGAGGAAAGGGCAGAGTCCAACCATCCAATGGCAAGGTGCCATTACCTCATACGGAGGTGGTGGAGGAAAAAAAACAAAGGGAAGTGGTTCTCAAAGCGAGAACATGAAGCAAACACCTGGGAAATCATGGCAACAGTGACTCGAGGTCAGAATAAATCCATTAGAGCTGGTTTAATATGCGGGAGAGCTCCATTCGCATATTCTCTCAACTAGGAGAATCATATCTCCATAAGGAAGGTAGATGTCTTCCCATATCCCCATTAGGAAGGTGGAAGATCAGAATGCTTCAATGGACTTAAGGTCAAAATGCCATGAAAAGAGAGGCAAAGATTACTCAAGATGAGTAGCAACTTGCCCTCGGACCACAAGGAAATAGTTTTAGATGAGATTGGTCTCTGAACGAAAAATCAAACCATCTACAGTGTTACGAGGAAGGTACAATGAGTGGTGCTAAGAAGCAAATTCAGAGCAGCAGAGTTACTCAGTCATCTTTAAAAACAAAACACACACACACAGCCCTTGAAGGGAAGGTAGATAGCATTTACAAAAAAAAAAAAAAAGTGGTAATTGGCACAAGAGTCAACTCTAAAGCCCAATTTCCCTTTGTGTGCTGTGCTTAGTCACTCAGTCATGTCCGACTCTTTGTGACACCATGGACTGAAGTCCACTAAGCTCCTCTGTCCATGGGGATTCTCCAGGCAAGAATACTGGAGTGGGTAACTTTTCCCTTCTTCAGGGGATTTTCCCAACCCTGGTCTCCCGCATTGCAGGTGGATTCTTTACCATCTGAGTCACCAGGAAGCCATGGTTAACATAAAACCCCAGGGTACAAGATTTGGGGAAAGGATAAGTGTGTCATAGGAGAAAACCAGAAGCTGAACTTCAGAATGCAGACTAGCAAAGGAAGGATTTCCAAAGAGAAGTTCCATGGCTTCCTTCCAATCTAACTTGAACCCCAAATACAGCTAAAGGTAAGAGTTATGGTCCACGGGAAGGAGCACAGCAGGGAGGGAGGGAAAGAACACACTCCACTGCTTACACAAGGGCCTGCCTAGCCCAGACCCTACCACCACCTGGTAACACCCAAGTGGAGCTCCTCACTTTACTTCTTCCATATCCCTCTGAATATTAAGAGTTAAAAAGAAGAAAAAAAAATCTACCACCCTACTCAGAACACCCCTCCCCACCAACACAAATGGAAAGAAACAGGGAGCACGGCACGCCTTGGGTTCAGGAAAAAAACCGGGAACAGAAAAAGAGGCTGGTTTGGTCCTCAGCTTCCTGGTCAGGTTCCCCGCGGCCTCCGCTGCCGCCATCCACCGCCGAGTGCGTCCGCATTTCCCCCGCCGCGCCACGGTGCTTCTCCGCTGCTGGTTCACATCAACCGAGGTTCCGACGGGTGCGAGGAGGTACGGGTAGGAAGGAGTATGGACTCGGGGATTGAGGTGCCAAAGGCCCCCACCCCTGGAGGTGGGGAGGGAGCGGATTCATGTGTGCTGTTTGCTCTTCTTTTGGACATGCCCTGCCATCTGTCTGTCCCTCTCTTGCTCTCCTGCCACCGGGAGGTTATGAGTTTGGGGAGCAGAAGGCTCCGGCTGTATGCTCGATGCCACCTTGAGGGTGCGTGGCTGTAGGGGGTATGTAGAAGACGATGGGTGGGTGGTAGGGCAGAAAATCCTGCCCTCCCCCAAAAGGGAGAAGAGGTTCAAAAAATGCTGTGATGAAAAAAAAAGTCGAACACTACCCGCTCTCACGTTAACCCGACCAAGTCTTCCGGAGTTTCCCTGGCGCCGCGCAGACCCTAACACTAACTGTCTCTGCCTCTGTGTGTCTCTTCAAGGAGTCATCACTTTCAAATGGGCACGTGCCCCCTTCTTGGCGCTTGAAGGACAAGGGAGTCTGGAGGAAGAGGGCGCGGAGGGGGAGAAGGCAGCGGGCGGGGAGTGGAGGGAGAGAAGGTAGAAGGGTATTTACGTCTTGCATGAACTTGCGGCAGACTGGACGAATCTCTTTGCTCAAGGTAGCACTGAACATCATGACCTGCTTCTCATGGGGGGTCATGCGAAAAATTTCCTGGACATCCCGACGCATGTCTACAGGAAAAAGAAAAAAAAAAATTATAGTAGAAAAGAGACATATTATCATAAATGAAGATCAGAGACAGGCTTATCAATGAGGTAAGGACTGCTGGAAGTGGGTGAGCCGAGAGTTGCGGGTCAGGGTTAAGATTTGCCTCAGGTCTCTCTCTACTCTATTATCTCCAACCGCCATGTAATCATGTCCAGGGTTATAATACAGCGGGAAGAACAGTGTCTATGGCCCAGGTTCCAGCCGTGTATTTTAACCACACAAGAAATTAGATGAGACCCCAAAGCCCACAACTAGAAAATGGGGATAAAGCCCACTGCAAAGGCTCACAAAGATTAAGTCCTTACAAAGCCCTTCTCCCTACTCCTCTCTCCCCAAGCTCCAACTGTCTACCAATATCGCGCACCTATTACATTCCAGCTGTCAGAGTCCATTCCACGCTTCCTCTGGATCACACTGTCCTATCCAGTCAGGCAAATATGACATCTCTACTTGGAGCCCACTTTATAGCTCGCCATCTAGAATAGCCAAAGATCATTTGGAATGACTTATCCCTGGGTATATGCCCATCCCTAGTCTCATTCACCAAATTTGCGTTCTCATAAAACATCTTCCTTTCTTCACAGCACTTGGCACACTGGAACACCACACCACACAGACTCCCACACACACTCTCCACATTCATTCCAGAACTTAAGTTGAAACATTTATTCAGCTATAATCTGATGATATAATCTGAGTTGAGGATGCCAAACGAGTAGACTGTCTCTTTTTCCAGTTCCATTTTCTTCCCTATGACACCCACTACAGAGATTTACAAAGGACACAATGGTGGTGTGACTAACATCCAAGATTAGCTAGGTCCCTCCTCTCAAAGATAAACATCTACCACAAAAAGGAAGAACATGATACCCTTCTCCTTGATCACCAAGGAAGCTTAACAAGCCTAACAGAGACTGACCAGGGAAGCCAGAGCCATCAGTCATGGGTGATAGATTAAGAGTCGTCCTGGCACTAAAGTGCTCCAGTATCAAATAAGCATCATTTGGCTCCAAAAGGCAACTTCCCAGATCACTAGACCAGCCCCAGCCCAACTGGGACAACTTACCGAGCTGTTCAAGCATCTTATCGCATTCATCCAAGATAAAGTGTTTAATGTGTTTGAGGTTGAGGCTCTTATTTCGAGCCAGAGCTAGGATGCGGCCAGGGGTCCCCACGACGATATGCGGGCAGTTCTTCTTCAGCACCTCTTCATCCTTCTTGATAGACAGACCACCAAAAAACACTGCAACCTGCCAACCCAGAAGAGAACAGTATTTCACAAGGAAGGAAAGGGTCAACCTTCCCAAGGTTCCCATCCTTTCAATTTGCTCTAAACCAATTCTCAGAACATTTCAGAGCTAAATGGAACATGAGATCACCTAATCTAAAAGTATCATATCCCCCAAACATTGAAGCTAAGAAACAAAAGTGACCTGTCCTAAACTACATGCTCTGAGAACTAGCATTTAGTTCTTCTGACTTAATCTAACAATTTTCCTTCTCCAACTCCAAAGCCAGACTTCCCTGTAAAAAGGAGGATGGCAAGAAATTAACAGTGTCAAGTACCAAAAAAAAGCTCACGGGTATCAAGTGTTCCTAACTGACCCTAGATTTTTAAATTCCTTTGAATAAACCCTGTTTAGGCTACACATATTACTGCACCTTAAAACTATTAGGGAAATGGCTGTTGAGCCTTTAATACAGCATCAGAAACTGCTTTTTTAGTTTCAAAGGGGGAGACCAATCAAGGGATTCAGACTATCATAACCCTAAGTCTAGAGTAAATCTAAAACCATTAATTGTGGGACAAGTGGTTTGCAACAAAACAGGAGATACACAGCATCATCTGTGAAGAATTCTTGCCAAAAATCTTTAACTTGAACCATTTAAGCTTTCAAACATAACTTTCAGTTTAGGGACTTCCCTGGCAGTCTACTTTCAATGCAGGGGGCATGGGTTTGATCCCTGGTGGGGGAACTCAGATCCCATATGCTAGGTGCCACAGCAAAAAAAAGAAAAAAAAAAGAAAAAATTCAGTTTACAGGAAACACTGAGAGCGAAAAACAAGTTAAAACACCACCACAGGAAAGTAACCAGACAAATCCAGAGGTAGGACATTTTGCAGAACTAGCTCAATCTCTTTATCAAATCACTGAAACATAATATTGAGCAAATGGACAGACTCTCTCATCAAATTTATATTTGATTTTGACACCAAAAACATCCTCTTTTGAGTCCACAAGGTGAAGAATTAAACCTACAGAGGTGGAACTACATCCTAGCTCTCTACTGAGCTCAACAAGTGTTTTCATAGTCATAACAATGGAAAGTTATGGAAAGTCTACTTGCTAAAAGGACAGAAAGTAAATGCTAACAAAACTGACAATGTAAGAACACAGATATACTTTACACACACACATAGAGCTTTGACTGTATTTAGAAAATTAAATAGTTTCCCCAAGTTCTGGGAAAAAGAACCATGTAAACAAGCTAAACAGTCTTACATGAAAAGTCAAAATGGCTTTTAAGTAGACAAATTGAGAAAATAGTGTCTAATACTTGGTTTCACAGAACATCAGAAGTTAAAAAAAAAAAAAAAGTTAACAAGTGGTACTCTGTGAAGTATGATTAGACAGGAGAAGACAAATTCATCATAAGATCTTTCGGATTAACTACACATTTTACCAAGCGCAAGTACTACTATTACTATTTTAAACAAATTATTTTTAGTTTAGGACTACTACTCAAATATTCCTAGTTCTAAATATAATAATTAAGGGGGAAATTTAATCTGAACAAAACTATATTTTTTCACCCAAGGAGAATAAAAAATTACATACATCAAGTATATACATATGCTTCTCAAACTCCAATTACCTGAGAATCTTGTTAGAATGCATGTTCATACTGGATAGGTCTAGGGTGGAACCCATGTTATCTACATTTCCAGCCACTCCCAAGTGACACTGAAACCACACGTCTGGGAACCACACCTTGAATATCTGGGAACCACACCTTGAATATCGCAGCTACACAATGCACAGCCATACTGACACAGTGTGTATACATACTGATACAATGTATACACATATCAATACAATATAGCAGGCACCTCTAACAAGTATAATTCGTATGGGAACATAAATCTCTTACACACCTAAGTTCCAGGAACTTACTATGTCCTACATGTTTAATTGTGTAGAGGTATTTAATACCCGTGGGACGTGAAGACTACTGATCTAGCAAGTCCCCAGTGCCTCCAACTCCTCATACCCTCATTCCCCCAAGCCTCTCACCCTGGCTTACCTTGACGCTGGGCATGTATTTGGAGAAGCGCTCATACTCCTTGCTGATCTGAAAAGCCAACTCCCGAGTGTGACACATCACCAGTACAGACACCTGGGGGGGAAGGACAGTAGGTGGAGACACAGACAGTATATCCCTTCACCAGGGATGTCACAAAAGCATACCCAGCAAACCACAAGTGGCTACAATTCCAGATCTAAATCATTAACCCCATAATTACTACAGAATATTCCCCAGGGCTCTCAGTCAAGCGTAATAAAGGTCATCTTAACAGCAAGAACTCACAGCTCTCAAAGCATCATGTAGCTGAGGCAACACCCTTCCTGAACACTACTGGCCAAGATGCTTTGCCCAGCACTCTCTGCAAGTGTACCTGTCCAGTAACTGGCTCCAATTGTTGCAGTGTAGCCAGCACAAACACCGCTGTCTTTCCCATGCCTGACTTAGCCTGGCATAGGACGTCCATTCCCAGGATGGCCTGAGGGATACACTCGTGCTGGACTAGAAGTAGGAAAGAAAAGGTAAATTAGACTCCAATCTCCAGAGAACTCCACCACATTTTTGCACCAGGCCAAACCCATTTCTCACCACTCAATTCTTTTTTTTTCACCACTCAATTCTTAAGTAATTCTTGTCAATTTCCATACCCCTTTCTCTCTGCTCCCTCCATCAAAGTGAAAGTGAAGTCGCTCAGTCGTGTCCGACTCTTTGTGACCCCATGGACTGTAGCCTACCACACTCCTCCGTCCATGGGATTTTCCAGGCAAGAATACTGGAGTGGGTTGCCATTTCCTTCTCCAGAGGATCTTCCTGACCCAGGGATCGAACCGGGGTCTCCTGCACTGTAGGCAGACGTTTTACCGTCTGAGCCACCAGGGAAGTCCCTCAATCAAATTGATTCCCACATCAAGACCTTCCCAGTTCCTTCTAGTATTAGCCTCTTCTAACTCCAGGGCCCAAAGTCCTGCCATCAACCCTGTGGGCATCTACCAATCGGTCATCTTAGGTGCTCCTCTGTCCCAGTGCTCCTTAATCTGTAACAATCCATGACTTTTGAGTGCCTGTCACAGGCTACTTCTCCTACTCAGATTGTCATGCTTTGGGTGACACAACTCTACAACCTTGGGCAAAATGAAGAACTTGGTTAAAGTGAAGTTTCTCAGTCGTGTCCAACTCTTTGCACCCCATGGACTGTAGACTGCCAGGCTCCTCTGCCCATGGGATTTTCCAGGCAAGAGTACTGGAGTGGGTTGCCATTTCCTTCTCCAGGGGGTTTTCCCGACTCAGAGACTGAACCCAGTCTCCCGAATTGCAGGCAGACGCTTTACCGTCTGAGCTACCAGGGAAGAACTTGGTACTTGACCCAAAAGCCAGCTATCTTTAGACCACCCGTAAAGGTTTGCAGAGACCAGAGTTGACTTGGTCCAAGGGTCCAACCAGCTCCTCTTTGGAAATTTTCAATTAAGAGACAAAATTTAAAACAAGACAAGGAGAAAAGCCACTCTAAGCTGCTCTGAAATCACTAGCACTTATCATGAACAAAGACTAACCTGTATAAACATCTTTTACTGCTAAAATAGGTTCTGGTACTTATTTCCTGATCTACCCTATACACAAATCTGTAAGGGACCATGGCTATTATCTGTTTTCTTGTATCCTTAAAGCACCAATGAGAACTCTATGCCCAACAGGAAATTTACCTTCTGATGGATGCTCAAAGCCACAGTCAACAATGGCCCGGAGCAACTCTGGCTTGAGCAAGAAGTCACGAAAGCCAGAGCTGTGGATGGAGACATAGGAGCCCTTGACATCCTTCTTGGCAGGGGCCTCAGCCCCATCTCCTCCAGCTGCCGTCTCCACCTCATCATCTTCATAATCCAAGAGCTCATTGTCCACATCGTTCTCCGCCATAACTGAGCCGGCAGGAGAAGGGGAAGGGTCTCCGGATGGGTTAGCGTAGAATAAAGGAAGAGAAGAGGAGGAGAGTGGGGGCTTGAGGAACAGAAGAGGAAAAGAAACACACTAGTTTCTGACAGAAGAGCTAGGAGGGAAAAAAAACAGGGAGGAGACATCAGTCATGAGCAGAGCCTTCACCATCTATCCTGTCCATCCCCACACTCTTCCTTTCCCTAAACTATGACACATGTACCTGGAAACAAAAGTAACAAAGGGAAAAACAAGTAATAAAAAAACACAAGACAAAGAAACAAAAGACAAACATAACACACAGAATGGGAAAAGTGTGTTTCCCAGGAGTGGTGATTAGGACGTAAGTTCCCAAAAGGATAGGATCGGAGAAGCAGAAACCGGAAAGCTAGAAAGGCAAGGCCAGCTTCTAAATTCCTGCTCCGGGACAGCAGTGAGGATAAAAAATTAAAGACACATAAAAAACAGACTACTAACAATTTACAAGACTGGAGAATGTTAAGTGACAAAATGAAAAATCCTCAATGAAAGACCTTGTGCTTTCCCTATAATCTCAAGGTGTCGACAGCAGCCATCAGTCAAGGGTGATAGATTTACGGTCGTCATTGCGCAAAGCGCTCACTTTTCAAAATGGAAACATCATGTGGCTGCCATCCACGTCTCCCAACACGCCAGTCTCCCAGTCCTCAGACACCTCATAGTCGCGCGTAAAAAATCCTTCGGTGATGGTGGTGGAGGAGGGTGGAGGCTAGAGAATGGCTCGGCCAAGAGAAAAAACCCACTCCTCCATCAATCACATCACCGTTGCGTTACTCCTCAGCTATGGCTCGTTTCCGAAAAACACACAATGACACCAGCCGTAAACATTTAGGAAATGCTCCAAATAACGGTGGGCAAATCGAGGTGAGAAACGTCCAGGTAGGCCTAGAAGCTGGCTCCTCTTCGTATTCCCGCCGCGTACCGCGGACCCAGAAATAAGCGCGAAAGTGAGAAGACCCCGCCCTCCGCAAATAGCCAGGACCAGAGGACGCCTAGCGCCGCCTCTCAATGTCACTGGGGCCTCGAGTAATCAAGGGCCCCACCGAAGGAGCGAGAAGCAAAGAAAACACAATGGCGCCGGGGCCACCATCTTGGATTGGGCCCCCCTATCTTCCCTACCTCCCCCCCCCCGAAGTTTCTTCATCTCGAAAAAGATGCAAGCGATGCAACTAACGACCCAATCAGACTCCAGCAACAAGACCATGGCCTGTACAAGGGCTATCAGGAGCTCGTGCGACAGGATGGCCGCAGAGAAACGCAGATGGAGGCGGATGGTGCCGAAGGCCAAAGCTTACCTGAGCAAGGCAAAGACGTATGGCGGCGGCAACAGCGACGAAGAAGGGAATCTGCCTTCACTTCCGGTTCCCGGTTTTCCCTCCACCCGGCCTCCCGCCTTCGCTGATGCGAGCGCGCAGGCGCAAAGAACCGGAAGACGGGCCTTCCACGGTTGTGTGGGTCTGCGCGCTCCAGGGTTGCCTTTAGAAAATGCCTGCGTGAAAAAAAAATTTTTAAGCCACTTCTTACTCCTTCGCTACTACCAGTAACAAAAGGCATCAAGGAAACTATAATTTTTCCCATTATTATCTTTTTCCCGCTTGTCCAGTTCTTTTCCGCGCCTCTCTCTTCATTTAGATTCTTGCCACTCAGGTCTTCTTTCTGGGCACCCCTCCTCTGGGCGCAGGAGGACCCAAGGTGCCGGGACTTCGATTTCCCACGGGGTCCTTGGCCCGGTAGTCAAGGTGACCTGGGGGTGCTGGCGCTGGAGTTAGGGAACGGCCAGCCCCAGGTGTAGGTAGTGAGTAGTTGTCGCGGATCCTACCCCCTACCTTTTCCCCAGCCTTGGAACCGGTGGGCGGCATTTACCCAAAGTAATGGTTGGCTGATGTATCTGATGTCCTAAGGGCCGTGGGCTTGGGCTGTAAGTCAGGAAGGTGTTCTGAAGCCACTGCGTGCAGGACTGGGGGTCTAGATTCTGCCCCAAGTGTTAACGATAAATACTAGGGTATGAGGGTTACATGGTGGTGGGTTAGTCGCTAAGTCGTGTCAGACTCTTGCGACCTATGGACTGTAGCCCACCAGGCTCCTCTGTCGATGGGATTCTCCAGGCAAGACTACTGGAGTGGGTTGCCATGCCCTCTTCCAGGGGATCTTCTCCACCCTGGGGTTGAACTCAGGTCTCCTGCATTGCGGGCTGCTTCTTTACCTACTGAGCCACCAAGGAAACCTGAGTGTTACATAACATTTTATAAAATTTCAACCAGAATGTGCTTAACCCTTTACCCAATAACCCCTCCCATAGTTCATCCTGGATATTTTTCCTGAATGAAACATTTGATATCTCCCCTCTCGCTTTTATATGCTACAGAAGTCAGATGTGACTTAACAAAACTGATAACAAACGTTTGACCCTTTATGTACTATCACTTAACCATTTAACACCAAGGTGTACCATTATTCCCATTCTATATCAAGCAAACAGATTCAAAGAAATAAATCAACATGTCCAAAGTAATACAGCTAGCAAGGTGACAGAGCCAGAACGTAGACACCTCTTTATTCTGTACTGTATCCCGTCTCCCTGATTAAAGAGTGCTTAATAAATACCCTACAGATAACCTCATTGGTTTAAGGCTTGTTTTCTGTGGCCGAAAGAAATAAAAGTGATTCAAGGATGATGTTACAGAAGGGCAGTTTTTCCAACCCACAATATCTTTTTTTTTCAACAGCATTTATCAACTGCCAGTCCTGTGTCAAGTGCTAGCCTAAGATCTGGGTACATAGCAACGAACAGCCCTATCATCACAGAGTTCATTTAACAGGGGAGACATGTCAAGTACGGATAAATTCTATGAAGGAAAACAAAGCAGTGTTCAGATCAGTCGCTCAGTCGTGTCCGACTCTTTGCGACCCCATGAACCACAGCACGCCAGGCCTCCCTGTCCATCACCAACTCCCGGAGTCCACCCAAATCCATGTCCATTGTGTCGGTGATGCCATCCAGCCATCTCATCCTCTGTTGTCCCCTTCTCCTGCCCACAATCTTTCCCAACATCAGGGTCTTTTCAAATGAGTCAGCTCTCTGCATCTGGTGGCCAAAGTAATGTTACTACCTTTACTTTACTTTAACGGCATTACAAAGTAATGCCAAAGCAATGTTACTACCCCTCAGATTTTCTCTCTAGTTACCATCTACAGTCCTCAGGTTTGCAAAGGAGGAGCCACATGTTTCTCACTTAGGAGAAAAACTTATGTGCCATTTGCTTTTGTTTCTCCCAACAAGCTTCAAAGGACAGCCCTTTTGAGTGGGGAATACATAAGCAAGGAACAAAAATGACTGAAAATGAGAAATGAGAAGCAAAAGGAAGCTGACTCAAACCACCAGTTGATTTGCCCATAATTATTTTATTGACACTTTTATTGTTACAAAGGGAAAGTATGGTGTTGAGGATGTAAAAGGAAGGTCATGCACACAAGAGGACACAACATCACTTTAGATCTCAGGAAGCAGTAAGCATCTGATGGTTCTTTCGGGAAATAGCAAAAGGGGGAAAGCCAATAAAGAGAAAGACCAACTTAACAGAGACAAAAAGGCTAAAAAATGCAAACATCTTCCTGGAATCACAATAGAGAGGCTAATTAAAGCCATTTCATCTTTTCAGGGATCATAAGGTCTGTGGGAAAAGAAAGATGGGAAGAATCAATTCTCTAGAGAATTAGGAGGGTCACAATGGCAACCCACTCCAGTGTTCTTGCCTGGAGAATCCCAGGGACGGGGGAGCCTGGTGGGCTGCCGTCTATGGCATCGCACAGAATCGGACACGACTGAAGCGACTTAGCAGCAGCAGCAGCATCAGCAAGATGAATGAGTAGAATTAGAAAGCCACAGACAGAAGTGAGAAAACAGCTGTGTTTAGGTTTTGGCAGGTGGGCAGGGGGTCATTATAATATCACAGATTTGTCACTTATTGAATCCAGCTACTAGAAACCATGCTAGGCTCTTTACAGAATGATTTCTAGTTAATGCAACAACAAGGTAGCATTATTCCAGCCTTACAAGGACACGGGAGTTACAGTTTAAGTAGCTTGTCATGGTTGCCCAGCCAGCAAGTGGCACAGTCAGGAGAGGGACCCAAGCCTGCCTGGCCCTGAAGTCAGTGTTTTCCACATCCCTACTTCTCCAAGCTACAAATTTCACAAAGGATCTGAGTGAAGGTGACCTGGCAGTTTACACGGTCCCAGTAAAAGAGTAATAAGGAGATTCAGGTCTGACCAGGGTATGTCTAAGTTTCACAGGAGAATCATTGGATCCTGCTTCCTAGAATTTCTAGGGAATGCAAGGGAGAGAAGGATTATGGTGGAAGTTGATTTTGACTTGGGGATTTCTTGGCAGGAGGGAACTGGGAGGAGTCAGGCCCTAGGTTAGGTCCTAGGCAGCAATCCGGTAGTTGGGGTGAACCTGGGGCCTGACGTCGCAGACCATGCCGAGAAGCTGGGCCAGGACACGTTCACGGTTTCTCTGCTGGGAGCTCTGCATGCCCTGCACCTGGCGCCTTGTAGCCTGCTCCACCTCAGCTGACAAGTTCCCTTGGGAGCCCATGGCCTGGGGAGTGGGAGAAAGGGTGGAAGAGAGAAAAGAAAAAGCAGAAACAGAGAAAGAAGCATCCAGGCACGTGGAAGGAAGGGTCCTGGAGCAAGGCCAGGAAGCAAGGCCCTCTCCAGAGTCATGCCCACCCATGGAAATATCTAGATAGACACCACTCGCATCCATGGAAATATCTGGACACCAAAGAGACCAACATAATGCCCTCTCCTCTAAGATCTGACATGCAGCATCATCCTACAACAGACTGTAGGATCCTCACCATCCATGCCCATAAAACTCTGCCCTCCACCCCAAATGTCATCATACCCTGCATAGATCTCAGCCATCCCCCCACCTCCACCACCAGCTACACGAGTCCTTCAAAACTCCCAGACTCTCTTACATACAACTAAGCTTGACCTCACCAGGGTCCCCTTTGACCCTTGACCACCTTTTTTCTTGTGGAATCACCCTGTACACATCCCACCAGATATACCCACCAACATGCACACTCGGGGTCCCATCTCAGCTCCCCCACGACTCACTGCCTGCTGCTTGCTCTGGAATTCTTGCTCTCTCTCTCTGCGGTACTGGTCCACTTCCATTTGTGCCTCCTCCTTTGCCTGCTTCAGACGCCGAGCCTTCCCTGGAGGCAGAAGAAAGGACTGACAGTGGGGATAGGACCCCCCGCCCCCCAACACACACACACACACACTGTGAAAGTAGGGGGTCAGTCCCTCCCTCAAAGTTACTGCCTTCTCTCTGTCAGCCAAGAACAGGATTCTCATCACCCACCCATTTCTTCCCTCCTAAAAGCAACCGCAGCCCCCAGCTCTCTCTCCATCAGTCTTGGGTTATCCCAAGGACTCAAATGTTTGCTGTCCCTCTACCCCTAATTTTCTTTCCAGATTCCTAAGGAAAAAATGAGACTCACTCTTTCTGGCATCTGCCACCTTCTCAGCCGCCCGCTTCTCGGCTTGCAGGAGCTGCTGGATACCCTGGGATTGACTGGCCATTTCTGTTGTTATGACCAATGTTGTTTGTTTCAGAAGCCACCAAGGTACCAGATGGCTCCCCCTCTTCCCTCCCCCCACAACGCCTAATCCTCCTCCAGCTGTTTGCTGCAGCCTTTCACTCCCCCTGGGTCTTAGTGCTCCCCTTTTCGCTCAGACTCCTGTACCGGGTGTCTCCCCCAAATTGATCCTCCCATTGATGGCTGGTCCTCCTTTCCACCTCTCATGCTGGCAGTACTCAGAATTACCGCCTGGTGGCAGCAGAGACCAGGTCCAAAGCTGTTCGCTTACTACAGCAGGTGCAGAGCTTTCCCAGTTGGAAGGAATGGGGGGCGGCGGCCGAGAGAAGAGTGTTTAGGAAAGAAGGCGGCAGAGATTGAGAATGGGGTGAAGAGGTAAGGAAATTATCATGCTTGGTATGTTGGGAACAGAATATCTGGGCTTCTCTGAATTCTTCCAACTTCTCTCCCCCTCTTTTTTCTCCCTCCCATTTCCATCTTTTTTTGCTACATCTTTCCAATTCCAAATTTCTCCATTCATCTCATTTGCTTTGTCCTACAGTTGTTTTCCTTGTCTTTTACTGTATTTTTCTTCTATGATCTGTCCCTTCCTTGGCCTTACTGTGGTTTGGGGTTTAGTTTTGCATTTTCACTGCGGTTTTTTTCTTGTCTTTATCTCTTCTGTTTTCTCTCTCGTCTCATTTTTTCGTCTATCACTGAACCGTCTCCTCTCTCCTCCCAGTTGAGGGAGGCGGGGTTAAACTCCCCAAGAGCCTTTGCCTCTCTGCTCCTTTTCCTCTCCTGTCTTCCAGACTTCCGGTTTCAGACGGACCCTTTTCTTAAGTTCCCTAGTTTCCCCCCGGAGGCTGGGCCAAGGAAACACCTCCTGCCCCCTCGGGGAGGAACGACATCCGGTAACACGCCTCACAGTTCATTTCCGCCCTTTACCTGCTTCTCGGCTTGCGCCACTTCCGTCAGTCTAGAGTATCTCCGCCCTTCCCGCCTCCCTTCCTCGGAGCGTCTTAAACACGGGCTTCGGGCCTACTGCTCCGGGGGTACTTTGGGGGCGGGGGGGGCAGGTCTGATGAGTAACCCCTCCCCCCAAGTCCCAGAGGGAGAAGCCTCTACATCTGTTTGCCGGGTACATTATACTCAATTTCTAGATCATTATTTGAAATTGTCTGTGACTTTTTAAAATTAAGGTATCTGTTGATAAAAATTTCCCCCATCATTCTGTTTTGTATTATATAACAAAATCCTTTATGGAAATTTACCTGGGCTAATGAGCCTTTAAGTAATCATTTATCCTTTTCTCAAATTTTACATTAAAAAAAAAATGTGACCCCAGCGCCCCTCAAAATTTTTTTCAAACTTCTCATCTGGTAAAGGGATGAGGGTTAGGATTGGCCTCATTTCTTGTTGGAAATTGTCAGAAGAAATGGGGAACCGAAGGGAGAAACAGAGTAGGCCAGAGATGGAGGGGGAGGGACCATCCAAGGCTGGGGTCCTGACTGCTGCCTTCTTATCCTTCTTCCTCAGCCCAAGAGTTCCATGGCCTCCACTTCCCGTCGCCAACGCCGAGAGCGTCGCTTCCGTCGCTATTTGTCTGCAGGACGGCTGGTTCGGGCCCAAGCCCTCCTTCAGCGACACCCAGGCCTTGATGTAGATGCTGGGCAGCCCCCACCTCTGCACCGGGCATGCGCCCGCCACGATGCCCCTGCCCTGTGCCTGCTGCTGCGGCTTGGGGCTGACCCTGCCCACCAGGACCGCCATGGGGACACGGCGCTGCATGCCGCTGCCCGCCAGGGCCCTGATGGTGAGTCTGCCTGGTGGGGAACAAGGTCGTGAGCAACTGATGGGGTCTGAGATGAAGGCCAGTGGTAGAAGAAATAAGCCAGTTGTTTGGTCCTGGGACTCAGGGAAGTAGTTGACCAAATTGGCTTATGGCTATCATTTATGCCTTCACATTACTGAGCTACCACTGTCTGAGGAGCCCAGCATTACCCAAACAGCAACTAGTACTCAAACTTCACATCTCTCTAGATTGTTGTGTGTTAATTGCTCAGTAGGGTCCGACTCTTTGCAATCTCATAGACTGTAGTCCACCTGGCTTCTCTGTCCATGGGATTCTCTGGGCAAGAATACTGGAATGGGTTGCCGTTCCCTTCTCCAGGGGATTTTCCTGGCCCAGGGGTCGAACCCGGGTCTCCTACATTGCAAGAAGTTTCTATACGGTCTGAGCCACAATATCTAGGTTAGCAGCTACTTTTTTCTCTTAACTGGTTGTTTGCCTGTAGTATGAAAAATAAGATAGAGGGTACTCTCTGCAGTTACAATGCATGGATTCAGATCCCAGCTCCACAATTAACAGCTGTGTGTTCTTGGGCAAGTAACTAAACTTTGTTGATGCTTAATTTGTCACTGTGCAAAATTAATTAGTAGCAGCCTTTGCTGTGTGCCAGGCACTTCTCACAAAGCAACTCATTTAGGGCTGCCCTGGTGGCTCAGACAGTAAAAAATCTGCCTGCAGTGAGGGAGACCTGGTTTCAATCCCTGAGTTGGGAAGATCCCCTAGAGGAGGGTATGGCAACCCACTCCAGTATTCTTGCCTGGAGAATCCCCATGGACAGAAGAGCCTGGCGGGCTACAGTGCATGGGGTTGCAAAGAGTCAGACACAACTGGGGGACTAAGCACACAGGCACTTCTCACAAAGCAACTCGTTTAATCCTAACAACTACCCTGTGAAGATATAAGCACTAACATCATCCTTTACTTCTCAGATAAGGAAACAGTACAGAGAAGTAATTTGCCAAAGTCAAACAACTATTAAGTGGTAGAGCAAGGATTGTATCCCAGCAGCCTACCTGGATAGTCTCTGCTGTGTGGTACTTTATAGAATTACACAGTGATAACACCTGTGTTCAAAGCACTCATGCTGTGAATGTTTTTAGCATCAACTGACACAGCACATAATGAAGCACCCAGCACGTGATAGTTCAGTTCAGTCACTCAGTTGTGTCCGACTCTTTGTGACCCCATGGACTGCAGCATGCCAGGCCCTCCTGTCCATTACCAACTCCCAGAGTTTACCCAAACTCATGTCCATTGAGTTGGTGATGCCATCCAACCATCTCATCCTGTGTCGTCCCCTTCTCCTCCTGCCCTCGATCTTTCCTAGCATCAGGGTCTTTTCAAATGAGTCACTTCTTCACATCAGGTGGCCAAAGCATTAGAGTTTCAGCTGCAACATCAGTCCTTCCAAAGAACACCCAGGACTGATCTTTAGGATGGACTGGTTGGATCTCCTTGCAGTCCAAGGGACTCTCAAGAGTCTTCTCCAACACCACAGTTCAAAAGCACCAATTCTTCAGCCCTCAGTTTTCTTTATAGTCCAACTCTCACATCCATACATGACTACTGGAAAAACCAAAGCTTTGACTAGACGGACCTTTGTTGGCAAAGTAATATCTCTGCTTTTTAATATGCTGTCTAGGTTGGTCATAACTTTCCTTCCAAGGAGTAAGCGTCTTTTAATTTCATGGATGCAGTCACCATCTGCAGTGATTTTGGAGCCCAGAAAAATAAAGTCAGCCACTTTCCACTGTTTACCTATCTATTTGCCATGAAGTGATGGGACTTAGTTTTCTAAGTTGATGATCTTAGTTTTCTGAATGTTGAGTTTTAAGCCAACTTTTTCACTCTCCTCTTTCACTTTCATCAAGAAGCTCTTTAGTTCTTCTTCACTTTCTGCTATAAGAGTGGTGTCATCTGCATGTCTGAGGTTATTGCTGTTTTTCCCAGCAGTCTTGATTTCAACTTGTGCTTCATCCAGCCCAGCGTTTCTCATGATGTACTCTACATGTAAGTTAAATAAGCAGGGTGACCATCTATAGCCTTGACGTACTCCTTTTCCTATTTGGAACCAGTCTGTTGTTCCATGTCCGGTTCTAACTTTTGCTTCCTGACCTGCATACAGGATTCTCAAGAGGCAGGTCAGGTGGTCTGGTACTCCCATCTCTTTCAGAATTTTCCACAGTTTGTTGTGATAAGCACATGCTAAGCACTCTAGCCATTGTTCCTGTGGGTATTAATAGATCCATACTCCTTTACCCACAGTTCTGAAACTCAGAAACACTCTGAGAACCGTATTTTTTCATCAACCTGCCACCAAACTCATTTGGTGACAAAAATCTAACCTAAACTGAAGCTAATCTATTTATGATATGCTGTTATCCTACTGATGTCAATATTCATACATTTCACTGCAGAAACATTCACATGTTTCGTTACCAGGGCTAGCCTAGCCATGCTCTCCCAGACTACCTGATATACAGTGTACCATTGTCCCTTGGTATCTGAGAGGGATTGGTTCTAGAACCCCCCACTCCCAGGATACCCAAATCCACAGGTGCTCAAGTCCCTTTTATGAAATGGTGTGATGTTTGCATATAACCCATGCACTGTCTTCCTGTAGATTACTTAACATACTTAATCCAATGGAAATGTTACGTAGATAGTTGTAGGCAAACTGCAAATTAAGTTTTGGCTTTTGGAACTTGATGGAATTTTTTTTTCCCCTGAATATTTTAGGTCTATGGTTGGTTGACTCTGCAGATGTGGAACCTGAGAATATGGAGGGTCAACTATATGTACTTTCAGATCAGCTCTTATCAAATCCCCCAAATATCTGCATTCTGGAAAGCCTTTGATATTGATGAGGGCTTGTTGATACTGTAGTGGCAGTGGACGCAGCTCAGAAGAGGTACAACTCTCCCTAAGAAAATAACAGGTGCAATGCCATTTCCCCTTTTAGAAACTTTCCTTCTAGAATAAGAACATTAGATGAAAATCTCTTGGTGGATGAGCAATCTGAACTCAGTTTGATTGCTATTGTCATCCCCCCCAGCTCCCCAAGAATGTACAGGAATCTCACCCACACCCTGAAACCTCCCCCCATATAGTCAAAAATCCCCTATTGTTTAGTTCCCCTAACATAGTGAGATAGGCTGACCTATTCAGATTATTTTTTAACTTAAAGAGAGGAGGTTTACAAAGTGCAGGCACCCAACTTGACAGTTGACACTGTATATGACAACAGAGCAGAATGCCCTGAGGCAGACCTCAGACCCCATCAAGTTCCAGCCCTGGCACTTAATGGGCTGTGTCAAGCCCTCTCCAGTTTAGCCTGCGTGAACCTAATTTGCTTCTCTAGAATGGAGGTTGTGGCAAGTGAGGCAAGCACTTGGTGCAGTTTTGGTATTCACTAGATGATAAGTCAGAGAAGGCAATGGCAACCCACTCCGGTACTCTTGCCTGGAAAATCCCATGGACGGAGGAGCCTGGTACACTGCAGTCCATGAGGTCACTAAGAATCTGACACGACTGAGCGACTTCACTTTCACTTTTCACTTTCATGCATTAGAGAAGGAAACGGCAACCCACTCCAGTGTTCTTGCCTGGAGAATCCCAGGGACAGGGGAGCCTGGTGGGCTGCCGTCTATGGGGTCGCACAGAGTTGGACACGACTGAAGCGACTTAGCAGCAGCAGCAGGTGATTAGTAGGGCTTCCTTAGTGGTCAGCAGTAAAGAATCCACCTGCAGTGCAGGAGATGTGGGTTTGATCCGTGGATTGGGAAGATTCCCTGGAGAAGGAAATGGCAACCCACTCCAGTATTCTCCAGAAAACCCCACAGACACAGGAGCCTGTCGGGTTAGAGTCCATGGGGTCACAAAAAGTCAGATAGGACTTAGTGACTAAACAACAACAAAAGATGAGAAGTACTATTATTTTTATTCTTTTATTACTCAGTTAAGGCTTCTTTAGTGACAGAAATGTCTCTTACAGTAGGTGCTTCCTTCATTATATTGAATTCTAAGAAACATGTGAGATTGATAATTATGGTTCCATTTAAGGATGAGGAAAGCAGGGCCCAGAAACTTCAGGACCTTGCTGAAATTTCACCTACACTCAGGTCACTCCCAGGCCCTCAGGCTTTCCTTCCTCCTGGTCCCCTGCCATCCTCACCACCAGGTGGCCTTCTAACTCCTTGGTAAGAAGGCCCATCTCTAGGGACCATTCTGCCTTAAAATCCAGGTATTTTCTTTGAACAGATGAAATGACCCAGAATTTTCTGGGGGAGGGTGGATTTCCCTTCAGTTCCCATGGTGGGTCCAAGGGATGTGTCAGTTCATTCTGAATTGGCTGGGCTGGGTTGTCACACCCAGTGAGATACCAGTGAATGGCCACTACCTTTGAGGCTTTTAGTAACACCTCCTAGGAAGGTGGTCTTAGCTGTCAGAGACCCCTGTATAAACACACGTTAATCCAACGATAGCCATTCTCTGCCTTCAGCAAGAATGAGTGAACGATGACAAACAGGGTCGTTTTGTCACCATCTTTGCAAAAAGAATAAGTCCAAAGCCAGCTTGATTTTTTGTTTTTATCTCCTGAGTGTAGCATTCACTGCACCTCTGCCCTGTGCCAGCACAGTATGAGACATTTCCCATCCATTACCTACTTTGATCTGCTCAGTAGAAGTAGGCTGTGGCCCTGCTTTACAGATGACTGAGCCATCCGGTTTACGTTCCCTTTGCCTTTCCAACTTAACCTCCCACGGCACACCCACAAACCTGAGACTCCTGCTCCATGACTCTGTCTTCAGTGACCCCAAACCTGTTTTCAACAAGCATGCCTGTCTTTTATCTGCCTCTTGCCTGTCGCCTTCCTGCCGCCCTAGTAAGTTTTCCACCTTGCTAAGTTATTCTCCCTTCACAACCCAATGTAGGCCCCCACCTCCTTCTAGAAGCCCTCTCCAACCAGCTCGCCCACTGTTACCTTTTCTTCCTCTGCATATCAATCATCACTGAATATAAACTTCTGATCTGGCATTTTTTAAAAGTGTTCTGTACCAATTAGTATCAACATCTCATTAAGACAGAAATCGTGTCTCGTTTGGGGGAGAAGAACAGCGCTTCTATCACTAAGATGAAGAACGTGTTTATGCCACAAAGCTTTTTTTCACATTTATTTTTCCCAGTATAAAAGTACAACATATGAATTAAAGAACATTGGGAAAAGTTGATCTATACTGTTAAATTGTCAGTAAATTTGGTGTTTCAAATAACTGGAGAGGGTGGTGGTGAACTATTTAATAAATGATAACCAGACCATTTGTCTTCTCTGGAGAAAAATAGTCTTACCTTACACCCGACTCAAAAGTAAATTACAGCAGATTAAACATCTAAATGCGACAGGAAGGACTCAAATTCATGAGAGGGTTTTCTCTGGGGGATAAAACTTGGAAGACAGTATCAAAGAAAACTTTAGTTTTATCTCTGATGGTTTTTTTTTTAATAAAATTATTTTGCAAAAATGAAAATACATTCACATACTTTGTGGTAGGAATAGGTTGCTTATCATACTATACTTGGTACTTTTTTCTGGTTTTGAAAAAAATTTTTTTTCTAGGAATAAATATAGTAGGAAAAAACACAAGGGCATAATCTTGGAGTGGAGAAAAACCCTCCTAAGAATGAAATAAAGTCAAAAGCTGTAAGTTGAAAATAGACACAGATTTAATGACAAAAACTTTGAAAAGATAGAGGAAAATATTTACAGTATATGTGAAATAAACACAAAGGATGGGTATCCATATTATATAAATAACTCTCATATCTATCTGTATATTATCCAGGGGAAAAGTAGACACAGAATATGAATATGAAAAACTTTCATTAATAAAGTCTTTTTTTTAATCTATCAGATGGGCAAAATTTAAAGGGTTGGTGATATTCAGATTTGATAAAGGACTTGACAGGCACTCATATATTCTTTTTTTAAATATTTTGATAATTACCTAGTTTATTTCAAGAATAATTGAATAATATTCCTTATCACATATAAAAAGTTTCCTGAAAGTGATAAAACTATAATTTCATTAGGTACTCCTACTTTCTTGATGGGGTATACCTTGGCACAAATTTTTTTGAAAGCAATTTGGCAAAATTGCACATTTTGTTTACTCAGAAATTCCCCTTCTGAGAATCTACCCCACAGAAGTACTGTAAGGAGTCCACAAACACATATGTGTAAGACTGATCATTTTTGGAAACAAAGTCTTTCTATTGGGGGTGGGAAGGTTTGTTTGATATACACAATGGAACACTACACACTCACAAAAAAGAATGAGGTAGGCTATGTATACTCCTGTGGAAATTATAAATGAACTGCTAAATGAAAAAAGAAAGCTACCAAACAACATGTAACTCTTGAAAAGAAATTGTCGTGCATATGTGTTTATATACACCAAGACAGGACTGAAAAGGGACCACACCTAGCTGTTAACAGTGATTAAATTTATTCTTCAATCTTTAAAAAGAAAAGAAAATTTCATATTAGTTATGTCCTTTTCACATTAAAATATCAGCTAGGACTTGGAGGGAAAGCTACTCATAGTCTACCACCCTGAAACTAGAATTTTTACATATTTCTTTCAAATCTGTTTTTCAACCATTGATTTGGTCTCTTTTCACACAATTGTGATTGGATCCTATATACAGTTTTGCAGCCTGCTTTTTCCCCACACCAACATAATCTTTAGTGGCTATTTAATATTCCGTACCAGATTTTACTCATAGTGTTTTATAGTTGGAGGGCTTACCCCTTCAAACCTATGAATTTTAAAACCTCCCATGCAAACCTGAGCACCCACCAACCCTCACACCTGCTGTGAGCCCTGGTGAGAAATAAGCTGTTGAAAGACAAGGCCAGTTGCTGGGTGGGACAAGTTAGGAGGACTTGTGACAGGTCACATCAGTACTAAAGAGAAGTTTCCCCGACCCCTCATCCTGATGTGGTTTGCGTTGAGTGACACTCGAGTGTGCCAGGAGATGGGTAGGGGGCAGTGGGCCTTGGCCAGCCAAGGCTGGACCCATTCTATCTTGTGCCTTCCTGGTACTGACAGGACGGCCCTTCCTCTGTCCCATCGTTTTGCCGGGCAGCCACTATGTTCTAGCATCAGTGAATAAAGATTGAAAGACTGCCTGCCGGCCCACTTCCTCCTGCCCTAGGGAGAAAAAGTAGGTCTACAGGAAGGGAGGGTGGCTTGCTCACCTTCCTCTGTCCTGGGAGTGCAGGGGGGGCTGGTGGCTGTGGCAGGGGGCACTGGTAGGTGCAGTGTTGGCACTCAGCTGACAATGGAGCAGGTGCGTTGAGGTCAGGACTCAGGAAGATGGGCGCTCAGGCATGTCAGTCCCTTTCCCGGTTTCCCCCAGCCTCCTGTCAGCCAGGTTGGGACCTTCTGTCTCAACCCCTTTCCCCTGCCTTAGGTCGGCAGTCATTTGGAAAGAGTTTGCCCTGCTGCTGGGAACATTTCAGTGGCTTAAATTCATTATTGGACTACCTCTCCATTACCCTCTCAGCATCCCCTGGCTAAGGCTGGCTGAGAGATTTCCCTGAGAATATTTATTTTTCTCAGCTTACTGAAAAGTGATATAAAAAGAAAAATATTATGTATTTGTATATTTATAATGGTACAGATCAGGGTGTTCAGATATTCTATATAGGATATAGTTTTGGATGAGAAACACAATAAAAAGTACAAAGTAACGGTATTTTTCAAGCCAAAAAATGGAATATACAGTCAAAGGGAGGCAAGCTAGAAAATATTTGATGTAGTGGAGCTCCCAGGACACCAGATTGGTCTGCAAAGACAGAATATTTTAAACCACCACACTTATTCATGATGTAAAGTATCAATAAGTATTTGTCAGTGACAATGGTTGCCTAGTACCCAGGAGGCATCCGTGTGGGCAACGCTTCCATTGCTCTAAGACCAAGGGAGTGAGTGACCTGCAGATTCAAGATGGCGGCCCTCCCAGCTAATTTGTGCTCACTGCTGTCCCGTCAACAGCCTACACGGATTTCTTCCTGCCACTGCTGAGTCGCTGTCCTTCTGCCATGGGAATAAAGAATAAGGATGGGGAGACCCCAGGGCAGATTCTGGGCTGGGGACCCCCCTGGGATTCTGCTGAGGAGGAGGAGGAAGATGAGGCCTCTAAGGAACGGGAATGGAGACAGAAGCTGCAGGGAGAGCTGGAGGACGAGTGGCAGGAGGTCATCGGGAGATTTGAAGGTAAGGATGCCATTTCCATCCACAGCCGCCCTTCCCCACTGGCTTCCTGTGCTCCCTTCTCCCGAGCTGCCCATCACCTCCTCACAGCCTCTCCGAGACCACCCCCACCTGCCCTCCCAAACAGATGATGCTTCCCATGAGACCCAGGAACCCGAGTCCTTCTCAGCCTGGTCAGATCGCATGGCCCGGGAACATGCCCAGAAGCACCAGCAGCAGCGGCGTGAGGCAGAGGGAGCCTGCCGACCCCCACGGGCTGAGGGCTCCGGGCACAGCTGGCGGCAGCAGGAGGAGGAGCAGCGGCTCTTCCGAGAGCGAGCCCGGGCCAAAGAGGAGGAACTGCGTGAGAGCCGAGCCCGGAGGGCGCAGGAGGCGCTCAGGGATCGCGCTCCGGAGCCGGCCAGAGCTGGGCCCCGGGCAGAGCACCCCAGAGGCGCAGGGCGGGGCAGACTCTGGCGCTTTGGTGATGTGCCTTGGCCCTGCCCTGGGGGAGGGGACCCAGAAGCCATGGCTGCAGCACTGGTGGCCAGGGGTCCCCCCTTGGAGGAACAGGGGGCTCTGAGGAGGTACTTGAGGGTCCAGCAGGTGCGCTGGCACCCTGACCGCTTCCTGCAGCGATTCCGAAGCCAGATTGAGACCTGGGAGCTGGGCCGAGTGATGGGAGCTGTGACAGCCCTTTCTCAGGCCCTGAATCGCCACGCGGAGGCCCTCAAGTGACGCTGAGGGGAGAGCGAGAAACTGCAGGAAGGGCAGGACAGTAGGAAGGTTAAGGTCAGGAGGCCAGTACTGAAGGGCAGAGGATATGGGGTGGGAGCAAAACTGGTAATGAGTGGGGGTGGGGGGATGCGGGCCACCACCCTGCTCCTTGGCTCTGCCATTTCCTAATAAGACCTGGTTCCACGTTGCACACCCGGTGTCTCCTCTGCCTTTTTCCATCACTGTGGTTTTCATCACCCATGACTTCTCATTTCCCACTCCACATGCCAAAACCCGCAGCTCCTATACCCCTGCACCATGCGGGCACACACCGGGGCCCTCTGCTGCAGACTAGAAGCCCCCTGCCCACCCGCCCACAAGGGCGGCGCTAAGAGGACCCAGCTTGTCTGCCCTCCAGTCTCTCCACTTCCTATGCTGGGCTCCTCTCCATTCTTCAGTCAGTGGTTGGAGAAATAGATGTGAACAGAGGCAAAAAGGGGAACAAAGCTAGTTTCCCTCCCCTCCCCAGCCGGAACCACATCCTCCTCCCCACTTAACACCCTCTTCCCCCAACACAGGGCTTTCCCTCTGCTGAGTCACTGAATGATCTGAATTGGGGGCGCCTGGAGTTGGGGGACCATGAGAATGTGGTGGGAGGATGGGGGATAGAAGCAGAAAGGAGAGGGGAAGAGCCCTTGTGGGGGAGTGGAATTTCGGTTACTAAAATTAGGAGCAGGGGAAGGAGGCGGAAAGAGCCAAATTATGTAACCTGGGTTGTCTGCTCTTGGGCAACCAGAGATCCACACCCGAGGCCATCAGTCCCCTCGGGCTTCTCAGTCCTGACTCTCCTCCTCCAGGGCTCCAGTTCTCAACTCCTCCAGCCAGCTTCTGCCCCGATCCTAAACCTGGGCTCCATCTCTGGGCAGCCCCGTCTTGGCCTTCCAGATAAATGTCCCCTTTTCCTGAGGTTAAGGAAAAGGTCCTGGTGGGTGGTGGGAGAGGGTATAGGGTTCCTAAGGCGGGAGGGTAGGGGGAGCACCATCTCTTCCACTCTTCAAACTCGGTCTCCTCTTCAGCTCCCTTGAACTAGGGTAGGAAGTTGCAGACAGCTCCGCACCCTACACCACCGGTGGGATCCCACAGTACTGGCAGGACACAGCAGGAACTCAGGGGCAGGACTCAGGAGAATACGGGCATGCGCCGGCACGTGCGCAGTCCACACATGTCTGCATCAGAGAATGTTGTGAATCAGAACTTATTTTTCAGGTTTGGAATGGAATGCCGGTCTACACAGGAGAATCCCAGGTGTGGAAGCAGAGGGTGATGGGGGACAGGGAGGGAAAGTCTCTGGAAGCATGGGCACACTAGGTGGGTGTGAGACCCTCGGTGAAGACCAGAGAGCCAACAGGCCCCAGGTCTCCCAGGACCCGGCAGATGTTCAGGGGGCAGGAGGAGGGAGGGCTGATGAGAAAGATCCTGTGAGAGGAAGCTGCCGTGATTCAGAGAAGAGACTGAGCTGTGAGCAACCCAAGCGTCCGGTTCCTCTCACAGGCCGGAGACTTCGGAAGTAGCATGCAAAGAACTCAAGTTCGAAGTGGCGGGGGTGGAGTTGGGGTTAGGATCTTTAAGCTGGGGCTGGAAAAGTGAGCAACAGAAAACTCTGGTGTCCAAATTTGTTCCTTCACCCAGGAGACAGTCTGGTTTTTAAGCACATCATTGGCCCTTCTGTGAGAGTCACATAAAACCAAAGCAAAATAAGTCCCACTCTCTGGCCCCCCGACCTCCCTCTTTTCAACGTCTCTCCCTGGTGTCTGGCCCCCAGCCCGGTTGGGGGTTCCCCTGAGATGAGGGCTGCTCACTTTCTCTGACCACACGGTTTCCGCTTCTGTGTCTCTTATTTCCTAAGCTGATAAAAATACTGAGCCCTAGAGGCCTTGGCTTCCTCTGACCCCCTGGGGCCAGGCAGCAGGCATCCTGTCTTCCACAGTTGGGGTGGGGAGGGGAAGCAGGGATCCCCAAGGGGTGACTCAGAGCCTTCTGTGCAACCCTGGGGACATGGACATGTGCAGCCTTGCTCTAGAACTGGAACGAGGAATTGCTTCTCAGTTGAGGGTGCACTGGGTCTCAGATAGAGACATGGGGTTGGGAATGAGACTGATGAGATTGAAGAGGGTCCCTTGGGAGATTGGGGTTGGGGCAGGTCTGGTTAAGTCAGGAAAGGCGTGTGGGAGGGACTGTCCTCACTGCAGTTCAGCTGAGCATCAAGTAGCCCAAAGATAAATGCAAACTGCTTCAAATTTGCTGTCCAGTAGGGGAGGCAGACCTAATCAACTGATTCAAGGCATGCTGAGTGAACTAGATAGAGTAAGGTATGGTGGGTGTAGAAGGTGGGGGGGTGGGGCGGGGGGTGTGTTCCGTCTGCAAGCACCCAGCAGGCTCTGAGGGAGGAGAGGCCATTTGATGAACAGGTGGGATTTCTGGGGGAGGGGGTGAGTGAAAGGGCCCCGGAGAGGAGTGAAACAGCTTGAGCAGAGGCTGAGAGTCAGAAAACAGTGTATGTTCAGGAAAGGCAAGCATCCTGAGGTAGGTGGAGTGCAGGTATGAGGAAGCATGTGTTGAGGAAAGGACAAAGAATGTCAAGGTAAGGGATGTGTGGACTTGGCAGGCAGTGGCACTGTGGCAGCTCGGGGTGGGGGGACAGGGACTGCTTCACGTGTACAGACAATTAAAACAGGTGCTGTGGGCAGTGGGGGGACACATTCTATGTGTTAACCATGTCACACCCTTTTCCCAGCATCAGAATCCTGCCAGCAACTGTCCAGAAGGATCTCCGTTATACAGATGAGACTGAGGCTCATAAATGTATTGTAACTTACAGTCACACAGCTACAAAGTATGGACTTAGCGTTAAATCATTTTACCCCAAAGCCTGTGTACTCTGCTTAAGTCCCAATAACTCCAAGTGGCATTAAAGGAAGGGACAAATCTTATAACTTTGAGAGGGATAAGTCATTAGGATGTGCCAGCTGACTGGATGGTGGGAGTGAGGGAAGAGGAGTCCTAGATGGTTCCAAGTTTTCAGCCAAGGGCATAAGAAAGACCAGAATACCCTAAACCAAGGAGGTATGTGGCTGAGGGGAAAATGAGTTGATTTCAGACAATCAAATTTTTATTAAGTACCTGATAGGAGCAGACTGCTCTGCTAGACAATGGATATAAGTGAAATAAAGTCATTGCCCTCAAAGGGCTTGCAGTCTATTGAAATGATTAACAAACAAGTGGGCTTCCCAGGTGTGCTCAGTGGTAAAGAATCCACCTGCCAGTGCAGGAGATGCAAGAGACGCAGATTTGATCCCTGGGTTGAGAAGATCCCCTCAAGCAGGAGACAGTAACCTGCTTCAAGATTCTTGCAGAGAAAATTCCATGGAAGATGATCCTGGCAAGCTACAGTCCATGGGGTGGCAGAGTCAGACACGGCTGAGCACACATTTCACATTTAGGCTGCAATGAACCAAGTGATCTAATGTAGGTGGAACAAAGTAACAGAAATCGTAGGGATTTCTCCAGGGTTCTCCTGTGTACAAACAAGCACCAGCCACATATGATGACAGGAGGTGCACCTGCTTAGAATAATACAGTGCTCGAGAAGGTCCTGCAGGGTTGGAGGTAGCAGCATGACCCTGAAGTGCAGGTTTCCAGCAGGCAGGTCTGGAGCTCAAAAGAAAAGTTGGAGTGGCTGGAGACACAGCTTTGGGCATCCTTTTCTGAGTGGACAGGATCCCTCCAAGAGAGGGTGATCAGAAGAACCTTGAGGATGGTCAAAGGGAGGGAAGCCAATAAAGGAGAGAGATTGAAGGGACAGAAAAGTAGGGCAAGAGAGGTGTGCCAAGCAGAGCCCGGGCAGCCACATCTGACACTTCAAAGAAGTCTAATAGGTGAGAGTTCAGAAGATCCTTTGGGTTCAGGACTAGACGATTACAAATTTTGAGAAAACAGTTTCCACTTATCAGAGGGGCAGAAGTCGCTTTACATAGGTTTAAGGAATGAGTGGGAGGTGAGGCAAAGGAGGAGCTGAGTACAAAGTTGTAGAATGGTGAATACTGAAGGTAACCGAGAACCATCTCTCTTTCAACCCACAACTTTTACAGTGAGGAAAATTTTACCAGTTCCCGAAAAAGTGGTTAGTTAGAGGGCTAGTTTCTTGAGACATCACACAGAAAAGGAAGGTGAGAGGTGGAATGGACATTTAAGGGAGAGAGTCCAGGAAAGGCTTTTTATTTTTGAGAAGTAAAGTTGAGTATATAAAATGAAGGCACATGGAAAGAGATACTGAAAACAAGGAAGAGGGGAAAGGGAATGGTAAACATGGGGAAGTGAAATACAGAGTACAAAGAGTCTACCTTAGGAGAAAGAGTCCTCTGACTCAAGAAGAAAAAGGAAACATGAAGGGAAAATAAGACAATAAAGAAGTACTCCTTAGGTGACCCTAAGTTCAATAAAAGCCTAATAGCATCACTGAGAGTAAAGAGCTAGGGAGGTATGTAGATTTAGAACATGGAGGAGTAGATATAGTACTGCAGGAGTAGAACTAGGAAGTCAACAAACAAAGATTAGGGGACCTTAAGGGCTTCCTGAGGTTAGATGACCAGGATTAGTAATAGGCCTCTTCTGAGGATATGACTCTCCTATGATGCTTGGCAGTCCAGGAGAAGGACCCAAGAATGAGACCACTGAGTTTACCCAAATCAAGTTTTTCAAGATCTTATTGGTAGAATATCAGGTAGGGAAGGAGAGGTGAAGAAAGACTGATCTAGATACACGAATTGTTAGATGCGTGGTAGAGATGCTGGTGGAGGAGATTGTGTTATGAAGACCAGAACATGGAAGATGCAAAGGCATGGATTTCAAGAGAGGAGGAGATTATCAGTGGTGCCAAGGGGGGAGAGGACAGCGCCCTCTCCTGCCCCCTGCTCCTAGTGATGGGTGTGGAAGAAAGGGCAGCCTTCACCATAGACAGAATGAACGTTCTTAGGGAAAAGCCAGGTTTCAATGTCCCAGAGGAAGATGCTTTCAAAAGTGAAATAGAGGATTTAAATATATAAGGAGTTCCATAAAATATTGTGGAATGGGTTGTTACAAGCATCCTGTGTTGGATAGGGGATAGAATCCAGGGAGGTTGAATCCCAGTGAGAGTTCTAGAGAAAACTAAGTCTGGAGGGTTTTGCTTCTAGAAGAAAGAGATTGCTGCTTCTGACATTTAGAATAGGAGATACATTGCATTTATCATAAAGGAAAACATAAATACCTCAAAGGGATCTTAGGAGTGTGTGTAAGGTATTTCTTCCATCTCCATGGCTTTCTTTGTGCTGACAGTTCCCACTGTTGACAATCTAGTTCTGACGTTGCCTCTGAAATCTAGACTCACATATATTGATAGAATTGCCAAGTGACATTTCTTGGCAAGACTGAAATGTTATCCAAGACTTCGATATCTGGCCAATAGATTTAAATCCAAAATTGAACTTCTGGTTCTCCCATCCCATCAGAATCCTGCTTCTGTCTCAGTCTCCCCATCTTCCACCCCCCTCATCATCAATCCATCATCTGGGCCTGTCAATTCTACCCCTGAAATGTATCTCAGTATGTCCCAAATTTGTCTACTTCTGTCCCATCTTCAGGGCAGCCACTGTCTTCTCCCCAGGATTACTGCAGTTGTCTCCTACCTGGTGTCCCTGCTTGCAGTCTTACTCCCCACAGTCCAGTCTAAACACAGGAGCCACAGTGATCTTTTAAAAACGTGAATCCAATCACTTTTACCTCACACCTCCTTCTCTCCTATACATGGACACACCCTGACACCCTCCAAAGGTCCCCCTGGTTGACAACAGTTCAGATGCTTTACCTGTCTTTGCAGGGCCCTGCATGCTCTGGTCCGTGCCGTGCCCCTGTTCTCTGAGCTTATCCATCTCCCACTCTCTCTGATCCAGCCTCACTGGCTTCCCTTCCGTTCCTCAGTGCCCCCAGCTCATTTCCATCTTCCGGCCTTTGCAGTAGCTGTTCCCTTTGCCTGGACTGCTTCTCCCCGCAAACCTTCACTCAGCCACTCCTGTCATTTAGGTCTCAGCTTAAAATGCCATTTACTCGGAAAGGACTTTTCTGACCACAGTGTCTAAAGTAGATCCCTGCCGCTCTTAGCACACGTCCCTATCTTATTTCCTCATAGCACTACTTACTGCTTTCTTCTTCAGTGTATTTCTTTCTGCCTTGCCTCACTAGAAGGAAAGCTTCCCGATGGCAGGTGCATTGTCTGACCTGTTTATATCCTTACTGCCTGGAATAGTGCCCAGCACGCAGTAAGCTCCCAATCAGTAGGTGTCCAGTATGCTACTGGGAAGAGCAGAGAAACAGCTCCAGAAAGAGTGAAGAGATTGGGCTAAACCAGCAATGTCACTGTCTGGTGGTCAAAGTCAAGTCCAATGCTTTAAGTTCCCAAAAAAGACTCGTTAAATGGAAGGATGAGTTAATAATGGGGAAAAGCAGGATAAAGCTCAACTTCACATTTGTAGCTCAGATTGAACTTACATTTCAAGTCAGGTTTAACTATAGGGTTAGGAATGGAGATGGGTTAATTCCAAGATGAGCTCTAGAAACAGTGCTGGGTTAGTTTAGTGCATAAGTTTATTTAGGGGGTTCATTATTGAAATGTGTTTAGATTTGAGGTTAGGGTTGATTTTGAGTTGCGATTTGGGTTGAGGTTAAGTATGGGTTAGGATCAAAGTTGACATTAAATCCCAGGTTAGGTTTTGAGGCTAAGTTCAGGTTTGAGGCTGGTATCATTTCAACCTCATTTGGAGGGCTCAGCAATTTCACTAGTTTTCTCCACAGAGACCACTGTAGAAACTGTACTTCCTTGGGTTTGGAGCACAAGACTCTAGTCATCACCCCTCCCACTCAGGGAAAGCCCCAAACCAACTGCTGGCCTCCTCAAGAAAGAAACTGAATTTCACACAACCTCCGAAACTAAGATTGAAACCAAGATTGGTCCATCTCGAGGAGCGTCCCTCAGCGCATCGCAAACGCCTGTGACACAGACCAGCTCTCCTCTTTCCTTCCTCCCTCTCATGTCTCCCTCTCTCTCCTCCTTGCCTTCCCCTTTCGCCCTTCCATGTCCCAATTTTCCTCTCTGACCAAAGCTTCTCCACTTCTGTTTTTCATCATTAATTGCAATGTCATTTTACACTTTATTAGTAATATAGCTGAGGTCTCCAAGTCCATCAGCTCCTACCATTGGAGAGGCAGAAAAAGACAGCAGGAAAGAAAAGGGACTCCAGAGAAAGAGGGGCCCAGAGCAAAGGGAAGGAACAGGGACCAAGAGGGAGGCCAGCAGGGACACAGGACACAGGTTAAAAGAAAGAATATGATGCCAATAGAGGCCAAGATGCTTCAAAAGGGGCACCTGTGGCTGCCCTTCTTCCACCATCACACCTGGTAAGCCACCAAGACCTGTTGATTTTTGCCTAGAAACTCTCTCCTTTCCATTTTCCTGCTACTGCCTCAGTTTATATGCTGCAGGCTCTTGTCACCTCCTTGCTGAGTTGTTGCAAAACCTTCCCAACTGGTCTCACGTCTGGAGGGGTGGTTTCCCCTCCAGACCCCAGCTCCCATACCTCAATTCATTCTTCCTGTAGCTTCCAGACTCGTGTTTTAAATCTACCAATCTGGGTGGGTCCCTCTCTCACTTAAAAAATTTGGTGGTTTCCCCTCAGAATGAAATCTCTTAGAATGAAATCTTTTCATGGCTCTAAACCCCTCAGGATGTGTTCTCAGCTTGCCTCCCAAGCCTCGTCTCTGTCCCTTCTATCTGTGTTCACTTGCACATGTTAGCACACTTCGTACTCTCTTTTACCTCCAGTCTTTGCACCTTCTGTTCCCTCTATCAAGAATGTCCTTCATCATCTTCTTTACCTCTTGATGCCTGGATCACCTCTCCCCCAGGTCAAGTTTGATGGCTTTACTGTGGGCTGCAAGAATCCCAGGACAGGAGAGCCTGTCTGTGGGCTGAGAGCTTTACTGTGGGCTGCCATCTATGGGGTCTCATAGAGTCGGATACGACTGAAGTGACTTAGCAACAGCAGCAGCCATAAGCGCTCTGTCAGAAAAACTTACCACACTTTATTGTGATTATAACTAACCTGTGTCCCACACTGGTCTTTGAGCTCCCAGAGGTTCGGAGACTGTCTTCCACACATGTTTCCTCAAATGCCTTGTGCAGATGCTTGATAAATGTTTGTGGAATAGAGAGAAAGCTGAAGAGATGGAATGAGGGAATTCCCTGGCAGTCCAGTGGTTAAGACTCTGCACTTTCACTCCCATGGCCCAGATTAAATCCCTGGTCACGCATGGAATTAAGATCTGCAAGCCACGAGGCATACCCCCCACACACACAAAAAAAGAGAATGAAGTGATGAGACTAGGAAGGCACGAAAGGCAAAGTTGCAGGGCCTCAAGTAGGGGGATAAAAACAGGAGAACTAGCTCATACACACCCTGAATGTGACTTACTGCCACAGGACACCAAGACCCCTCAGGGACTTTCTGCCAGTGCAACAGAGGGAGGGCTTGAATTTCCATTACCACCGTCCTCAGCCCCAGCCCCTCCAAAACCTTCCACATGAAAGCATTACAAGTCATAAGAGGAGTAATAATATTTGAGGTGGCCAATTGTTTTCTCAGTCTTATGAAATGTGATTAAAATCATCTTAAGAAACGTTGAAACGTTGCTGTTTTTTTTTTTTTTTTTTACCTGCAACCTACAAGCTAAGCGAAAACTCACTCGTGTTCAAGAATATTCATATCATCATTTTTCATACTAGCCCCAAACTAGAAACAAACCGAATGCCCATCAACAGAAAAATGGATAGAGTATATTCACACAGCATCACATCGCAATGAAATAAGAATTGCTTGTGTAGATGAATTTCACAAACAACACAAGAGAAAGAAGCCAAACACAGATGAGTTGTCTGTGTGATTTATTTATATGAATTCCAAAAGTAGGAAGAACTGGGATTTCCCAGGTGATCCAGTGGCTAGGACTCCAAGATCCCAATTCACCGTGACTGACTTCAATTCCTGGTCAGGCAGCTGGATCCCACATGCCACAACGAAAGGTTCCATGTGCTTTAACTGGGACCCATCACAGCTAAATAAATAGATAATGGAAGATTTGGGAGAATGGCATTGAAACATGTATAATATCATGTATGAAACGAGTCACCAGTCCAGGTTCGATGCACGATACTGGATGCTTGGGGCTGGTGCACTGGGACAACCCAGAGGGATGGTATGGGGAGGGAGGAGGGAGGGGAGTGCAGGATGGGGAACAAATGTATACCTGTGGCGGATTCATTTCGATATTTGGCAAAACTAATACAATATTGTAAAGTTTAAAAATAAAATTTAAAAAAAAATAGGAAGAACTAATCTGTAGTTGTAGAGGTCAAAAAGTTGGTTGGTTATCTTTGGGAGGTTTGAACTGAGAGAGGGCATGAGAGAACCTTCTGGGGAAGGTTCTAAAAATATGTTGAACTGGATGGTGGCTGCATGGCTCTAAACAGATGAAAAATTTCATCAAGCTGTCTACTTAGGAGAAGTGCACCTCACTGTACCTGAGTTCCAGATCGACAGAAATGGGAAATCCTTAATGATTTTACAACAGTGTACTAGGGCTTCCCTGGTGGCTCAGTGACAGAGAATCCACCTGACAACACAGGAGACACAGGTTTGATTCCTGGTCCAGGAGAATCCCACATGCCATGGAGCAACTAAGCCCAAGCACTACAACTACTGAGCCTGTGCTCTAGAGCCTGGGAGCTACAACTAGTGAAGCCCATGCACCCTATAGCCGGTGCTTCGCAACAGAGAAGCCACTGCAGTGAGAAGCCCGCACCCTGCAACTAGAGAATAGCTCCCGTTCACTGCAACCAGAGAAAAGTCCATACAGCAACAAAGACTCAGCGCAGCCATAATGAAAGGAAGGAAGGAAGGAAGAAAATTATAAAAACAAAACAATGTATTGGCTTTACAAACGCAGCTTCAAGACAGGTCATTTTGCTATCTCCACCCCATTCTAGAACACCACCCTTGAGCTCCACCTGTGTGGAATTCTGAAGCCTGCAGTGTAGAGAACTTAGGCAGTTACCACATTCCTTGATGCTGGAATGTGTTTGTTTGGGGTTATATAAATCTGATCTTCCGAGTCCACCTAAGGTTGGGATGAGGTGGAGGGAGTCCTTCAGTAAGATGAGACCTCATCATACGTGAGTTCAGAGCCTCATCCCTCAGTGGGATTTTCCAAACCAAGACACTTCTAAGAGCAGAACGGAGCTCCATGAATGTTTCCACCAGGACAACAGGCATAAACCAGGATGTCCCAGGCAGGAGGGTGTATAATGCAACTTCTTGATATGAAACCCACCAGATGACCTGGAAAATACACAGACTGGGACAAGTTGACAAGTCTTTTGGGACAAAGACATGGGGTATGAGAGGAGGAAACATGCACACAGAGAAGGCTGTAATCAGTCAAGGGTGCAGAGGTGTTACACAAAATCACTCTTCAGGGAACCGGGCCTCCAGCCCACGCCCTAGCAGCTCCCCTTCTCCTCCTCTGAATTTACTGTCCCTTCTCTAGAACTCCTAAGCCTGACCCCGCTCCCTGGCCCTCCCAGCCCACGGTTCCCCTGACCCCACTCCCTTTCCCAGAACTCAGTCGTCTGAGCCCCCAGCCTGCGGTTCTGTCCTAGGCCTCAGCCTTTCCTGCCTTCGACTGAAACAGCAGCATCTTCTAAGCCCTGGGGGCTTCCCCAGGCCCCAGCCCCGGCCTAGAACCCGCCCGCCGCCTGCCACGCTGCCACTGCCGCTTCCTCTATAAAGGGACCCAGGCGTCCGGGCCAAGGGGCCCCCGCACAGCAGGTGAGACTCTCCCAGCCCATCTCCTCGGGCTGCCGGGGCGGTGGACTCCTTCCCCGGGGGCGTTCAGTCCCTCCTCTCACACCCCAGCCCCTCCTGCACCTCCAGCCAGGGCCAGGGCCTTGGTGGGGCTGGTTTTGGTTGGTTCCCCTCTCTCTGACTCCATCTGTCAGTCTCTTTCTCTCTGTCTGTGTCTAACGTTCTGAGCCCTTTCTGTTCCCCTCCTATCTGTCTCTGTCTCTCTCCCTCTGCTCACCTCGGGGTTTCCCTGATTGCATCTTGTCCCCCTTCTCTGTCTGTCACGCCGTGTGTCTCTCGGGGTGGTTGTCTCCACCGGCAGGAGGCCCGTCTTCCTCATCGCGCCCCGCCCCACTCACTGTCTCTCTCCCCGCAGGTTCTCCCCATGACACCACCTGGACGTCTCTACCTCCTGAGGGTGTGCAGCACCCCACCCCTCCTCCTCCTGGGGCTGCTGCTGGCCCTGCCGCTGGAGGCCCAGGTGAGGCAGCAGGACCAAGAGGGGCCGTGGGGGGCGGCCCAGCCCAATCCTGGGCCTTAAAGCCTGTCTGACTCTCTTCTCCCCTAGGGGCTCCGTGGCATTGGCCTCACACCCTCAGCTGCACAGCCTGCCCATCAGCAACTCCCGACGCCCTTCACCCGTGGCACCCTCAAACCCGCCGCTCACCTTGTTGGTAAACATCCACCCGCCCTCCCGACAAGTAGCCCCCAGCCCTCCTCCTGCCCCTTTCAGAGACCCAATATCCACCCCCCACCAGCTCACCCCACTCCCACTCCCTCTGTCCTCCCAGCCATCCCCAGGAACTCAGTCCAGCACCTGTTGCCTTGGGGACTGAGACCACTGACCCCCAAGTCCTTAAGCATCATCCCCTCTGGCTCTTCCCAGGAGACCCCAGCACCCAGGACTCGCTGCGCTGGAGGGCAAACACGGACCGCGCCTTCCTCCGCCACGGCTTCTCTCTGAGCAACAATTCCCTCCTGGTCCCCACCAGTGGCCTGTACTTCGTCTACTCCCAAGTGGTCTTCTCCGGGAGAGGCTGCTTCCCCAGGGCCACCCCCACCCCTCTCTACCTGGCTCATGAGGTCCAGCTGTTTTCCCCCCAGTACCCCTTCCACGTGCCTCTCCTCAGCGCTCAGAAGTCCGTGTGCCCAGGGCCACAGGGGCCGTGGGTGCGCTCAGTGTACCAGGGGGCTGTATTCCTGCTCACCCGGGGAGACCAGCTATCCACTCACACAGATGGCATCTCCCACCTGCTCCTCAGCCCCAGTAGTGTCTTCTTTGGAGCCTTCGCTCTGTAGAAACATCCAGAAAGAAACAAATAGGCTTCAAGGCCTTCTCCCCATTTTGCCTCCATTCTGACCAATTCAGGGGTCACCACACCTCTCCTTTGACTATTCCAACAGTCTTGAGTCTTCCCCCCGCCCGGTTCTCAGCACCTGGAGCTTCCAAAGAAGGAATTCTAGGCACACCAGGGGACCAGACCTTCCTGGACCACCCCAGATGCTCAGCTGAGGACTTCAAGCCTGCCTCGAAATGCCCACCCAGATCCCTTCCTCGGCCCTGCCCATCTAGGGGGCCTCGTCCTGGACATGGAGAGGGGAGCTGACACATGAGGGAGCTTGGGTGGATGACTAAAGGCAGGGAGGGGGGCTTATTTATGAAGGGAAAACAATTAAATTATTTATTTATGGAGCATGGAGAGAAGGGAATAATAGCGAGACATCAGAAGAAAGAGCTAATACACCCAAGAGATGACGAGTGAGAGGGCTTAGGCACAAGGATGACCCAGTGGGAGAGAGAAAGCGAGGCTCTGAGGGACCAAGGGGTTCTGGAAGGAAGTGAAAAGCTGTTAAGAGCCAGCCGCCGCTTAACTAGACACCCCTCAAGGAGATGTCTGACCCTCAATGAAGCCAAATAAACTTTTGTCTGAAATTCTGTCTGCCTGTATGTCTGTTGGGGAGGGGAGAATTCCCCAGATGTCTCTGAGGAATGGAGGAAAGACAGGAATCAGAGAGGCCTGAGGGGCTCTGGGGAAACACGGTGGGCTCGCAGGGTGGTGCAGCCAGCTCGCTGCAAGGGAACCAGAGGATAAGCTGAGAAGACAGAGGCAGGTCCAAGGTCTGGAGAAGTGGGGGTCAGGGGCCCCCTGAGGAATGGGGGTTACAGGAGGCTCCTAAGGAGCACTGACAACACTAAAGAGTGTTCAGGATGATGGGGGAGGATCATGGGGCCCCCCTGGAAGACATGGCCATGCCAGGGCCCCGAGAAATGGGACAACCTCCAAGGCTGGGGACTAGAGAACACCAGAGGCATTTCAGGAGACCTGGTCACACACACAGGAGCTCTCAAGGGCAGTGCTGTCTCCAGGAAACTGGAGGGAGAAGGGATTCTTTGGGGATACATGGCCATACACAGGAACTCTGAAGGGGGGGTCTCCGTGCAAAAGTTGGGGAGTCACATTCCCTTGGAAACCAAGACTGAAACCAGCCTCAGAGTTTCAGCGAGTTCCTGGTCAGAGTGAAAGGAGAAGCCCTGCTGTGCTGGAGTTCGTGAATTCCCAGCGTTACTTTCAGCCCCTGGGGCTGTCCCAGGCTTGGACCTGCCATCCGCCCCCAGTTCTTGCAGAGCCTCAAGCTTCCCTTTCTCCAGCTCCTCTCACTCCCCAGGGTCCCAAACACACATCTCAGGACCCAGCACAGCTTCCTCTGAGTTTTCTCTCCATGAAGGACTCAGCTTTATAAAGCCCCTCCCATTTCTAATTCTACCCCTACATGAGTCCTGTCTGGAAATCAGAAGGAACAGACCACAGAACTCACTCCCACCCCTAAAGGAACAGAAACAGTGGGAGCTGAGGGGCAGAGGGGAAATGGGTCCAACCCTCAGGGTCCCATATTCACAGCAGTAACTGGCCTAGAGAAGCCCACTCAGAATCCGAGCGGGCGGAGTGTAGGAAGTATCCTTGATGCCTGGGTGTCCCCAACTTTCCAAACCCCCGCCCCCGCGATGGAGAAGAAACCGAGACAGAAGGTGTAGGGCCCGCTACCGCTTCCTCCAGATGAGCTCATGGGTTTCTCCACCAAGGAAGTTTTCCGCTGGTTGAATGAGAGCCTTTCCCCGCCCTCTTCTCACCCCACAGCATATAAATGCAGCTGTTTGCACACCCAGCCAACAGAAGCTCCCAGAGCGGGGACACCAGGGGACCAGCCAGGAGAGAGACAAGCAGCTGCAGAACCCCCTGGAGATAACCTCCCAGACAACACACCCCCGAGAGACAGCCAGGCAACTTGCTCTCTCTCACATACCCTGCCACAAGGCTCTCCTGTCTCCCGTCTGGACTTGAACCCTTCTGAAAAAGACACCATGAGCACCAAAAGCATGATCCGGGATGTGGAGCTGGCGGAGGAGGTGCTCTCCGAGAAAGCAGGGGGCCCCCAGGGCTCCAGAAGTTGCTTGTGCCTCAGCCTCTTCTCCTTCCTCCTGGTTGCAGGAGCCACCACGCTCTTCTGCCTGCTGCACTTCGGGGTAATCGGCCCCCAGAGGGAAGAGGTGAGTTTCTGGCCAGCCTTGGCTCATTCTCCCACCCAGAGAGAAATGAGAGAGAAAGAGGGTGAGAGATGGGGTGGAGAAAGAGGTGTGTTGATGGGGAAAGATGGGGAGGAAAATAGTGGAGAAAGATGGGGAGGCAGGAGGAGACATGGAGAGAGATGGGGGGAAAAGGGAGAAGGGTGGAGAAATAACACTTGGCACATGGGGGATGCCCTCTAAATATTTGTTGGACGAATGAGTAAGCAGAGATACAGACATAAAGAGAGATGTGTAGACAGATAAGGGGTGTGAGTAGAAAGATGGAGACTCAAAACAAGTGATCTGGATGAAGATGATGAGACAGAAAGAGATACAGACGATAGGAAAGAGAGATAAGGAAAGATGAAGCTAAGTGTGTCTGGCATGTGGAAGGAACTCAATGAAAGAGCTGTTAAATGGATGAATGAACAAAAAAAATGGATGAATGGAGAGAGAAGACAAGACCCATCAGGGCAGAGAGTACAAGCTAGAGAAGCAGCCAGCAGTTTCTCCTTCAGGGGTGACTTGCTCTAACACTCATCCTCCTTTTTCTCCCCAGCAGTCCCCAGGTGGCCCCTCCATCAACAGCCCTCTGGTTCAAACACTCAGTAAGTGTCTCCACAACCTCTCTTCTAATTCTGGACTTGGGGGGTGGGTGTGGGTGGGGTTTAGTCAAGGGATGGAAGCAGTAGGGGAAATTTAGGGTTTGGGATCGGGGGGAGAAGGAATGGAGGTTAAAGTATGGGATATTTTCTGGGAAGCTTACCTTTTCCTTTCCTCTTTTCTCCTCAGGGTCCTCTTCTCAAGCCTCAAGTAACAAGCCGGTAGCCCACGTTGTAGGTAAGAGTTCTGAGGATGTATCTGGGTCATGAAGAAGCAGAGAGACAGTGCAGGGTAGGATTAGGGGGCTGAATCCAGACTGAGGGCAGACAGAGACAGTGTGAGAAGAATTCATGAGCTCAAGGGGAGGGTGGTGGATACTTAGAACTTGAGGGGGATACTCAGAACCTCATGGCCAGATGGGATGTGGGAACACAGACAGAGGGGACAGGAACCGGATGTGGGGGGCGGGCAGAACACGAGGGCCAGGATGTGGAGAGTAGAACTGACAGGGTCGCACTGATCACCCCTCCCTGTTCTTCCCCCTCCCTCCAGCCGACATCAACTCTCCGGGGCAGCTCCGGTGGTGGGACTCGTATGCCAATGCCCTCATGGCCAACGGTGTGAAGCTGGAAGACAACCAGCTGGTGGTGCCTGCTGACGGGCTTTACCTCATCTACTCACAGGTCCTCTTCAGGGGCCAAGGCTGCCCTTCCACCCCCTTGTTCCTCACCCACACCATCAGCCGCATTGCAGTCTCCTACCAGACCAAGGTCAACATCCTGTCTGCCATCAAGAGCCCTTGCCACAGGGAGACCCCAGAGTGGGCTGAGGCCAAGCCCTGGTACGAACCCATCTACCAGGGAGGAGTCTTCCAGCTGGAGAAGGGAGATCGCCTCAGTGCTGAGATCAACCTGCCGGACTACCTGGACTATGCCGAGTCTGGGCAGGTCTACTTTGGGATCATCGCCCTGTGAGGGTGCAGGACATGCATCTTCTCCCACCTCAGTTACCTTATTATTTAATCCTTCAGGCCCTTCTCATCCCCTTCTGGTTTAGAAAGGGAATTATGGGCTCAGGGCTGGGCTCCAAGCATCCAACTTTAAACAACAGCTACATTTAGAAATTAGGGATGTAGGGAAGTGAGGCCTGGAAAACGGGCCACCAACCACCATCAAGGACTGGAACTGGAACTTCCAGAACTCCCTGGGGTCCACAAGCTTGGGTTCCCGGATGCAACCTGGGACACCCAGAATGTGAGGGCCAGGGCTCTTACCGGAACACTTCGCAACATTCCTTGAGAAGATCTCACCTAGAACTTGACATGCGTGGACTTCAACTCTCCCTTCCTGCCAATGTTTCCAGACTCCCCTGAGGTGGGAAGCCCAGCCCCAACCCCACTGGGCCAACTCCCTCTGTTTATGTTTGCACTTGTGATTATTTATTATTTATTTATTATTTATTTATTTACTAATGAATGTATTTATTCAGGAGGTCAAGGTGTCCTGGGAGACACAAACTAAGGGCTGCCTTGGCTCAGATGTGTTTTCTGTGAAAACGGAGCTGAACTGCAGGTTGCTCCCACCATGCCTCCTCGCCTTTGTGCCTCCTTTTGCTTATGTTTTTTAAAAAATATTTATCTGATCGAGTTGTCTAAATGATGCTGATTTGGTGACTGATTTGTCGCTACATCACTGAACCTCCGCTCCCCAGGGGAGTCATGCCTGTAACCGCCCTACTGGTCAGTGGCGAGAAATAAAGTGTCCTGAGAAAAGAAACATGCCTCTATCTGGAAATTAATTCTGCATGGGCCTCTTCTTGCGGGTGAAGTGAAGTGAAGTCGCTCAGTCGTGCCCGACACTTTGCGACCCCATGGACAGTAGCCTGCACCAAGCTCCTCCATCCATGGGATTTTCTAGGCAAGAGTACTGGAGTGGGTTGCCATTGCCTTCTCCAGGGAATCTTCCTGACCCAGGGATCGAACCCAGGTCTCCCGCCTTGTAGATAGACGCTTTACCGTCTGAGCCACCAGGGAAGTCCTCTTGGGGGTAAGAGGCTGCTAACCGAAGTTCTTCTCCACAGGGCTTAAGATCCCTGGACCTCACTCCTTGAACTTCTGGGGCTCAAGAGATCCTACCTAAGACAAAGCCCAGCTGAATATGCCCCTACCCAAAGAAAGGAACTTGAACTTAATTACCTCTCCCTTAGGACATGGGAATTTCCAACTCTGGGAATTCCTATCCAGGCGGGGCAAATCCTGCTCAGGTGAGATTTCCGGCTGTTGTGGCCTGAGAGAAAGAGCCGGGGAGCGGCCAAATTCTCAGGTACCTGAATCACAGCCAAGGGACTTTCAGACAGTTGGGCAACTGGGCTCTTGAAGCTCCTGCTCCCGGCCCTCCCTCTGCCAATCAGTCCTAACTGTGCAACTGAACTGGACCTCGGTCTACCAAAGGTTCAGTATCAGTCACCGAACCTCACCTATCAAAGAGAAGTAGGGACCCGCACCACACGTGGGGCCACATGAGAAACACAAACAAAAGCCCTAAATGCCACCGGAGCACCTCGCAGAGGGCTCTGTGCATTCTGGCTTTCTCCCTTTTTCCAGGCCCCAGTCTTCTACCCGCTTCCATCTCTCAGTGGATGGAAGTGAAGAGGAGGAAGAAGATTAAAAAACAAAGAAAGATCTTGGGGCGGGGCTTGGAAGTCCCAGGAGCGTTCTGGGGCTGAAGGAATTGGAATAGGTTTCTTGGTTTGGGGTCCATTTGTCCCTCACTAGCCAAGTGACTGACCCTTCAACTCTTAAAATTAAAAAAAAAAAAAAAAAAAAAACAAAGAAAGAAAAAAAACAAAGCAAAGAATAAGATGTAGGTGAAGGAGTGCCCTGCTCCCCCCATGCCAGCTTGGTCTCCCTGATTTTTGATGAGTGATGAGAAGGACATGAGGTGGGTGAAGTGGAAAGAGAAATGCATTCTGCCCCTCCAGGAAGCCTCTTCCGGACACAGAGTCAAAGACAAATATGGAGTCAGAAATAAAGACTGAGACTGGGACCCCTTGATGGGCTTTCCTTCTTGCTAGGGTTGCCAGGCAAGGGGAAAAACCATGTGGTGTGCCGCAGAGGTGGGGTGACCCACTGGGGTAACCTAGATAGAGCCTGGGCTCCTCCTCCATCTCCTCCAGCCCCAGGCTGAAAGTCAGTCATGGAGCGAGGGGGCTGCTGTTGCTCACCCTGAGGCCCCCACACTTGCCTACTCATGGAAAAGGGACCTGAAGTGTGAATGAGTGGTGAGGATGTGCCATCTCTCCCTGGACAGGGCCAGGTGGCATCAGTTCTTCCTCCCCCTCCTCTCCAGGTTTTCCCTGGTATCCTCAGGCACCACCCCCCCACCCTACCCCCGGCCCCAGCATCTCCCTTTCTCAATCACCCTCCCAGCTTTCTCCTTCAGCCTCCTCCCTTTACCCCATCCTTCACCACCACCCACCCACCCACCCCTGCTCCCCCAGCTGTGGCTCTTGACTGTGGCTAACGGGGCAGCTAGCAGAGAAGTGCCAGTCTGCCCAGTGCTTCACTATCAGCCCTATTCAGGTTTATTCTGCCAACTGGGCCATTCTGAGTGGTGCTTGCCTTCCCCTGCAATGACCCCACCACTACTGGGATGGACCCAAGAGAGAAGAGTGCAGTGCTGAGTCTGGGGGGACCGCGTGGCCTTGAGAATGTGGGTGCTGGGAGATGCTTTGGCATTTGTGGAGGGCCTTTTTCTTCTTACCCTCCAAATGGGCTAATGTCGGGGAAAAGTCATTCAGAGGCGAGGGTGGGTGGGACCCACAGATCCCCCACCCCAGGGAACAGAGGCCATGCCAAGTGCTATGAATTGTTTCAAGCAACCAGAAAAATAAGGAGAATCTTTAACCCACACTTGTGTACCTACCCTAAATGAAGACACCTTAGCATCTCTGCATTTGTATTGGCAACATTGAAGTTTACATTCTTTATTTTCATCCGGCTCAAAAATCAGTTTCCAAACAGTCATCTACATTTTCCCCACAGCCATGGGGTCCCCAGTGTCTGGGTCCCCAGTGACTGGGCTGCATCATTCACATACTCTCATCAGGCAGTAGCTGTTCTTAGGGATGCAGCTAGCCCTCACCCCACCATCACCGCCCCGAAGAAGGTCTTTCCTCTCCTGTAGTCCACCATGTCGGGGTGACTGATATTGACGTACACCCTCTCGCCCCTCCGGAGCTGCACCAGGCCACCGAACCCCACGCTCGTGTACCAGAGGGGCCCATAGTCGTGCCTCCTGGCGGGGTCCGAGACAGGTGTCACGGTCTCCGCGCCCTCCAGCAGCAGCTCGGGGGTCCCCGATCCATAGGCGCCCCCCGCCCGGTACAGCCGGCTGAGCAGCGTGACCGAGCCGTCCAGGGGCTCCACGGCGGGAGGGGGCGCCCGGCCCCGGTAGCCGATGTGACAGTAGAGGTAATAGAGGCCGTCCTGCGGGAGGGCCAGCCCTTCCGCACCCGAGAACTGCGTCCCGCTGCTCAGAAACGCCTCTTCTTTCTTCGCCTCCCAGCCTAGCCCCTGCCCGGTGGTCCAAGCGCCTGCAGAGAAATGGGCCCGTCGGCTTTCTCGGAAATCAGATCCTGAAAGGAGTGATCCAGGCCGGGGGCTTCTGGGAGGATGGGCATGGGGTACACTGAGGGCTTTTAACCCCCTGCAGGAGCCCAGCTGGGTAGGGGAGCGGGCTGATGGCGCTCTCCTGCAATGAGTACGAGTTGGGACTGAGGGCACCTGGGTGTGCGGTGCGGAATGCTGAGGTGGGGTGATCCAGGCCGGGTTTTCCCTCCTCCCGGGAGTGGGGCGGGGAAGCAAGAGGCTAGAATGCTGGTGGAGCGGAAGGCTGGGCAAGATCGCTGCGGTCAAGTGGGTGGGCAAGGGAGCGCCGCAGTGACAGAGCAAAGGGACTCTAACCGTGGGTGAGCAGAACCGGCACCCTGGACCCTTCAGGTCCGTGAGGTCCTTACCAATGAGATGGGGTCCTTATCAATGAGATGGGATCCTTACCAATGAGATGGGATCCTTACCAATGAGATGGGCAGCTGGGAGCCTAGGGCTGAGATCAGTTTCTGAGTCCTCCTCGGGCAGCTCCCCGGACTCTGGAAGAGGTAGGAAGGGTCCACGGTTGGGGACAGGGTGTCCTCTGGTCACCCCCAGAGGACAAGGTGCTAGGGCCCAGGGATGGGGCATCTGGATTCCTGAAGGAAGAGAGTATCTGGGGATGCAGATGGTTGGGAGCTGGGAGTCCCTGAGGGGCAGAGCCAGGGAAGGGAGGGTAAAATGGTGGGCTCTTACCAAATCGCTGATGGGCAGGTGCCTGGGTGCCTGGGTCAGCCGTCCCTGTTACCTGAGTGGGTGGGGTCACAGCGCCCAGAGTTCCCTCTTAACTGATGCCAACCACCAGCCCTCCCATTCCCAGCATAGATTCAAGCTCCAAACTTGGGGCTTCTCCCACCAGCCCCAGCCTCCACACCTCCCTGGAATGGAGAGCTAGTGAGGTGGCTATACTTGAACAGAGAGACAGAGGCCCTAGTATGTCTTGGGAGGGGGAGAAGAAACATACATACGACCAGGAAGGGGCTTGGTGACATCGGGACACAACAGCATCACACGAACATGAAAAGAGGACCAGCAAAGAGACAGACAGGACATCTCCATCCTGGGGACAGCCAAGCCAGCTGAGCAAGATAAGACGAGGGGCATAGCCAGAGGTGAGTGAGCATGGGCAATAGCCGGCCCGTGGAGGGTTTATTGTAGCCACTCACCAATCCTCCCTGCTCCTGGGGCACCAAGGCCAGCACAGCCACAACAGTGATGGGCACGGCCAGCAGGAGGGTCACCAGGGAACTGACTCCTGCCACAGCCAGCAGCAGGCATCCTTTCCTCTGGGGCCTCCTACCCCGGCCCTCCAGCCCCCGTTCCCCCATGGAGACTGAGCTAGGGCCCGGGCAGGGGGGCTTTCATACCTCAGGGGTGGGGCCACCCTCTCCCCAAAGACCCATACACCTGGCTGGGACTTTCCGCACACCCCTCACCCTGCTTCCTGTTTACCCAGAGCTGGGGTGAGGCAGCTGGATGCCTGGGTTCTCTGAACTGGGGAAGGAGTCGGAGGTGAAGAGACAGGCTTTCAGGGTAGAGCCGGAGGGGGACTGACAGATCTTCTGAGTCAGTGGGAAGGAAAACTGACTGAGGCCCTGGGAGGGAAGCTAGCTTGCCATAAGTCGGGCAGCTACAGTGAGAACACACAGATTGCTCCAGATTGCCAGTGGGGTCTGCAATCTTCTGTACCCCAGAGGTGGGTGCTGAGGGGAAGGCTGCATCCACAGCCCTGAGACCAAGGGCTGGAACTGGAGTCTTCAGGGATGGGTGTCTGGGTCCCTAAGAAGAACTTGTCCCCAGGCTGGACTGACCTCCTCTTCCCATTCCCTTGCTCCCTCCAACCCCCCAGACCTGGGTGAGAAAGAGTTAAGCCAGTCCACGGTAATGGCAGCTGAAGAGGTCCTCAGCCTCCCCACAGACTCTTAACTCACTGATGAGGGATGGAAATAGAGCATCACTTTCCTTGTTACACAGTGTAGACAGGAGTGCGATGAGCACCCACCCACAAAGAGCTTTGCAGTCTAGAATGAGCCCCACGCTGACTAAGTGTTAAGTGAAGAAAGGACAGAAGAATGAATGAGTAAGCAAAAGAAAGCAGTAAGGACAAAATGAATGGTATAGGAGGCAAAGCAGTAGGAGATGAAAGGAAGAAAGACCAGGTCAAGGGAGTTGCAAATGGTCCCAGATCATTTCCCTTTCTTGATATCTCTGTGGGTTCCGTTCAGTTCAGTTCAGTTCAGTCGCTCAGTCATGTCCAACTCTTTGCGACCCTGTGGACTGCAGCACGCCAGGCTTCCCTCGTCCATCACCAACTTCTGGACCTTGCTCAAACTCATGTCCAAGGAGTTGGTGATGCCATCCAAGCATCTCATCCTCTGTCATCTTCTTCTGCCTTCAATCTTTCCCAGTATCAGGGTCTTTTCCAAGGAGTCGGTTCTTCACATCAGGTGGCCAAATTATTGGAGTTTCAGCTTCAGCATCAGTCCTTCCAATGAATATTCAGGACTGATTTCCTTTAGGATAGACTAGTTGGATCTCCTTGCAGTCCAAGAGACTCTCAAGAGTCTTCTCCAACCACAGTTCAAAAGCATCAATTCTTTGGCACTCAGCTTTCTTTATAGTCCAACTCTCACATCCATACATGACGGCTGGAAAAACCACAGCTTTGACTAGATGGACCTTTGTTGGCAAAGGTCCTCTGTGTGTTAAGATAATAATAATAATAACATAGCTAATATATATATATAAATAGCATTTGGTGTGTGCCTGTCACTGATCGACACACTTTATATACAAGAATGCTTTTTGAGGGGAGCCACAGTGCACAACATACAGAATCCTAGTTCCCCGACCAGAGATGGAACCCATGCACTCTGCAATGGAAGCACGAATTCTTAAGGACTGCTAGGGAAGTCCTATATAATTATGCTTTTAATCCTGATAAACACTCTAAGAGGAAACTGAGGCACAGAGAGGTTAAAGAACTTCTATAAGGTCACACAGGAGTGGCAGAGTCAGGATTTGAACCCAGGTAGTCTGGCTCTATACCGTTAACCACAAGACAGTTTAAAAACTGAGTGCTGACTTCAGATTTGTCCATTTCAGGGTATGTAAATCTTGCCTTCCTCACCAACCCCCTAAAAAAGAAATGGGGAAACAAATACTGAACTCGAGTCAATGATAAGCATAGTAAAGGGTTTAGAGGTAAAATGTACTGATGTCTGCAACTTTGAAAAACATCAAAAAATGAGATGGATTGATAGATATGTAATAGAGCAAATATATGGAAGAATATTAATTGTAGAATCTAGATGGTAGGAATGGGTTCATTGTATAATTCCTTCAAATTTTTTTCTGTTTGAACATTTTAATAATAAAACATTAAAAAAAAAAATATTGGCCTACTGTCCTGCATGGGGAACACTGTGGATGGGGGAAGGGAAAGTAGCAGAAAGTTTCTGAATTTGGAGGAGGAAATGCAAATGCTTATGGGCCCAGGCACCAGATCTTCTCTCCAGTCCTTGTTTCCATGTGAGCTCCCCAGTCTTCACCTTCCGCAAGGACGAGGTGTGCCATCCTCCAGCATCCGTCTCCCTCTCCTTCATCCAGGTCTCTGTCCAGAAGGCCTTCGACTACTGCCCTTACTTACTTTTGCGCTCAACATCAGAATGCTGCTCCCTGCAGGAAATCCACCCGGGTTGCCTGCACCTCCTTTCCCAACACCAGCTTGTTGTCAACTTTCTGTCTTAGATCTATCAGCAGTGCTCATGTAGATCTAGTCTGGCTGTCTCTGTCTCCTGTTGTTCATCCGTCAATCAAGTGCCCTGTTAGATACAGCTCCAGAATACCAGGAGAGTTACCCAAATCCACCAGTTTGTCTTGGGAGCTGGGGGTGTATGTTCACACACACCAGGATCATGGCTCTCAGGGACCCAGTATAATTGGGAAAAGTGAATCAGGGCAGGCATCTAGAAGGTACATGATCACTGAGACTTGCAGGATCAATAGGAGGGCTGGGGTGAAAGGGGATGACAGGCTGAGTTACAGTCCTGGGAGTCTGAAAGGAAAAGACGTTGTAACCCCAACCCTCAGAGCCTAACTTCCTCTCCTGATCATGCTGGGGAGGAACCCAGGCTGGGGGAGAAGTTAAAAGAGGGGAGGGGCAGGAATGTCTAAGACGGCAACACCACTCCAGGGCAGCTCCGGCCAGTCTGCAGTCCGTTCATCTGCAGGCCACAGGCTCTGGGTAAGCTGGGACCCTCGGGGGAAACCCAGGGAGAGGACAGTCATACCCCAGAGTGAGGTGAGTCTAAGATAAGGGAAGGGAAAATATAGTTTTGAGGTTCCCCGGGCCCTGGAGGACTCCTCTGTCCAGCCTCTGTCTTTGTTCCCCAAAGAAGTGTAAACCATCCTCTTCTGCCCCCACTTCCCAGCATGGCCACTTCAGGCCCTCCTCTCCACCTCTGCTTCTGCTCCCCACCCGCCACCCCTACCCAGGAATCCTCTTTAAATCAGGTCAGTCTCAGTTTCCACACACTGGTCAGTGCATCTGGCTCTGGTTGAAGTCAGCAGCCCCTTCTTTGCCCTCAAACAGGAACCAGTGGTTGTAAGACAGGAAGTGCCTTAGGGGAAGTTATGGGCCCCAGACACTTCTCCATGCCCCACTTTAGCCCCAGCAATATCTGCTCAAGGAGAGCGGCTCTCCACACCAGCCAAGCTGGGGCCCCCCTTTTCCTGAGTTGCTCTGCCAGGTGGTGCTAGACACCGCCTTCCCTATTTTCCTGCCAGGCCTCGGCTCCTCCCTCAGCCTCCTCATCAGAACTTAGAGCTAGCTGGTGCTGGAAAGGCTCCTATGAACCAGCTCGTCAGCTTAGGGTAGGGGAAAGGTGGTAGGCTCTGGAGCTGGACAGACCTGGCCTTGAACCCCAACTCTGCCTCTTCTGGGCTGGATGTCCTTGTCAGGATCCAGCCTCGAGTCTCAGAACCTTCACCAAGGAATGGGCACCATAGTACCCTACAGTGTTATGCTGATTAGCAGTGACAAACAGAAAGTGCCCTCCCCCACCCCATTCGGGGTTAATACAGATCTAAGGCTCCCCGGCTTGGGAAACTATTGTAACAGAGACACCCGAGTTTACAGATGAGGAACTTGGGGCACATGATTCACCCCAGGCCATTTAGCCTCGAAGAGCTGTGCTAGGTTTCCCAACCTACAGGCTAGTCTTCAGTCCTGAAAGCATGAGGGGAGATGGCAAGGTAACCCTCTGCACAGGTGGGTGGTGGTGCACAGGGAGCAGTGGGTAAAAAGTGGTGTGTGCGGTTCGTGGGTAGGTGGCCAGGGCCTCTTGGGACCAACCAGTGCTGGGGGAACAGACTTCATGGGGAGGCCCAGAGATGGCAGGGGTGGCGGTGGTAAGCTTCTGAAGGGTGAATGGTCTTGGGAACGAGTGAGGTAACCGGTGAGGGATGGACACCTATGGTAAGAAGTGAGTCAACACAGTCTGGAGTGAAGAATCTCTGGGAGAATCTTTTTTGTCTCTAAAACTATCAGAGGGAGAAGCTGAGATTCACAACAGATGAGGGGGATGGGGTGAACTGAAGCAAAAAAAGTTCCCTCTAATATTTACCCCTTTTCCCTACAGGAATGACGTGGGAGAAAAAGAATTTGTACCTATTTGGGGGTTTAGGGCTGGGGATGCTCCTGCTTCTGCTTCTGTTTGTGGTCGTTCTGTTCATCTGCCTGTGTCGGCTCCACAGGAGAGGTGAGCCCCACCCGCACCTCCCTCATTCCCCCTCTGTGAGGAAGGGGGCAGAAAGCAGATGCAGGGGGGCGGAGACAGTCCCAAGAGAGAGGCCGTGGCTTAGGCCGTGGCTTTGGCCGTGGGAACCCCAGGAGGTTGGCAAGTGAGGAAACACCTGGTGGGGGTGGGGAGAGTGTGAGCAGGGCTGGGAGGTGGCACAGGGGGCGGGGCACAGCCAAGCTGAGCTTCTTCTTTTCCTTCCAGTGAGGAGGCTGGAGAGAAGCTTGGTGAGTCTGGGGGCAGGGAAGAGGGTGAGGGGGCAACAAGAGGCGGTGGAGTTGGGGGAGCAAAAGGCAGAAAGAAACGGGAGCATGAGGGAGACAGGAAATAAGAGAGAAACAGAAAGAGGGAAATAAGGAATGAGAAAAAGAGGAAAGGAAAGGCGTAGAGATGGAAAGAGGGAATAAGACAAAGGAGAGAGGGGGGAAGAAATGAGGGAGATTGGAGACAGAGTGAGACAGAGAAGTCAGAGTGAGAATGAGAGGCACAAGGAAAATGAGAGAAACCAAGAGAAAAAGGAGAAGGAGATTAAGCATGATGAAGTGGGAGAAAATGAGAGAATGAGAGAGATACGAAGAGGAAAGGACAAGATAGACTGAAAGAGAGGTGAAGAGAGAGCTATAGATGGAGCACAAAGAGAGGCAACGAGGTAAAAAATTTTTAAAAAGTGGCAGTGGGAGCAGGGAGTGGCAGAACTTAGGGAGGGGGTGGACAGAGCAGGGAGACTCCTGGGGACCCCGTCAGTGCCCTCTGTCCGGGCCCCAGGTCCAGGCCTCAGAACAGGAGCTCCACTATGCGTCCTTGCTGAGGCTGCCGGAACAGGAGGGACCAGACATCCGAAAAAGGGAAGGCAACAAGGAGGACCCCAGCGGGGACTATGCCTGCATCGCCGAGAACAAACCCACCTGAATACCTGCAGATGCCTCCCCCAACCCACGGCCATCCCATGGTTCACCCAGTTAAGACCATGGTCTCGCCACCCTCCGTGTCTCAGGCTTCATCTATTTCAAGCCCCAGCTCCACAGGGCCAAGATCAAAACCTAAATTACTGGGACTTCCCTGGTTGTCCAGTGCTTAAGGCTCTGGACACGTCCACTGCAGGGAGCACAGGTTCGATCCCTGGTCAGGGAACTAAGATCCCACCTGCCGAGTGGCCAAAAATAATAATAAAATGGCCTTTCTTAAAAACAAAACAGAATCCTAAGTGATTTATCCTCCCACTCATTCTGGGGTCAGGTAGGGGGATTCACTGGGTGAGGAAGGGTGTTTGGGGACCCAAGCTCCCCTGAAGCTCAGAGAAGAGTATTTGCCTGTGGGCCATTGACAGTAGGACCAGTCATGTCAGATACTCCGCTCTTCTCAGGACAAAGGGCTTTAGCCCTTTGGGCAGGAGAGAGAGGTGTGCTGAGTCCCAGGATGGTGGTGGGAGGGGGCAGGATTGCTAGGAAGCTCCCTCCTTGGACCCTTCCAGACCAGATTTAGTCGCAGGAGGTAAGAGTTGGGAAAATCCAGAATGGGACACATTGGAGCATCTGGAGATGGAGCAGGAAATACACAAGACTCATAAGAAGGATGATGGGGTAGAGAGGAATTTATTAGGGTCTCTTGAAGAACTTGGGATCACTGGGGTCTGGAATCACTCATCAGAGGCCATCCAAGGAGTGACAGGGTGTTCCCTTGTGACAGTGGTCTGGAGGAGAGGCCACAGGAATCCCTCAGTGCTGCAGCCCTCCTCCTCCTTCTTGGTCTCTATCTCTGCTGGTTCCAGCCTTCTCACGTGCCCTCCCATCTCCATGCCCATGTGTCCCGGCTCCAACACTCACATTTGCCCTGGTAATACATGCTGCTGCCCATAGCCACCGAGAGAAAGCTGAAGGCATAGAATCCAGCCCGAAGGAGGAGGACTGTGCCAGCCGCTAGCTGAGGAGGTCCTGCATGTTGCGGGGGGTTTGGGGAGGAGGGGGAGAAGGGCTCAGGAGAGGAGGCCCTGGGTAGAAGTGTGCAGAGGCTCGGGGAGGGCAGCGGGCCTTGGGGAGGGACTTTCTACTATCAGGGAGGGTGGGGCCTCTAGTCAAGGGGACATGGCTTTCTGGCACCTCACCTTCCTCCACCACCAGCAGGGTCCCATTCCCTGTTCCGACACCCAGGCCCAGCACCTCCACCCTGCACACGTAGACTCCAGTGTCACGGCCTCGGGTGTCCCAGATGTGCAGCTCAGCCTGGTGGTCACAGAGGAAGCGGGAAGAGGGGAGAGGGGCCAGGCGGCCCTGGAACTCTGCGGTCTCATTCCTCACCTCCATCCCTGGGGCCGCTTTGTCCCGGTACCATGTGACAGAACCAATGGCCAAACTCCCTTGGCTGGCATTGAAGGAACAGGGCAGGAAGGCGGGGGACCCCTCCTGGGTACGGATTTCAGGGGGCTGGGACACCCAGAGAACACAAGATCCTGGGGGCAGAGAGAAGACACAGAGGAGCGCCTTCCCAGTTACTCCAGAGAGAAAAGACCTGAGAGCTTGTGGTAGAATGTCCCCGCTGTACGCGCACCCCCAGAGGGCCCCCAGGGACAAGTACTTTAGATGCCCCATTAAACCCTTTTTACCAATCTAATTTCTTAACATTGCTTATTAAACAGTTTTTCAAATTATTTTTCATACCAACTCTTACCCTCTCCCATCATTCTCTAGCTCCGTCCACTAGTAACATTTTGCTGAAATTTAACTTGTCACAGTTAAAGTGAAGCTCATTAATGAATGTGGCTGCCTAGTTAACTAATATCATTAATTATATTATTCCAGGTATTATTTTAGTACTAATAGCATTCCGCACCATACCATCTTACTACTGTTTTTTTGTTAAAGATCATTAAGTAAATCTCCAGGTAAAGCCATGGCTATAATTGATGGGGATCCCTAGTGAATTCATGTAAATCGATGAATTACATCAACTATTAAAATTCTTGATTAAATTCTCCAGTTAATGAAATTTACCACTCATTCTTCTGTTTCAGTGATTCTCAAGCTTGAGAGCTCATTGGAAACATCTGGAGTGTTTGTTAAGCCAGATTCCCAAACCCCACTGCTGGAATATTTTATTCCGTGGTTCTGAATAAAATATTTGAATTTGCCCTAGGTCCCTGCTGATGCTGAAGCTGTAGGTCTGGAGTCCACATTGCATTTAGTTAATGAGTAGATCGGATAATTAAAATCAGTTTCATTAAGAAACTTAACTTAGATTTAATTAAATTCCTAAACTCCTAATTATATCTAAACCCTAGATAATAAGCCTAGTTTAATAAGCTTATTAAACTCATCGAATTAAAACTGACCCCTTAAAAAAATCTGACCCCTTCCTTCAAGCCCTTTTTTCTGGTTCTTTAGACTTTATCTTGTTAGGAAGTTGGCTGGGAAGAAAAAGGCTTCCCTAGTGGCTCAGATGGTTAAAAATCTGCCTGCAATGTGGGAGACTCATGTTCAATCCTCAGGTCGGGAAGATCTCCTGAAGAAGGGAATGGCAACCCCCTCCAGTATTCTTGCCTGGAGAATCCCATGGACAGACGAGCCTGGAGGGCTACAGTCCATGGGGTCGCGCAAAGAGTGGAACACAGGTGAGCAACTAACTTTCACTGGGAAGAAAAGAGTTCTAGCATGGAAGCTGGGGAATGACCCTCCCAGCGGGTGACACGGAGGGAACTGCAAACTGGAGGAGTGCACCGGGTTTCAGCTTTACAGAGGGACCCCCTGCTTTCAGCCCCCACCCAGTCTGTTCCCCTGGGACATCTGTGTCCAGCCTCCCCATCCTTCCTCCTGCCAGCCCCACACCCCTCAGGCTCCTGGGAGAAAGCCCCGTCACCTGGACGGATGATGATAAAGATGAACAACAGCATCTGGGCCATGTCGGAGGGTGTTCCTGTTGATGAGGAGGGACATGAGCAGTGAGGTCTGGGTGGAGGAGAATGACCCACTACTTGTGACCAGGCCTTTGGTCACTGGAGGGGGGTGGGGAGCTTCCTATGACACAGAGGACTCACACATTACTTACCAAGGACCTTAACTCCCTGGGACCTCAGGCACCGAACGCATCCTTCCCTGAGGAAAGAGGATGCTGCTGACGGTGATATCTGCATTGCTAGGAGGAGGGGGCAGAGTGGGGGCCGGTTGCATAAGTGTTTAAGGGGAAGGGTGTGGCTTAGATGGCTGGTAATGCTTAGGTGGGTGGGTGGGTGGATGGGTGAGATCAGGATGTGGTTCCCCCATCTTCTGAGGTTCAAGAAGACTAACCCTTTACCAAGAATAAGCCTCCAAGAGCTTTTCTGAGCCCAGAGCTAACCCACTTCCCCTCCCCTTGGCTCAACAGCACCCAGGTCCACCCCATTCATTCCCTCCCCTCGAGTTAGGGCCCTCTGCTAGGGCTGCTCAAGAAATTCTGTAAATGAGAGGATTAGCAGAAGTCAGCTGACTGGTGGCAGCGGCAGTGAGTTGCCAGAGGCTTTGTCTGGAAGCTGTATTTGCACAGCAATCACCCTGTTTTGCTGGTAGCTCAGATGGTAAAGAGTCTGCCTGCAATGCAGGAGACCTGGGTTTGATCTCTGGGTCAGGAAGATCCCATGGAGAAGGAAATGGCAACCCACTCCAGTATTCTTGCCGGGAAAATCACATGGACGGAGGAGCCTGGTGGGCAACACTCCATGGGGTCACAGAGAGTCGGACACAACTGAGCGACTAACACACATACACAGTTTCACTTAGGCTGTGTTGACTTGGGTGTAGCTGATGGACAAGTTTGGATTCATTCAGATTCAGATCTCCATTAAAGGAATACACCTCTCAAAGAGGTCCACTTGACCAAGTGTGTTCTACACAGATTCAGGTAAAGTCACTCATCTTTATTATTTTATTCATTCTTTAGCTAACATTTCTTGAGAAATTACAAGGTGCCCCCACTATGGGAAATGCATTTTTCACAGACACAAAGGAAAGGAGACACACTGTGGGACTTCCCTGGTGGTAGAGTGGGTAGGAATCTGCCCGTTGATGCAGGGGACATCCCTTCCCTGGTCCGGGAAGGTTCCACCTGCTGCAGAGCAACTACTCTAGAGCCTCCTCGCTGCAACTACTGAACCCATGCGCTGCAGCGACTAAAGGCCACACACCTAGACCCTGTGCTTTACAATGAGAGAAGCCACTTCAATGAGAAGTCTGCACACCGCAACCAGAGTAGCCTTTGGTCTCCACAAATAGACAGAACCCTCGCACGGCAACAAAGACCCACACGGCCAAGATTACTTAATTTTTTTTTTAAAGACACTTTGTGTTACACATAGGTCCAAAGTTACACAGGGATTAGTACAAGTGTGCCACACGCTTTTGTATATGTATTAGCCACCTACATGAGATAACACAACATGTAGAAAAGAAAGATGACATATACGAACGCTGGGTGAAATCTGCCCAGCCCTCACCGCACAGTTTTTCTGTGACTCCCTTTATAGCGGTCCATATTCTTTCTTTCTGACCAAGTTTCTTGCTGTTTCACAGCACACTCATAGATCATGTAGTTCTCCATCTTCCACAGCAGTGATCTGGAGCTTTTTTTTGGATAATTTGTAATTTTATGGTTAAGAATGCTGACTTGGAGTCAGGCTGTGCTCAAAACGCCAACTCTCCTACAAACTAGTTACCTAATCTTGGACAAATTATTGAACCTCTCTGAACCACCTAGACAAGCACAGGTACCTCACAGTCTGGGAAGGACTGACTCAGCCGTTTAGTGAGCGGAGTGGCAGCCTCTTCAGGGTCATCTAACCAGAGGGTGTGGAGATGAGGTGGCATAGCAAGGCAAGGACCGCCCCCTGGTGGCCACAGAGCATGCGGCGGCCTGAGGCCCCAGTACAAGGCTCTTCACAACTGGGCCTTAACTGTAGCTTTCGCTCTGTTCCATACCTTGCCTTGTCCTGTCAATAACCCATCCTCACACCCAAAGGGTGAATGTGGAGCAAACTGTCTCTTCCACTCAACTGTGAGAATCCCATGATTTGGGGAAGGAGGGAAGGTCACCACCAGTGGAGTGGGGGTGAGGGGCTGAAATGGGCAACTGGCCTGAAGATAAAACTCTAATTCACAGACTCGATCACATGGCACTACTCCATGTCTCAGGGCAATGAGGCTTAGAAGTCAAGGCAACGTGAACGGGAATAATGGTTCCACTACTTACACATCTGTAAAATGGGAGTAGCTTTTGTCGGTTTCCAGACCCCACTGTAGCGCAGAGTCAGTGTATGTTATGTTAGCCTTTATCTCCCTCCCAGTCCTGGGCGAGAATGACCAGTGGTACAGTTGGGCCTGAACTCAAAGGTTTTTTGCTCTTTCCACCTCTTTTTGCTACCTAAGATTTCCAATATCCCAAAATGTTGTGGATTCTGAAGACCGTACTTGGCTTGTTTTAAAGACCATCTAGAATAAATCCTGGTGTATGTGTGGATTCAAGGACCCTATTCAATAACTCTGAGAGCCTCTAAAGAACTTTAACCTGTGCCAATTAGCTCAGCAAAATCAAGGATGGAATTTTTCTTTTTTAAATAATTTTGCTTTGGGCTGTGCTGGGTCTTCTTTGCTTTCTGCAGGCTTTCTCTAGTTGCAGCACGCAGTGGTTACACTTGGTTGCAGTGTGCAGGCTCCTCACTGCGGTGGCTTTTCTTGTTTCAGAGCACAGGTTCTAGGAGCACGGGCTTCAGTAGTTGCGGCTCCTGGGCCCTAGAGTTCGGGGCTCAGTATTTGTGGTGTGTGGGCTTAGTTGCTCCACAGCATGTGGGATCTTCCCAGACCAGGGATCGCACCTGTGTCTCCTCCATTGCAAAGCAGATTCTTATCCACTAAGGGAGCCTTTGAATGGAATTTTTCAAAACAAACTTTTACCAGCTACTTGAGAAGAAACACAAGAAGTAGGAATAAAAAAGTTGTGGAATGTATGTATACACATCTCGCTTGATAAATCTGACAGTGGTCTGCCTTGAGGCTGGTCAGGGCCAATAAACTCCCAACTTAGAACAGGGAAAGAGGTGAAAAAACAGAAGAGTTTCTGGAATCATAGCACAGGTGACCCCATCTCACCTAGTGTTTCCTCCTCCAAGTGTTGGCAAGGGTGAGACGTGGGGAACTTCTCCAGTCAGTCAGTTCAGTTCAGTTCAGTCGCTCAGTTGTGTGTGACTCTGCAACCCCATGGACTGCAGCATGCCAGGCTTCCCTGTCCATCACCAACTCCCAGAGTTTACTCAAACTCATGTCCATTGAGTCGGTGATGCCATCCAACCACCTCATCCTCTGTAGTCCCCTTCTCCTCCCGCCTTCAATCTTTCCCAGCATCAGGGTCTTTTCAAATGAGTCAGTTGTTCGCATCAAGTGGCCAAAGTATTGGCGTTTCAGCTTCAACATCAGTCCTTCTAATGAATATTTAGGACTGATTTCCTTTAGGATGGACTGGTTGGATCTCCTTGTAGTCCAAGGGACTCTCAAGAGTCTTCTCCAACACCACAATTCAAAAGCATCAATTCTTCGGTGCTCAGCTTTCTTTATGGTCCAACTCTCACATCCATACATGACCACTGCAAAAACCATAGCTTTGACTAGATGGACCTTTGTTGGCAAAGTAATGTTTCTGCTTTTTAATATGCTGTCTAGGTTGGTCATAACTTTTCTTCCAAGGAGTAAGCAATTTTAATTTCATGGCTGCAGTCACCATCTGCAGTGATTTTGGAGCCCAAAAGAATACTGCCACTGTTTCCACTGTTTCCCCATCTATTTGCCATGAAGTGATAGGATCAGATGCCATGATCTTAGTTTTCTGAATGCTGAGCTTTAAGCCAACTTTTTCACTCTCCTCTTTCACTTTCATCAAGAGGCTCTTTAGTTCTTCTTCACTTTCTGCCATAAGGGTGGTGTCATCTGCATATCTGAGGTTATTGATATTTCTCCCACAATCTTGATTCCAGCTTGCGCTTCATCCAGCCCAGCGTTTCTCATGATGTACTCTGCATATAAGTTAAATAAACAGGGTGACAATCTACAGCTTTGACGTACTCCTTTCCCTATTTGGAACCAGTCTGTTGTTCCGTGTTGTTCCAACTTCTCCAGTCAAGTCCTTATAAATATTTTTTGACTAATTAATGGCTCCCAGGTTATACCCTCAATCTCTGACCATGACTTCTCAAAGGTTCACCCCACCTTTGGCCTCTTTTAAAAAAAAAAAATTTACTTGGCTGCACCAGGTCTTATTTGGGGCATCTTTCAGTTGTGGCTCATGGGATCTTTCGTTGAGGTATGTGGGATCTAGTTCCATGACCAGGGATCCTACCTGAGCCCCTGCAGTGGGAGTACAGAGCCTTAGCCACTGGACCACCAGGGAAGTCTCTTGCCTCTCTTTCTCGCTGTCACGGTCCAACTCCCTCACATTCACCAAGAGCAGGCCCCTGGCTCTCCAGCTTTCTATTTCAACCTCTGCCATCTCTCTAGAAGACTTAATGTCCGTGTATATGATATTTTTATATACAGATATAAATATATACAGTAAAGTTCAGTTCAGTCACTCAGTCTTGTCCTACTCTCTGCAACCCCATGTACTGCAGCACAGCAGGCTTCCCTGTCCATCACCAACTCCTCAGTTCAGTTCAGTTCAGTCGCTCAGTCGTGTCCGACTCTTTGCGACCCCATGAATCGCAGCATGCCAGGCCTCCCTGTCCATCATCAACTCCCAGAGCTTGTTTTTTCACCTCTTTTCCTGTTCTAAGTTGGGAGTTTATTGGCCCTTAAGACAGACCACTGTCAGATTTATCAAACCAGAGATATCTGTACATCCATTCCATAACTTTTTTATTCCTATTTCTTGTCTTTCTTCTTGAGTAGCTGGTAAACGTTTCTTTTGAAAAAATTCCATCCAAGGACTTCTCTGGTGGACAAGAATCTGCTTGGCAACGGAGAAGACATGGGTGCGATCCCTGGTCTGGGAAGATCCCACATGCTGTGGAGCAACTAAGCCCACACACCACAACCACTGAGCCCTAAACTCTACGGCCCATGAGCCGCAACTACAGTAAAGTACATAGATCTTAAGTGTAGAGTTTGATGACCTCTGGCAAAGATACGAGCCCATGTAAACTGCACTGCAACTGATATACAGATCATTTCCATCACCCCAGAAAATTCTCCTATGCCCCTCTTTGGTCAATCCTTTTCCTCTCCCAGAAGCAACTACTGATTTATACTCCTATAGATTAGTTTAGTCTGTTCTTTTTTAAAAAAAAAAAAAACAATATTTACTTACATGGCTGTGTCAAGTCTTCGTTGCGTCATGCCGGATCTTTCTGCGGGAGCACACAGACTCTCTAGTTGTGGTGCACCCACTCAGTAGCTGCTGATCGAGGGCTCCAGAGCACATGGGCTCCAGTAGTTGCAGCACACGGGCTTAGTTGCTCCAAGGCATGTGGGGTCTTAGTTCCCTGACCAGGGATTGATCCTGAGTCCCCTGAATTGCAAGGCAAATTCTTAACCACTGGGCTACCAGGGAAGTCCTAGTTTAATCTGTTCTTGAACTTCATACAAATGGAACCATATAGCATACACTCCTGTACCCCGCTTCTTCCATTCTGCATAATGCCTGTGAGATTCATCTGTTTTGATCTAGGTATATCAGTAGTTTGTTCCTTTTTGTTGCTGAGTGGTATTTCATTTATGGATGTATCACACCTTGCTTATCCATTCACTTGATGATGTATTAGGTTATTTCTATTGGTTGGGTATTACGCATACATCTCCTGTGAACATTCTTGCACATAATTTGCCAATTATTTTTCAACACACCAATTTCACAGTTGCTTTGCCTTGTCTACTCCAACTATCATCCTGACTCTGTGTGACCCATACCTCGGATCTTTTCTCCATCTTACCTCTTCTTTCTCAAGGACACAAAAGCAACCAGACCTGAGTCCCTCTGGCTCCTGTACCCGCCACATGCGCTTTCACACCATTCTCCTGTTGGTAGACTTTTGCGTTGTTTCTCCTACTTTCATTCAACTAACTGAGCATCTACCATGGGCTTACCCAGGCAATTCTCTCAAGATGCTTCCCTGGTGGCTCAGATGGTAAAGAATCTGCCTGCAATTTGCGAGACCAGGGTTTGATCCCTGGTTTGGGAAAATCCCTTGGAGAAAGAAACCGCACAGCCACAGTTTTAACCAATGCTATTCTCAACCTGTATCTCCATCTCAATCTCCAACCTTTGCCTCAGGCCTTTTTCTGAAATCTGATATGCTCTCTAGGCATATCCCCCAGAATGTTCCACAGGCATTTCAAAACCATCAATGTCCACCTAAACTGGGTCAGCCTTCTACATTCCCCACCTCAGTGAATGGAAACACAATCTACCCAGACATTCAAAGCAAAATCCCGGGACTTGTCCTATGCTGCCTTCTCCTTCCGTTCCCCCATCCAAACAATCCCCAAGTGCTAATCACTCTGCCTCTGGGATATCTAAGGGTCTTTCTCTGCCTCTTGGTTCTTACTTCTAGCTAAGGCCCGCATCATCTCAAGATGAAACCAGGACATTGCTTCTCTGATAGACAGTGGTTTCTTCTCAATATCCATTCCACGCCTCCCCCTCTGAGTATCAAGGCTCATCCATCTATTTATTCAACTATGCCTTTACTGAGTGCCTTCCTTGTGCTAGGCACCCTATCTTCATCCTCCCTGATTTTGCTCTCACCTCTGTCCTTGTCTCTCATACGTCTCTGTCCACAACTCTTTTTTGTCTCACCATCTTTATCTGGTGTCTTCCTATCTCTCTACCTGCATGCTGCATCTCCTTCTGCTTTCCCATCTTTCTCTACATTGTCCCTCCCCAACAGGACACCTCTTTCCCCTACTCCATCTCTCACCCTCTTTCTCCCTGATTTCCCTTTGAGTGGGAGAATGAGTTAATGATGGCAAAGTGCTCACCTTTCCCTCTGAGGACTGATCACCCCACCCCCACCACCCCCACTGAGAAACCTTTCCTAACACTGACACTTAGCTGGCTGGGACCACTTCTGGGTGCCTGAAGACTCTTGTGCAAGGATTCCTGTTTTTTAAATAATGAATATTAGAGGAAGGCTTTACCTTACATCTGTCAGAAACTGATAAATCAAACAAGCACATAATTACTAAAGACATGAAAGAGTGAAAACAGACAATTAACAAGCTTGATCGAATGGGACTACGTAGAATATTAGAATAATTAGAAAATATCCATTATTTTTAGGTACACAGATAGATGTTAAAAAAAGAATCAAAATCATTTAGAACACAATTCCTGACCAACATCCACGATAACATAAAATAATAACAAGAATATTTATCATGGGCTTGGAAAATTTACAACTGCATTTCTGGGACTTCCATGGTGGTCCAGTGGTTAAGACTTCACCTTCCAGGGCAGGGGGTGTGGGACCAGTCTCTGGTCAGGGAGCTAAGATCCCACATGCCTCGTGGCCAAAAACCCAAACATAAAGCAGAGTAACAGTGTAACAAATTCAATAAAGATTTAAAAAAAGAAGGCAAACTTTCTTTTTAATAATGCATTTTTCATATATTTATAAGCTTTAAAAACATACTTCTAAATAATTGAAATGTTAAAAGAAAATATAATGGAATTTAAAATATTTTGAATGGGAGTTCACTGGTGGTCCAATGGTTGGAATCCAGTGCTTTCATTGCCAGGGTCTGGATCATCCAGGAACTAAGATCACACAAGCCACAAGGCATGGCCAAAAAAAAAAAAAAATTATTTTCAATTGAATGGCTGAAAACACTGCCTATCTAAACTGCTGTGAGATGTGGCTAAAACAATTCATGGAAGAAAGTAAATATGAGGATTAGGAAAGAAAGTTTGAAAATCAATGAACTGAACAGATATTTCAAGGAATTAGAAAAAGTACACAGAATAACGACCCAAAATTTAGGATGGAAATAATAAAGATACTTTTAGAAATTAATGAACTAGAAAACAAAGAAACACTAGAGCAGAAAAATACATATTTACAGAGACTACTTATATTAAAAAATCTCCCATCAAATTGGTAAAGCATGAAGAGAAAAGGCATACACATATACACAGAAAAGTAATTTATAGGGAATGCAATATCTGATACATTAGATATTTATATTACAAATTTTGATAAGACAAAGTAACTTCCTAGAAAAATATATAACCAAAACTGACTCAAAAAAAATTAGAAGCCTGATATACCTAAAACCATTAAAGAAGTCAAATCAGACATTCAAAATTTAACCACCAAAAATATTGCCAAGCCCACATAGCTATAAAATCATCAAAACAAAGGTCACTCCAATCATATAAAAATTATCCTGAAAGTGAAAGTCGCTCAGTCATGTCCAACTCTTTGGGACCCAATGGACTATATATTATAGTCCATGGAATTCTCCAGGCCAGAATACTGCAGTGGGTAGCCTTTCCCTTCTCCAGGGGATCTTCCCAACCCAGGGATTGAAAACAGGTCTCCCACATTGCAGGCGGATTCTTTACCAGCTTTATTAATATTTTTTCTCACATCTATGTTCATAAAGGAAATTGTTTAATAACTTTTCTTTCTCAAAAGCCTTGCCTAGCTTTTGGAGCAAGGTTATATTAATCTTATGAAGTAAGTTCAGAAACTTTTTCTGTTTTCTGACCACCACAAAACTTTTTCTGTTTTCCTAGTGGCCAGAAAACAGACCCTAAAAAACCTAAAACCAGAATTTACTAAATAGTATAAAACTTAACCGGGAATTCCTTGGTGGCCTGGTGGTTAAAACTTCTTGCTTCCACTGCAAGGGGCATGGGTTTGACAATTAAAGCATTTTACAAAAGCTGTTCATGATAAACAATGACTCAGATTTTTAAAATAGAAAATATTTCACAACAGTTATCTATGATTTAAAAAATTAGGACTGTATATAAAATGCTTCCTTCTCTCATTAAATTTAGTGTATATTTTTGAAATGATTGTCTTTTTTTCCCTTTTACACCTCTCCTCCTGTTCCTCTTAATACCCCCATGTTACCCATCATCTTTTCTGGGGATACTTGCATTTCTGACAGGCGTCCTTCCTTCACTGCTAGAAGTTGACACTAAGTTTTGTTGTTTTTCACTTCATGATGAATTTTGAGAAACAATTTCCACCTGCTTTTGGCAATACATTTCTGGTGTGTTGTCACCTTTTGGAAAATTGCATTCCTCTTCTTCTTTACCTTTTTTTTTTCATAGTTAATTGAACAGAAGCTTTGGTCATTTCTTTTTGTTACTCATCCAAATGAGCCAGAGGGCTTCCCTAGTGGTACAGTGATTAAGAATCTGCCTGCCAATGCAGGGGACACGGTTCCTGTTCCAGAAAGGTTCCACACAACTAAGCCTGGGTACCACAGCTACTGAGACCGCCCTCTACAGTCTGTGCTGTGCTCTGCAACGAGAGGCCCTCACACTGCAATAAGGACCCAATAGAGCCAAAAATAAATGTCTTTTAAAAAACAGAGAGAGAAACTTTTAAGTTAAAAAAAAAAAAGAGCTAGATTCTTCTAAACTATTAGCAGCAGGACCTTTGGGGCAGGGGGCAGGATGGCTTTCCAGATTTACAAGTTCAAGGACTCCTTCTCTTTGCCATGTGCTGTGCTGAGTCACTCAGTCGTGTCCAACTCTTTGCGACCTCATGGACTGTAGCCTGCCAGGCTACCCTGTCCATGTGGATTCTCCAGGCAAGAATACTGGAGTGGGTTACCATGCCCTCCTCCAGGGGATCTTCCCAACCCAGGGATTGAACCTAGGTCTCCAGCATTGCAGGCAGATTCTTTACATCTGAGCCACCAGGGAAGCCCCTCTTTTGCCATAACAATGGATTATTTTCCTTAAAATTTGGTACCTCTGTATAGCCACTACCTCCACAACCTCTGAGAACCTCTCCCAGTTAAGCAAGCATTTACTCCCTACCCCCAGCCTTAGGCTTCTTTATTTCACAGAAGAGCTCACAGGCTGCCGTTTCCCAAGTTCACCTAAGGTGATGAACTTAATATTAAAAGGAGAATTTTGCTGGCACTTTCTGAGATCTGCTGCCTCCGGGTCCCTTTGGGTGCTTTAAAACATTCTCTCAGATTTCTCTGGTGGTCCAATGGTGTTGAACAAGACTCTTGAGTCCCTTGAACTGCAAGGAGATCCAACCAGTCCATCCTAAAGGAAATCAGTCCTGAATATTCATTGGAAGGACTGATGCTGAAGCTGAAACTCCAATACTTTGGCCACCTGATGCGAAGAACCGACTCATTGGAAAAGACCCTGATGCTGGGAAAGATTGAGGGCAGGAGGAGAAGGGGATGACAGAGGATGAGATGGTTGGATGGCATTACCGACTCGACGGACATGAGTTTGAGCAAACTCTGGGAGTTGGTGATGGACAGGGAAGCCTGGCGTGCTGCAGTCCATGGGGTTGCAAAGAGTCGGACATGACTAACTGAACTGAACCAGTGGCTAAGATTCCACACTCCCAGTGCAGGGGGCCCAGGTTTGGTCCTTGGTCAGGGAACTAGGTCCCACATGCCACAACGAAAATTGAAGATCCCGCGTGCCTCAACTAAGACCCAGCACGGACAAATAAAGAAATATTTTTTAAAAAACAAAAGCATTCTGTCTTCACCTTTACTGGTATTTGAATCTGCTCAGTCAGCACCGCTCTTAGCTTTTCTCTCCAGGTGTTAGGCCTTTCCTCCCAGGAAGGAATATTTGCTTTTTTTTTTTTTTAAGCAGTCATTGGGACCCTCCCTATTCGGCGGGTTTTCTGGAAGGATGCCTGGGACTGCCTGCTCAGTGGGGAATTGGTCACACAGATGCATAAATTGGAGCTTGTAGGCACTCTGTATCTCCTAGCTTCACTGAAAATGTAGTGTGGTGTGTGTGTTTCCAATCTCTTTACAGGTGTCAAGAAGAGAAATTTAGAAATAAACTGCTGCCACATTCCCCTCAAAGCTCTACAAGGAGGCTTTTTAGAAAAGAGAAATCTTTGGCAGTAGCAACCTTGGTGAGTTGGTTATGGCTCTATGGAGCTGTCCCTTGTCAGCTCAGAATCCTCACTTGTTCTCCGGCCTCAGGGAAAGCCTTTGGTTAACCAATTCCTGTCTGGTGCAAACACCAGGATGCCCTTTTGTTCATTTACAATAAGAAATAAGGCTGCAGAGACCAGAGACCTGCTACTTCCCAGTTCCCCCAACTCTCTCTCTCTCTCTCTCTCTCTCTCACACACACACACACACACGGATCATTTAGGGTCCCAGCCGGAAATCACATCTTCAAATTTGATTAATTTGAGGAGATAGTTTATTTACAAGGGTGTAGTGGGGTTTGAGGAGATAGTGTATTTACAAAGGTGTAAAGGCAATGGCACCCCACTCCAGTACTCTTGCCTGGAAAATCCCATGGACGGAGGAGCCTGGTGGGCTGCAGTCCATGGGGTCACTAAGAGTCAGACACGACTGAGCGACTTCACTTTCACTTTTCACTTTCATGCATTGGAGAAGGAAATGGCAACCCACTCCAGTGTTCTTGCCTGGAGAATCCCAGGGACGGGGGAGCCTGGTGGGCTGCCGTCTCTGGGGTCACACAGAGTCGGACACGACTGAAGCGACTTAGCAGCAGCAGCAGCAGCAGCAGTGGGATTCAGGGGCTTCCATGGTGGTTCAGATGGTAAAGAATCTGGCTGCGATGAGGGGGACCCAGGTTTGATCCCTGGGTTGAGAAGATCCCCTTGAGGAGGGCATAGTAACCCACTCCAGTATTCTTGCCTGGAGAATTCCCATGGACAAAGGAGCCTGGTGGGCTACAGTCCGTGGGGTCACAAAGAGTCGTCTGCAACTGAGTGACTATGCACAGCACAGCACAGAGGGGTTTACTGAATCACAAGGGATATTGCAACCCCGGCCCAAAGGGATGAGCAGAGAAGAGATTATGGCAGAGGCTCTAACTCATTTTGTGCCATAAATCTCTTTGGCATTCTGGTACATCAAATTAAAAAATATATAACAAAGTAAAACCATTACACTGTTTCAGTTATCAAAATATCAATAAATGTTGGGATAGAATAAACCATGTACTTACTACCACATGATAAGACAAGAGATTTAAAATGCAGGCAAGTTGAAGTTAGATTTTAATAAAGGTATATTAGTATAAAAGACATTGTTGCTGGCTTGAGTAAGAACTTTAGGGATTTCCCTGATGGTCCAGTGGCTGAGATTCTGTGCTCCCAATGCAGAGGGCACGTGTTTGATCCCTGGTCAGGGAACTAGATCCCACATGCGGCAACTAAAAGACTGGGGCAGCCAAATAAATACAATTAATTAATTTAAAAAATAACTTTAAAACTGTGAAGTGGTCTTTGACAAGGTGACACATGTAATGCTGGATGTGAGAAGAGGATGTACTTTTTCGTCTTTTCCAAATTTCACAGACCTCCTGAGATTTATTCCCTGGACTTCTGAAACCTGGAAAAGGACAGAGTCATGTAGAGCAGGTTGCCTGGAGGGGAGCATTGCCCATAGATGGAGGTGTCAGCCAGCCCAAGGTGACTGTAGGAAAGGAGCCAGAGGAATGAATACCCTTAACTTAATGTTCTCCCGCCCTGCTCTTTTCCTACCAGGCTCCCCATTAGCCAAAACAGCCAGAAGTCAGAGGTGCCCTTGGCATGGTCTGTACAGGTTAGTCTCTTGGGACAGAGAACAGAGTGGGAGAGGGAAAATGGAGGGGGCAAGCAGAAGACATCCATGCCACCCCCCCATACACACACACAGACAAGCTTTCTAGCCCGTGTATTTTCTTTGCGGAGGTACACAGAGGGCCTAATTCTAACAGGAGCTCCCCTGCAGAGTGTAGAACCATATCAAGGCCCCCCTACCCCTTAGCAACAGGGCACTAGGCTCATAAAGGATGCTAACCTCACAGGGTTCTAGATGGCCATTTCCTGAGCCAGCTCAGCATTCTCTCCCTGACTGCTTGGCTTGGACACTAACAACCCTAGTCTTGGAGACACTTCCTTTTTTCTGCCTCCAAGACCCACAGTCCCACTGCCCAATGTCACATACTTCAGCCACGTTTATACCTTTGGTGAGTACAGCAAGTCCTGCAGGCTGGGGAGTCACTTAGTCACTTCAGGGCCCGTGGCTCTCAACCTTGAGTGTGTCAGAATCATCTGAGGCATTTGTTGAAAAGCTATTGCTGGACGCCACCCCTAGAGTTTCTGATTCGGTAGGTCTGGGATGGATCCATTTCTGACATATGCTGGTGGAAGGATCACTCATTGAGAGCCACTGCTTTAAGGAGACTGCTTGTCTCTGCTGAGATCTAGAGTTTGCAGCCTCACTGTCAGAAAGTTACCCACTTCCCTTATTTCCAGGTTCATGGTGGATTCCTGGCTCCCTGGCAGCTCTCTGCCCAGAGGCCCCGCCTCCCCTTCAGCTCTGACTGCAGACTCTCTTCGGTCTGTGGAGGGTGGGGTGGGGTGGGGTGGGGTGGGGTGGCAGAGGCCCCTGGGTTTGGGTGGGAGGCGTCTTCTTGCATCACTGCTCTTCACAGGCTTTCCCATGTCTGTGTTTATGCTGAGTTTCACTCATTTGCCTATCTTGTTGCTCTTTGCTCTTCACTTTTGGCCCATGGTAAGAGTAGCTGTCACTTTCTCTTTCCCAGGGAGTCCTCTTGAGCATCTCAGTTCTGCCTCACCTTGGTCGTCTGCCAAGTCACCTTCAGGGAAAGGCTGCGTGGGGAGGCAATCTCAGTCCAAATAAAAGCCAGATTCTCCCCAACAGCCTACAAGGCCGTAGGCAATCTGGCCTCATCTCCTGCCTGTTTCCCCTCACACACCCAGCTCCAGCTACACTGGCCTCCTGCTGCTTCACGAATACTCAGACATCCAGACATGTCCTCACTTTAGGACCTTTGCATTTTTTGTTCCCTGTGCTTGAAGTGCTCCTCTCCTGCATATCCACGAGGCTTGTTCCTTCACCTGCTTGAAATCTTTACCCAAATATCCTTTTCTTAGGGAAGCCTCCCTGAGCACCTCATTTATTTAGTAAGTAATATTTATTTCGCCACGCCAGATGTTAGTGCGGCACACAGGATCTTCGATCTTCATTGCACCATGAGAACTCTTAGCTGTAGCATGTGGGATCTAGTTCCCTGACCAGGGATCAAACCCGGGCCCCTGGCATTGGGAGCACAGAGCCTTAGCCACTGGACCACCAGGGAAGTCCCCCGAGCACCCTATTTAAATCTGCAGTCCACGCAGCCCTTCCTATCCCCCTCCCTACTTTGCTCTTCTCCATAGGCACCTACCATCTTTGATATACTTGTTTTTCTTATCTGTCTTCCTTAATTAGATTGTCCATGAGGACCAGAGTTTACATTTACCTGGTTCATTGGGCCAAGCAAGGCGCCTGGCATATAGTAAGTACTCAATAAACATTTGTTGAATTAGCATATGAATCTAAAAAATGGATTTCCCCCACTAGGCACTGAGACCTTCGGGAGGGCAGGTTTGCAGTCTTCCCTGCAGAGGAAGAGATAGCAATAAAGGGAACTCAAGAGGCTAGAGTCCCCTCCAGCATCTCCCCAACGCATATGGGTCAGGGCAAGGGCAGTGAGAAGTGAAAACTCCCTTCTGCAGAAGGGGAAATAGGTTGGGGTGGGGGTGGGGGACAGAGAAAAGCAAAGGTGTGCCCATCAGTACTAAGACTGTGGCTGGAGCTCAGTGCAGGGAGTTTAGACAGAAGTGTCTCAGTGAGGGGGACGCACAGTCTTCGTCTCCCCTAGAGCCACTGGCCCAAAGGAGTGTGCCTAGGAGGGCATTTATCAGGGGCTGCTGCCCACTCTGTTGAGTAAGGAGTGGGGAGCTACTCCCACTCTGTTGAACCCACAGTGACCAGCATCCCTCACACCCTTAAGGTCAGCCTCACCCTTGGCTCTTGTATCCACTAACACTGTCTCTTTCAGCACCACTGGCCTCCAAAGAATCCACTGTCTTTTTTTGGCTGTGCCACGCAGCTTGTGGAATTTTAGTTCCCCGACCAGGGACTGAACCTGGGCCTGAGGCAGTGAGAGCACTGGAGTCCTAACTACTGAATCATCAGGAAATTCTCCCACCAAAGATTCTACTTAAATTCTCAAATTTCAGAGATCTGTAGACTTCACTGAAAGTTTCAAAGGAGATAAGATGAAGGGATTACATTGCATATCCTAAAGCAAACAAACTAAGACTCCCTTGTCAGACACTTCTGTATTTCCAAGTGCCTCTCTGGAGCCACCAGGATGGAAGTGAAGTGTCTCTTCCTTTCCAGACCCTGCACCCATCTCATCACCCTCCCGGATCTGCCAGCGACTTCAGGTTCTTCTCCGGTCCAGAGTACAGAAAAATTTAGTCTGCCTTTCCTCAGCTTCCTATCCAAACCTGCATGTCCAGACTTGTGAAACCTGGGCCTCAGTCACCTGAAACTCCAGACCTGTTCAGAGATTCTCTCTTCCTGAGAATCAATGCCCCTGGGGTCTTACAGACCTTCCCCTGTGGTTTATCAGAACATTTCTTACACGTACACCCTGGGCTCTCCTTTAGAGGAATGAAGAATGTTATTTTCTCGTCTCCTTTCTAGACCCTACTCCCCCTTTTTCTTGGGTGCTACTGTCAGCAGAAGCTGAAGAGGAAGTGAGGCCTGGGACTTAGAGGAGGAGGGAATGAGGGGAAAGGGGAAGTTTGGGAGGCAGGCCTCCAGGAAGCTGATGGGAGAGGAGAGCTGGCAGACAGAGAAGGCACCCAGTCTGTGTTGTTTCCTCCAACATCTCAACCAGCACCTGCTGAGCTATGAGCGAAACTAGGGATTTACAGGGTAGGGAAGGTGGAATAGGCAGGATTCTAAAATGGGAAAAAGGAGCTGGACAGTACTGGGCTCGGGGGCTGGGAAGCTGGCTTATGAAAGCAGAACTGTAATGGCTTCAGGCTGAGCTTGGGGGTGAGGAGAGGAAGGTGGGGTGAAGCTACATTAACCTTTGCGCTCCTTCAGGAGGAAAAGCCTTTGGGCTGCGGAAAGCCCAGCAGGAAGAGAGAATCAATGAAATCAACCAGGTAAAAGGAAGGGCCTTGGCCAGGGCAGTGGGTAGGGTGGATTGGGGGGGGGCGTGTTGTTGGACCGGGTGGGGGGCCCTACCCAGGTTCTTGCTTTCCCCCTACAGCAATTCCTGGATGATCCCAAATACAGCAGTGATGAGGACCTGCCCTCCAAACTGGAAGCCTTCAAGAGTGAGGGGACAACTCTAGGGGTGGAGAAGGGGGTGAGGAGGGTAGGCTTTCCCCAGGGAGAGAGGACAGAAGAAACAAAGTCTATATTTTTAAAATAATTTTATCTATTTATTATTTATTTATTTTGGCTGAGCTGGTGGGTCTTCATTGTGCAATAGGCTTTTCTCCAGTTTCGGGGAGCAGGGGTTACTCTCTAGTTGTGCTGCATGGACTTCTCATTTTGAGGGCAAGAGGGCTTCAGTAGCTACGGTTCCCTGGGCTCTATAGAACAGCCTCAGTAGTTGTGGCACTTGGGCTTAGCTGCTTTGTGGCATATAAGGGATCTTCCTGGGCCAGGGATCGAACCCCTGTCTCCTGCATTGGCAGGCCGGTTCTTTACCACTAAGCCACCAGGGAAGCACACAAAGTCTACTTTTGAGGTGGGAAAATGGCAGGTTGCCTCTGTTGCCGCCCTAGTAACAGCCCCTTTCCCTGGCCTGTCCCTCTCTCAGTACCCTCTCTGGTTCCCGACACCTTAACAGGGCCCCTCAGCTCCCCAACCCCTACTTCCTCTACCTGCCCCATCTCTTCCTCCTCTTCTCCCATCTGCAACCCCTTTCTCAATCCCTGCCCTGCCTCTGCCTGTGACCCTCCAGCCAGTGCTGACCCTCTCTGCTTTCTCCCCTCATCCAGAGAAATACATGGAGTTTGACCTGAATGAAGATGGAGGTATCGGTAAGAAAGGGGTGATTTGGGGGAAGTGTGCAGAGCTACAAGAGGGAGGTCTTTCCTACAGTGCTCCATTTCCAGTGGTTTGGGAGAGATGACAGTGACCAGAGTAGGGTGTGTGTGTGTGTGTGTGTGTTAGTTGCTAAGCTGTGTCTGACTCTTTGTGATCCCATGGACTGTAGCCTGCCAGGCTACAGGAATTCTGCCGACGGAATTCTCCAGGCTAGAATACTGGAGTGGGTTGCCATTTCCTTCTCCACCAGAGTAGGATGGGGAATGGTAATGAGATGGTGGAGGTAACAGAGAGAGAGAGAGAGAGGGGCTTCCCTCTTCTCACCCCCATCTTCTGTGCCTCCAGATATCATGTCCCTGAAGCGAATGATGGAGAAACTTGGGGTTCCCAAGACCCACCTGGAGCTAAAGAAATTAATCATGGAGGTATCCAGTGGCCCTGGGGAGACTTTCAGCTACTCTGACTTTCTCAAGATGATGTTGGGCAAGAGATCTGCCATTCTAAAAATGTGAGAGTCCAGTTCCAGCCTCTCCTACACTTAACTGTTTTCTCTTCCCCTGTCTCCATCCCCAGGCCCACCTTCTACACATAGCCCAGCATGCATTTCTCTTCTGTCTTTCGAGAGACCCTTCCCAGGTCCTATTCTCATCCATGATTCTGGTCCCCAAGGCCCTCAAGACTCTGACTCCTGCCCTTTCTCCTTCTCCCCCCACCCTCACAACCCTCATCCTTTTCTGGACTTTCACAGCACACTAAAACTTATTCTCTTGAGAAGATTGTCCTCTGATCCCCGTGTCTCTTCCCATCTCAACCAGGATCCTGATGTATGAAGAGAAAGCAAGAGAACAGGAGAAGCCAACAGGTCTCCCAGCCAAGAAAGCTATCTCTGAGTTGCCCTGATTTGTGGTGAGGGAGGTGTGGTGGAATTGAAGGGGCTTCTAATGACTCCAACATAGAAAAAGAAGACAAAATTGTGAACCAGAGCCAGGCTAACTTAAATAAATTATCCTCCTTCAGATGAATTCAGCTTGGTTACTGTTTGATTTTTTTCCCCCTGGGTTTGGGAAGGGGTGAAGCATCTGTGAGAGAAGGGTAGCAAGGATTTGCCCATATGAGCAGTCCATCAACAATTCTGTAGTATATTTACCACATAGCAGATGATTTTGTCCATCGGGGGGATGTATAAGACAGCCTGACCTCAAGGAATTTAAGTGGGATGAAAAGACATGTATAGACAAAAAAAAAAAAAAAATAGCTCAAGCTCATGATGAAGAGCAAAAATTACCTTGAACCAACATCCTCTATTACTATAAGCTTTGTAACCTCAGAAAATCCTTCAGCCTCTCTGAGTCGTTCATTTGAAAACGAGAATAAGAGGATCTACCCTGCAGTGCGTGACATATCATAAGCCCTCAATAATGTTTAAAACTTGAGTGGATGGACAGATAGATGAAAGAACTGTTGTTATTCAATTAAGGATTCACAACACTATAATGGCTGATAATTTAAGCGAAAATGAGTCTTGAGGTCCTTTTGGAGGCAAGCTACAAAAACTGAGCCTAATAAAAGGAAAAGGGGCTTGTACTAGGAGAGTACTGAGGGCAGATTCCAGGAATACAGGATCCCTGGATGGCAGATAGGATTAAATAGCCAACTTCAGGGAAGGCAAGAAGCCTGAGAGTTCCCAGGCCTTTGGTGAGGGTATTCCTGAACTCTTCCCCCAAAGGGTCCAGTCCGGTTAACTCCAGCAACTCCGAGTTGCTGGCCACTGTTTCAGATTTCCCTACTCCCTGGAAAGCAAAAATCAAGTTGGCCCAGCTTGTTTCATGTCCCAAGGAGAGACCAGGCCCATAAGGTCACATGTATTGGCCCTTTCCAGTGGTAAAGCCAGGTTGGCATCTTAAGAGTGCTACAGTAACTGGATAGGACTTCAGACGAGGAAGAGATCTATGTGGGTTCAATAAAATATCTGCATATAACAAAATTAATAGCTAACCTTAATTGAGCACCTACTATATACTGGGTAGATGCTTTCTGTGTATTAATTCTTCCCAACAACTCTGGTGACACAAAGGACAGAAAGGATCTGGGGCTTAAATTTGTTCATTCAGGATAAACTGGGTTATATTCATACAATGGACTATTATTACCTAACAATAAGAATGAACTACTACATGCAACAATGTAATTAATTTCATTAACACAATGTTGATAAAAAGCAGACAGAAAAGAACACTTATGGTACAATTCCATTTGAATAAAGTACAAAACAAGTAAAACTAATATATATTATTAGAAATCAGGATAGTAGTTAGCCTTGGGGGAGGACAGAGACTAAAAGAGCCCTTGGCAGCTTCTGTGCTAGTTAAGGCTCTGTTTTTGGTTACATGCTCTGCTCAGTTCATGACAAGTTATTAAAATTTCACACACACACATATATATATATAGGAGAAAGGCATGGCAACCCACTGCAGTATTCTTGCCTGGAAAATCCCATGGACAGAGGTGCCTGGTAAGCTATGGTCCATGGGGTCACAAAGAGTTGGACATGACTGAATTGACTTGGCATGCATGTGTATGTGTGTGTGTGTGTATATATATATATATATATATATATATATATATATAAAATGCACACACACACACACATGCACTTTGATAAGATTTTAAAAATCATTTATTGGGCATTAACTATGTTCCATCCCCTATTCCAGGTGCCTGGGATATAAAAGTAACAAAACAAAGATCCCTGCCTTTGTGAAGTTTATGTTCTACTGCAGTAACTGATACGGGAGGAGGACAGATAACAAACAGTAAATATAATTTTAAATTTCTATGCTCTATTTTAAAATGACAGTATTATTTTTAAAAAAAAGAGCAGGTTAAAGGGAATCAGGGGTGCAAAGATGGTCAGGAAGATTAAAATTCTGAAAGGGTAATCAGGAGAGGATTCAGTGAGGAGGTGACCAACAGTGAACAAAAACTTCAAGAAAATACAGCAGTGAGCCACGCAGGTTTCTGGGGGAAGAGCCATTTGTGCACAAGGAAAGGAGCAGAGAGGGCCCTAGAGTGAGAAAGGCCTGTGCAGATAGAGAGAGTGCTGCTGCTAAGTCACTTCAGTCATGTCCGACACTGTGTGACCCCATAGACGGCAGCCCACCAGGCTCCCCCATCCCTGGGATTCTCCAGGCAAGAACACTGGAGTGGGTTGCCATTTCCTTTTCCAATGTATGAAAGTGAAAGTGAAGTCGCTCAGTTGTGTCCGACTCTTCGTGACCCCATGGACTGTAGCCTACCAGGCTCCTCCGTCCATGGGATTTTCCAGGCAAGAGTACTGGAGTGGGGTGTCATTGCCTTCTCCGATAAAGAGAGTAATAAGATAAAAAACCCAACAGGGGGCCAGGAGATCAAGTCAGTAAATCCTGAAGGAAATCAGTCCTGAATATTCATTGGAAGGACTGATGCTGAAGCTGAAACTCCAATACTTTGGCCACCTGATGAGAAGAAGTGACTCACTAGAAAAGATCCTGATGCTGGGAAAGATTGAAGGCAGGAGGAGAAGGAGAAGATAAAGGATGAGATGGTTGGGTGGCATCACCAACTTGATGGACATGAGTTTGAGCAAACTTCAGGAGTTGGTGATGAACAGGGAAGCCTGGCATGCTGCAGCCCATGGGGCTGCAAAGAGTCAGACATGACTGAGCAACTGAACTGAACTGAATAGGGGGCCAAGTCATCTAGGGTCTTGTAGGCTGCAGTAAGGACTTTAGCTTTTATTCTGAGAGAAATGGAGTGGCACTGCAGGACTCTGAGTAAAGGAATGCTCTTCAATCTCCTTTGAGAAAAGGCCCACTCTGGCTTCAGTGTAGAGAACACTGTAGGAGCAGAGGTAAGCATAAGACGACCAGTTAGGAGGCTGTTCCTGTAAACCTGGTGAGAGATTAGGATGGCTCAGATCAAGGCAAAAGCAGTGGAAGTGAAGAGGTGGGATTCTGGATGTTTTCTCAAGCTAGGATTTCCTGTCTGATTCAAAGTGTAGAGTGTGACAACTAAAGGAATTGATGAGGTTTCCAGGGTTTTCGACTTAACTGGAATTTTCATTTTTATAAAACATTTACTTATTTGTATTTATTTATTGGCTGTGCTGGGTCTTAACTGTAGCACACAGGATCTGTGATCTTCGTTGTGACATGCAGGATGTTTAGTTGTGGAATGTGGGATATAGCACCCCAATCAGGGATCGAACTCGGACCCCTGCATTAGGAGTGTGAAGTGTTAGCCACTGGACCACCAGGGAAATCCCTGAAATTTTTAAACTGTCATCAGCTGAGATGGTGAAGGCTGTGGACAGAGAAATTATTGAAAGACTAGAGATCAAATGGAGAAGGAAATGGCAACCCATTCCAGTATTCTTGCCTGGAAAATCCCATGGACGGAGGAGCCTGGTAGGCTGCAGTCCACGGGGTTGCGATGAGTCAGACATGACTGAGCAACTTCACTTTCACTTTTCACTCTTATGTATTGTAGAAGGAAATGGCAACCCACTCCATTATTCTTGCCTGGAGAATCCCAGGGACAGAGGAGCCTGGTGGGCTGCCGTCTATTGGGTCACACAGGTTTGGACATGACTGAAGCAACTTAGCAGCAGCAGCAGCAGAGATCAAAATGTTTGCTTTTGGACATACTGAATTTGAAACCATCTGTTAGACATCTAAGAGGTGATGGCAAGTACACAGCTGTGTATACAAGTCCAGTGTTGGAAGTGAGGTCTCTGATGAAGATACACATTTGGGAAGTTATTAGCATATTAACATTATTTCAAGCCATGAGGCTGATACCCTTGACATTTGCAGTTTGAGTAGAAGGTGGGGATGAAGACTTGACTGGAGTGGCTTTAACAAAGAAAGAGAGGAGAGAAGGAGATTGTGAGTACAGAGAGCACTTCCAAGAAATTTTGCTGTGGTAACTGTCCAGGGGAAGGGGACGAGAGAATCATTTGAAAGTTTGAGAACTGAAGTCATCTCAACCACCTTCATCTTTTTTTTTTTTCTCATCTCAATCATCTTAATGAGCCTCAGGATAAAACTCTTACCAGATTCTTACTAAATTTGCCACTCTCATTTTCCATAATGGACAGGCAGGTGTAGGTTCCAAATCCATGCCTCTGCTTATCAGTTCACAGGGCCCAAGATGTGCACTTGCTCCTCAAACCTGGCTAAATCTTAACAAGTTCTTCATATCAGTTAATAACTTTCCCTAATCACTTTCAGACTTTCCCAGAAACATTTCTGACCTACCCAGGCACAGTCTGATTCTTATTCCTCTACTTCTATAATATAAATTAGTAACTAAAATGGACACGAATGGGCGAATTTAATTCAAATGACCATTGTATCTACTCTGTGGGCAAAAATCTCTTAAAAGAAATGGAGCAGCCTTCACAGTCTACAAAAGAGTCCAAAATGCAGTACCTGAACCATCTCAAAAATGACGGAACGATCTTGGTTCGTTTCCAAGGCAGACCATTCAACATCACAGTAATCCAAGCCTATGCCCCAACCACTAATGCTGAGGAAGCTGAACAATTCAAGACCTTCTAGAACTAAGACCAAAAAAAGATGTCCTTTTCATCATAGGGAACTGGAATGCAAAAGCAGGAAGTCAAGAAATACCCAGAATAACAGGCAAGTTTGGGCTTGGCGTACAAAATGAAGCAGGGAAAAGGCTAACAGAATTCTGTCAAGAGAACACACTGGTCATAGCCAACATCCTTTCCCAACAACCCAAGAGATGACTCTACACGTGAATATTACCAGACGGTCAATACCGAAATCAAATTGACTATATTCTTTGCAGCCTAAGATGGAGAAGCTCTATACAGGCTTCTATATCAGCTTCTATATCAGCAAAAACAAGATACGGAGCTGACTATGGCTCAGATCACGAGCTCCTTATTGCAAAATTCAAGCTTAAATTGAAGAAAGCAGGGAAAAATACTAGACCGCTCAATATGACCTAAATCAAATCCCTTATGATTATACAGTAGAGGTGATGAACAGATTCAGGGGATTAGATCTGGTAGACAGAGTGCCTGAAGAACTACGGACAGAGGTTCATAACACTGTACAGGAGGCAGTGACCAAAACTATTCCAAAGAAAAAGAAATGAAAGAAAGCATGATGATTGTCTGAGGAGGCCTTACAAATAGCTGAGAAAGGAAGAGAAGCAAAAGGCAAAGCAGAAAGGGAAAGATACACCCAACTGAATTCAGAGTTTCAGAGAATAGCAAGGAGAGATAAGAAAGCCTTCTTAAGTGAACAATGCAAAGAAATAGAGGAAAACAGTAGAATGGGAAAGACTAGAGATCTCTTCAAGAAAACTGGAGATACCCAGGGAACATTTCATGCAAAGACGGGCACACTAAAGGACAGAAACAGCAAGGACCTAACAGAAGCTGAAGCTATTAAGAAGAGATAGTAAGAAGACACAGAAGAACTATACAAAAAAGGTCTTAATGACCCAGATAACCATAACGGTGTGGTCACTCACCTAGAACCAGACATCCTAGAGTGTGAAGTCAAGTGGGCCTCAGGAAGCATTACTATAACCAAAGCTAGTGGAGATGATGGAATTCCAGCTGAGCTATTTCAAATCCTAAAAGACAATGTTGTTAAAATGCCACACTCAATATGCAAGCAAATTTGGAAAACTCAGTAATGGCCACGAGACTGGAAAAAGTCAGTTTTCATTCCAATCCCAAAGTAAGTCAAGGCTAGAATGTTCAAACTACCATACAATTGTACTCATTTTACATGCTAGCAAGGTAAATGGCAATCCACTCCAGTACTATTGCCTGGAAAATCCCATGGACAGAGGAGCCTGGTAGGCTACAGTCTATGGGGTCGCAAAGAGTCAGACACAACTGAGCAACTTCACTTTCACGATTTCAAGGTAATGCTCAAAAATCCTTCAAGCTAGGCTTCAACAGTATGTGAACTGAGAACTTCCAGGTGTACAAGCTAGATTCAGAAAAGGCAGAGTAGCCAGAGATCAAACTGCCAACATCCAATGGATCATAGAAAAGGCAAGAGAATTCCAGAAAAACATCTGTTTCACTGACTATACAAAAGCCTTTTACTATGTGGATCACACCAAACTATGAAAAATTCTTCAAGAGATAGGAATACCAGACCACCTTACCTGCTTTCTGAAAAGCCTGTATGCATGTCAAGAAGTAACAGTTAAAACCAGACATGGAACAATGGACTGGTTCAAAACTGGGAAAGGAAGTAAGTCAAGGCTGTATATTGTCACCCTGTTTATTTAACTTATATGATGAGTACCTCATGCTAAATACCGGGCTGGATGAAGCACAAGGTGGAATCAAGATTGCTGGGAGAAATATCAACAATCTCAGATATGCAGATGATACCACTTTAATGGCAGAAAGAGAAGAGGAACTACAGAGCCTCTTGATGAAGGTAAAAGAGGACAGTGAAAATGGTGGCTTAAAATCCAACATTAAAATAACTAAGATCATGGCCTCTGGTCCCATCACTTCATGGCAAATAGATGGGCAAACAGTGGCAGATTTTATTTTCTCAGGCTCCAAAACTTTTCACTGTGGATGATAACTACAGTCATGAAATTAAAAGACGCTTGCTCTTTGGAAGAAAAGCTACAACAAACCTAGACAGCGTATTAAAAAGCAGAGACATCACTTTGCCAACAAAGTGCATACTCAAAGCTATGGTTTTTCCAGTAGTCATGTACAGATGTGAAAGCTGGATGATAAAGAAGACTGAGCACTGAAGAATTGATGCTTTTGAATTGTGGTGCTGGAGAAACTCTTGAGCGTCCCTTTGACAGGAAGGAGATCAAACCAGTCAATCCTAAAGGAAATCAACCCTGTATATTTATTGGCAGGACTGATGCTAAAGCTGAAGCTCCAATACTTTGGCCATCTGATGCAAAAAGCTGACTCAGTGGAAAAGATCCTGATGCTGGGAAAGACTGAGGGCAGGAGAAAAGGGGAAAATAAAGGATGAGGTGGTTAGATGGCATCAGCGACTCAATGGACATGAGTTTGAGTAAACTCGGGGAGATAGTGAAAGACAGAGGAGCCTGGCATGCTGTGGTCCATAGAGTCGAAAAAGCTGGGCAGGCCTGAGCAGCTGACTGGACAACAACAACAACTTCTAAAATTTTCTGTGCATATCTCTGGTGCCTTCAGAACATAGTTGTTGTTAACGGGTCACTGGAGAAATTAGAGGAAATTAAAACACAGCTGGAGGCAAATGAAAATGAAAACACAATGATCTAAAATCCATGGGATGCAGCAAAAATATTTCTAAGAAGCAAATTTTCAGTGATACAAACCTACTTCACAAGACAGGAACTGAAGAAATCAGAGGAAATTAAAACACAGCTGGAGGCAAATGAAAATGAAAACACAATGATCTAAAATCCATGGGATGCAGCAAAAATATTTCTAAGAAGGAAGTTTATAGTGATACAAACCTACTTCACGAGACAGGAAAAACCTCAAGTAAACAATCTAACTTTACCCCTAAAGGAACTAGATAAAGAAGAACAAACAAAACCTAAAATTAGTAGAAGAGAAGAAATAATAAAGATAAGAACAGAAATAAATGAAATAAAGAAAAAAAAACACTAACGAAACTAAGAGTTATTCTTTGAAAAGATAAACAAAATCGATAAACTTTTAGCCAGACTCACCAAGAAAAAGAGTCCAAATCAATAAAATCAGAAATGAAAAAGAAGTCAAACTGACACCACAGAAATAGAAAGAATCATAAGTGAAAGTGAAGGCCACTCAGTCGTGTCTGACTCTTTGCGACCCCAAGGACTATATAGTCCATGGAATTCTCCAGGCCAGAATACTGGAGTGGGTAGCCGTTTCCTTCTTCACTGGATCTTCCCAACCCAGGGATCAAACTCAGGTCTCCCACATTGCTGGAGGGTTATTTACCAGCTGAGCCACCAGGGAAGCCCAAGAATACTGGAGTGGGTAGCCTATCCCTTCTCCAGCAGATCTTCCAGACCCAGGAATCAAACCGGGGTCTCATGCATTGCAGGAGGATTTCTTTACCACCTGACCTACTAAGGATCATAAGAGATTGCTACAAATAATTATATGCCAATAAAATGGACAACCTAGAAGAAATGGACAAATTCCTAGAAATGTACAATCTCCTAAGAGTGAATCAGGAAGAAACAGAAAATATGAATAGACCCGTTACTGAAATTGACTCAGTAATTAAAAAAAACCAAACCTTCCAAGAAGCAAAAGTTCAGAACCATAATGTCTCTACTAAAGATGAATTCTACCAAACTTTTAAAGAAGATTTAACATTCATCTTTCTCAAACTATTCCAAAAAACTGAAGAGGAAGAAACCCCTTTGAACTCATTCTATGAGGCCAGTATCACCCTGATATCAAAACCAGATAAAGATACCATGAAAATATAAAAATCATAGGCCAATATCACTGATGAACAGATACAAAAATCCTCAGAAAAAATCAGCAAATGGAATTCAACAATACATTACACATGTACACCATGATCAAGTGGGATTTATCCCAAGGATGCATGGATGGTTCAATGTCGGCAAATCAATCAATGCGATATACCACATTAATGAACTGAGAAGGAAAAATCATATGGTCATCTCAATAGATACAGAAAAAAGCTTGTGACAAATTTAACATTCATTTATGATTAAAACTCTCTAGAAAGTGGGCTTAGAGGGGATACACCTCAACATAATAAAGGCCATATATGACAATCCCACAGCTAACATCATACTCAATGGTGAGAAGCTGAAACATTTCCTTTAAGATCTCACCACTTTTATTCAACATAGTATTGGAAGTTCCAGCTATAGGAAGTCAGACAAGAAAAAGAAATTCAAATTAGAAAGGAAGAAGTAAAACTGTTAGTTTGAAGATGATATACATAGAAAATTCTAAATGAATTTGGTAAGTTCAAAAATTTGCAACTTTACCAATGAATCTGGTAACAATTGCAGGATATAAAATTAATACACAGATATCTGTTGCATTTCTACATACTACCAATGAACTATCAGAAAGAAAAAGTAAGAAAACAGTCCCATTTATAATTACATCAAAAAGAATAAAATACCTGGGGACAAATCAAACTAAGGAGCCAAAACACCTGTACTCAGAAATCTGTAAGACACTGATGAGAGAAACTGAAGACAACACAAACAAATGGAAAGGCACCATGCTCAGGGATTGCAAGAATTAAAATTGTTAAAATGATTATGCTACTCAAGGCAATCTGCAGATTCAATGCAATCCCAGTCAAGATACCAATGGCATTTTTCAAAGAACTAGGACAAATAATTCGAAAATTTGTATGCTGCTGCTGCTGCTAAGTCACTTCAGTCATGTCCGACTCTGTGCGACCCCATGACGGCAGCCCACCAGGCTCTGCTGTCCCTGGGATTCTCCAGGCAAAAACACTGGAGTGGGTTGCCATTTCCTTCTCCAGTGCATAAAAGTGAAAAGTGAAAGTGAAGTCGCTCAGTTGTGTCTGACTCTTAGCGACTCCATGGACTGAAGCCTACCAGGCTCCTCCATCCATGGGATTTTCCAGGCAAGAGTACCGGAATGGGTTGCCATTGCCTTCTCCACGAAAATTTGTATAGAAACACACACAAAAAAAACACGAAAAGTCACAACACAGAAAGAACAAGATTAAAAAATGGGCAGAGGACCTGACTAGACATGGAGAACAATATAAAGATTCTTCAAAAATAGAACTACAATACAATAGAGTAATTCTAGTCCTGTGTCTTTATCTGATGGAAATGAAGACATTAATTCAAAAGATATATTTACCCCACGTTCACTGAAGCATTATTTATAATAGCCAAGATATGATAGGTGAGTGGATAAAGAAGATGGTGTGTGTGTGCGTGTGTGTGCGTGTGTGTGATGGAATATTACTCAGCCAGGAAAAAGAAAGCAACCTTACCATTTGTGTCAACATGGTGGACCTAAAGAGTATTATGCTAAGTAAAATAAGTCAGACAAAGAAGACAAATATTGTATGATTTCACTTACGTATAATCTATAAAAACAAATGTAACAAAGCAGAAATAGAGTCACAGATACAGAGAACAAACAGGTAATTGGGGGAAGGGTAAGGAGAGAAATAGGTATAGATTAAGCAACAGAAACTTCCGGTTACAAAATAACTGAGTCCTAGATATGAAATGTACACTGTAGGGAATATAGTCAATAATTATGCATGGTGACAGATGATAACTAGACTTATGATCATTTTGAAATATCATTTTGAAATATTGATATTTAAATCACAGCGTTGTATACCAAAAACTAACATAGTATTGTAGGCTAACTATACTTCAAAAACAAACAAACTCATACAGAAAGAAATCAGATTTGTGGTGGAGGGAGAGGGAAATGAATGAAGGCAGTCAAGAAATATAAACTTCCAGTTATAAGTAAATACTAGACGTGTAATATATAGCATGATAAATACAATTGAAACTGATTAAAGTTGTTAAGAGTAAATCGTCAGAGTTCTCATCATGAGGAAAAAAATACATTTTTTTCTGTTTAAGTTTGTAACTGTATGAGATGATGGATGTTCACTAAGTATGGTAATCACTTCATGATGTTTGTAAGTCAAATCATTATATGCTATACACCTTAAATTTATGTAGTCTGAGAAGGCAATGGCACCCCACTCCAGTACTCTTGCCTGGAAAATCCCATGGACAGAGGAGCCTGGTGGGCTGCAGTCCATGGGGTCGCTAAGAGTTGGACAGGACTGAGCAAATACACCTTAAATTTATGTAGTACTGTGTGTCAATTGTGTCTCAATAAAACTGGAAGAAAAAATAATGTATCACCATCGGTGCATCAATTGTAACAAACGTGCCACACTAATGCACATGTTAATAATAGAGAAAACTGAGGCAGGGGAAGGAATACACTAGCATTCTCTGTACTTTCTGCTCAATTATTCTGTAAACTTAAAACCGCTTTAATAAAAATCTATTTTACGTGTGTATGTGTGTTAATCACCCAGTCGTGCCCGACTTTTGTAACCCCATGGACTGTAGCCTGCCTGAATCCTCTGTCCATGTAATTCTCCAGGGAAGAATACTGAAGAAATGGACTGGTTGCCATTTCCTTCTCCAGCGGATCTTCCCCACCCAGCGATCCAACCTGGGTTTCCTGCGTTGCACGCAGATTCTTTACCAGGGAAACCCCTATTTTTTAATATATACCCAATGGGTAAAAAATAGATGTTGAATGATTTGCTGAACAAGTAGGGGGTATGATTAGAGCAGAATAAATCCATGGGTTTGAAGAGTCGGAGAGGACTCAGCACGCGCTCGCTCGCGCGCGCGCTCTCTCTCTCTCTCTCTCTCTCACACACACACACACACACACACACACACACACACACACGAGTAACAGAGCTTCCCAGGTGGCTCTCTGCCAGTGTGGGAGACACAAGAGACATGGGTTCGATACCTGGATTGGGATGGATTGGAAGGATCCCCTGGAGTAGAAAATGGCAACTCAGTTCAAGATCGCCTGGAAAATTCCACCGGACAGAGGAACCTGGAAGGGTACAGTCCATGTAGTCCCAGTCCATGCGGTCCCAAAGAGTCAGACACGACTGAGCGACTACACACACACACACACACACACACACACACGTAATCGGAGACAAAGGAGGGGAATGGTACTGCATTTCGCAGAATTAAACCCGTTATGAAGTAAACGGAAACTGTCAATAATATCAGATATATAAATATATTCACGAAAATTACAGATTATAAAATTAAATGCCTGTCTTAGTCATTAGTTGCCAATATTTTGAGGAATAGGTTATTTGTACCCTATCTTTGTCCAAGCGATTTGCATATATTATGCAAATAAGTAGAACTACTCACAGAATGCCTCTGTTCCGTGATGCACTCCCCTGGACTCTTGGATTGGCCTGTCAATCTACCTTATTTGCATGACGTGATTTAATAAATGAAGGCCCCCGCCCCCTCATGCTTTCACCTCTCGCGAAGATAAGCGTGAGTTGGAGCTCTTCCCTGGTTACGTAAGCTCCGCCCTCCGGCAGCTAGTCCCTTCCGCCCAGTCTTCTAGCTCTATCTCCTTTGCGGATAGTACTATAGGCCTAGCATCGTTTCCTTCCACTCTTGGCGTCTCTACGTCTCTCCGTTCCCATCTTTCCACGAACGCACTACGCACGCTCCGCCTCTTTCTCCCCCTAGTCGTCGTGCAAATTCTGCGTCCCAACATCCAGGCCGACCGGCACCGCATTCCCGCCCCCTCTGCACGTCTCAACGGCCGACGCCGGGAGCCTGCCTCTTCAGCCAATCGGCGTCCTAGCGCCTATAAGTCCCTCCTCTTTATGCAAATAACTTATGTCAGCTTCGCACGCTCTGCTTTTTTTTTAAAAAAAGGACAGCCCTGGAAGTAAAGAGGGATAGGGTAGAAGGTGCCCCGCCCTTTATGCAAATAAAGGGGCGTGTCTAGGCGCGGAGAGAGGCAGGAGGGGGGGCACTCCCGGGGGCGGCGGTTGCCCGGATGGGCCGTTAGTCGGAGCCCAGCCGCGGAGTGAGCGAGGGAGACGGGAGGAGCCGAACCCGGCGCCATCCGCCGCCATCCGCCCCCGCCCCACCGCCATCCCACCCCGGGGAGGCGCCTAGGCCCCGGTCCCGGACCCCCGCGCACCCGGCCAGGTGAGTCTGGGCGAGCCGAATGCTAACGCCCTTTTCCGGCGCGGGAGCGGTGGTGGCGGCGGCAGCGGCGGCGGCGGCGGCGGGCCGGGGGGAGGAGAAGCTGCCATTAGCCGCCGCCATTTTGTCCTCCTGCTGCCGGGCCCTGCCTGCCCCTCCCCCTCCGATACTCCCACCCTGGGACCCGCATCTCTAGCCCGTCTCTGAGCCTATAACCTGCCCGTACCCACTCACCTTCTGGCTTCATGGGGAGACCTCCCCCCTGGCTCCTGGGCCATAACTCCCCACCCCCCTTGCGCTCCTGGACTATCACCCCTATTTATGGGTCCCCTTCCCTGCTGCCGCTCTGGAGTGGGCCGCGCCTGACTGTCCTGCTCTCCCAAGAGTCTTCTTTCCTCCATAGTGGACCCCTCCCATCACTCATCGCTAAGGTCTCCCTTTTTTGACGCCCCACTTCGCGTTCAGTCACTCCCACTCTGGAACCCTGCTTTTATCCCGCATCTGTGCTTTATACGTTCCTCATCTTCTCTGCTTTTTTCATTTCTCATCTTCCTTATCACCTTTCTATCCCAACTCCTCCTCTCTCCTGGGTCTCCTGACATTGCTTCCTTTAGTCTGCATCCTTTTCCTGCCATTCCCGCTTACGTGTATTATTTTCCACCGGCTTTCATAATTCTCTGTTATTTAGTTTTTTTTTTTTTCATTATTCTATCTCTGTTCCCTTCATAAATTTTCAAAGACTGGCCTTCTTAAACACCTCCAAAGCTACCCCCATCTCCTCATCTAATGTGGCTTAAAGTTCTTGATTTTAGTTGTCATCCTGGTCTTGTCTGGATATCTCACCAACTCCCTCTCTCTTTCCTTTACACCATTGTCTACAAACAAATGCCTGGTCACCCAGGAACACTAACCGATGTTGGAGAGTTTGGTCGGCTTGGGGAACAAGGAAAATCAGGGAAAGAAATGACTGCTGATGGGGGGTAGGAAAATGAAGTTGATTCCAGCCTTGGCCCCATGGTTACTTGGTGTTCTTGACGTGGATCCATAATGCTTTGTTTTACCCACGTGTATGTAGGGTAAACCAGAGCCCACCAGTATGCCATCTTCAGACAAACTTTTTTCCAGGAGCTGCGATGGGGGCAAGTGTAGGAAAAGATGGAATATTCAAAATACTTGTTTCTGTAGCTTGGGAATATGTAGTGCCCCAGTTGTTCCCTGAGGAATTCTCTGGCACCATCCCCCAGTCTGGCTGAGCAAGCTCATAAAATCCTTAAACTCCTGCATACCTTCCTGCAAAACTTTGCCGGATGGGAGGGAGACTGCAGGGACTAGAACCCAGGGCAAACTTAGGAAGCTGGTATCTAATGAGTAGGAGAGCTAAACCTCTCTTCCTTCCATGACGGATCTATATGCTTCTGGTTTTCTCTAGGGCTTGAACTTGTTTTTATTGTAGGTATCTGAAATGATTTTGATGGAGAGAGATTATTACTTGTGGGCGTAATGAGGTTGCAACCCTTTATAGATTGGCACAAAGGGGAGAGTGTTTATACTAGGAAGATACTGGATTTTTATTTGGGTTTCCTTGGCAAGGGGTGTCTGGGGGAAAGAGGAAATATGGCATTTGGGCTCTGTGAGGAAGATGGTTGCTTAAAGGAACTGGGGTGTTTGAATAGGCTAGAGGAAGAGGCATAAGAGGGCCATGTATCTGGGCCCCAGTAAGAATAAAAGGGAGCATCTAGGCTTCTATTGGGAGGCCCTTGGTGGAGCAGAGAGTGAAACACTTGGTGTCTGGTCACAGGTTCCGGCACGTTTTGGGGGAGGCGCCTGTAGGACCCAACGTACTCAATGAGCTTCCAGCGCAATGTCCGATCGCTCGGGGCCGACTGCCAAGGGGAAGGATGGAAAGAAGTATTCCTCGCTCAACCTGTTTGATACATATAAGGGCAAGTCCTTAGAGATCCAGAAACCCGCTGGTGAGGGTCCTGCACTGATGTTCCTAATTATTGGAGGATGAACATGAATGGGTCATGTATTTCAGAGCTCTTTGAAGGGAAACACCTGTAGTACATATATCAAAAGGTTAGAGGAACACTAAAGACTTTCCAGTTTTATCTTGGATCCTGTAGGGGACGTTGTGCTTTTGGTGAACACCAGCATCCTCCTACAAAGGCGTGTCTGTGGTTTCCTGTCTTTGGACACGTAAGAATTGGAGGCAAAGAAATGTGGACTTGGAGAAGTCTAGGGCCAGCTTGCTCCTTGCAGGCTCAAGATCAACCATCCCACATAGAATTACTGAGTGTAAAGCCCTTCAGCCTTCCTTGTTGATAGAATTTCAGAGACTGCCTAGGGCAAAGAGAGAGAAGCTTTCTAAGAGAAGACGTTGGGGATGTCTGTAAACGGGGCCTCGGGTAGGATGCTGTCAGATTTCCCTTTAGAGGCATTTTCCATTCTCTCTCCATCTTTTCTCCAGTTGCCCCTCGCCATGGCCTGCAGAGTCTCGGGAAAGTTGCCATTGCTCGGCGTATGCCACCCCCGGCCAACCTTCCAAGCCTGAAAGCCGAGAACAAAGGCAATGACCCCAATGTCTCATTAGTGCCGAAAGACGGAACAGGATGGGCAAGCAAACAGGAGCAGTCCGACCCCAAGAGGTGGGTGGAAACCTGGGGGATCTAGAGTTAGGAATATTTTAACTTTGAACTTCAGGATGAATTGGGGCTTGTACTAATGTGGCCAGATGAGAGTCAGAGGCAAAGAGGAAAGACCCTTTCCTGCATATTGCAGGACTCCTGTTAAATGACTAAGGAGTGGTACCTTTAATTTTTTGTCAGGTGTGAGGAAAGTTTGAAGAACAGATGACAGTCTATGCAAGCTTGATGAGCTTATGGTGTTTTGTCCTAAAACTTGTAAAAAGTAGTGAGAAGGCCTGGGTTTGGTTCCTGTCCTCCACCAGTTGGAGAAGCAGAGGAGCCGGTACCATCTCAGACTCTGAATAACCTTCCCACCTTACCATCCCTTCAGTTCCGATGCCTCAACCGCTCAGCAGCCGGAATCGCAGCCACTGCCGGCTTCACAGACGCCTGCCTCCAACCAATCGAAACGACCGCCAGCAGCCCCCGAGGTATCTGAAAAACTGGATGTTTTTTAGGGAGCAGGGGCAAGAATGGCTTGTAGCTCCTCATCATGTCACCATTATCTTTCTGCTTCCCCAGAACACTCCTTCGGTTCCAAGCGGGGTAAAGTCCTGGGCACAAGCCAGCGTCACCCATGGAGCACATGGAGATGGTGAGCACAAGGCTGTTTGAGGAGGTCTCTCTGGGCACCATAGTAGGCAGGAGTCCTGCACTATACCTTCAGCAAAGTGTTCTTGTAATCTTTTGGCAAAATTTTGGATCACATATTTGGTTTCTTGCAAAACACATGAGCAAGATTTGTTGCAGATTTATGTGAAAGTGAGAGGTGGGTATCCCCAAACTGATCTTGTTTCTTGAAGAATGAACACCTAATACATAGGGGGTGAGTTTGGAGGCAGAACTGGATCGGTACCTGTCAGAGCGTTACACTTTCACAGTGCATCCTCAGTAAAGATAGTTGTGTCTCTTGTGCCTCAACCCCAACAGGTGGAAGGGCATCAAGCCTACTGTCACGATTCTCTCGAGAGGAATTTCCGACCCTGCAGGCGGCTGGCGACCAGGACAAGGCTGCCAAGGAAAGGGAGTCTGCCGAACAGTTGTCTGGGCCCGGACCAAGCCTCCGCCCCCAAAGTGAGTGGCCACTATTAGTGAGTGAATGGGTTAGGAATCCACCTTTTGACCAGGATATTACCTTATTCCATTTCAGAGTGAAGTGCTGGCTTATTCATCTTTCTCCTCATCATTTTCAGCTATGTTCACTCTCTGTCTTTTCCAAAATACAGATTCTACAACTTGGAGGGACGGAGGTGGGCGTGGCCCTGATGAGCTGGAGGGCCCGGACTCCAAACTTCATCACGGCCATGATCCCCGGGGTGGACTGCAGCCTTCGGGCCCACCCCAGTTCCCTCCCTACCGCGGAATGATGCCGCCCTTCGTAAGTTAGGATATCTTCTTTTGGATTGATTGTGCTGGAAGCTAGAGTTAGGAGTTACAACTTAGTCTTTGGAGGGGACAGCTGGAAAGCAGAGGTCTGTGAGGGTGGGAGGATGAGAGGTTTAGGGCTGTGGTAGGCTGTTTGTCTGCTCCACTAAGCGGCTACTGTTGGGCTCTTTTGCAGATGTATCCCCCATATCTCCCGTTCCCTCCGCCCTATGGACCCCAGGGGCCTTATAGATACCCCACGCCCGATGGGCCCAGGTGAGTAATCTAGGTCTGGATTTGTGCTTGGAGACAGGGGAAGCCTGCTGAGGAGATGGTTTTCTAGCCAGGAGGCTCAGTTTGTGATTATTCAATTCAGCCTTCATTTATCTTCTCTCCTTTCCCTTTTCATACACAGCCGTTTCCCCCGTGTGGCAGGCCCCCGAGGGTCAGGGCCACCAATGCGTCTTGTAGAGCCTGTGGGTCGGCCTTCCATTCTTAAAGAAGATAATCTCAAAGAGTTTGACCAGTTGGACCAGGAGAATGATGATGGTTGGGCAGGTGAGTGGATGTTAAGGACCAAGTATTTTAGTTTTGTTTTGGGGGTTTGGTTTGGTTTGGGCCGCACTGTACAGCTTGTGGGGTCTTAGTTCCCTGACCAGGGATTGAACGCAGGCACTTGGCAATGAAAGTGTGGATTCCTAAGCACTGGACCGCTGGGGAATTCGCAAGTATTTCAGTTTTAAATAGCAAAATCTGATGAGAAAACAATGGTTCATTGTGGGAATAGACATTGAGGGATAGGGTAGATACCTGGAAGAAAGCCAAATCCTGGTGGAGAAGGAGTCAGAGGAGTGAAATTGACAGTCGTGGTGAATCTAGATGCCAGAGGGAAGAGGGCAGTTGGCCTTGGTAGCGCATCCAACCGTGTAGTGGTACTCAAGATGGGAGAGCAGAATGCTTGGGTTACCATGCTTCACTTTTCCCCTTAGGGGCCCACGAGGAGGTCGACTACACTGAGAAGCTCAAGTTCAGCGATGAGGAAGATGGACGAGACTCCGATGAGGAGGGACCTGAGGGCCAGTGAGTTTAGGGCTCTCTGGGGAGTGGAGGGGCTGTTTGTCTTATGGTAGTGTACTCTTAAAAGAGCTGGGTTGCAGCTGATTTTAATTCCACTGTTGGTCTCCTCACAGCAAGGAGTCCCAGTCAGCTGGTGGTGAGGAACGGCCCCCTGAAGCAGATGGCAAAAAGGGCAACTCCCCCGGCAGCGAACCACCCCCTCCCAAGACGGCCTGGGCAGAGACCTCTCGGCCTCCAGAGACAGAGCCGGGGCCTCCTGCCCCAAAGCCTCCCCCACCCCCACCCCACCGAGGCCCCGCCGGGAACTGGGGCCCCCCTGGGGACTACCCAGTGAGTGTCTACAATGAGGGGTTGAGAGGGTCGCTTTGGGGAGACTAGTTTCATCTGAGTAATCGAAGCAGCAGTAATAAGAGGAAGCTGGAGGGAGGGCCAAAAATGGGCTGCAGTAAGTGTAGAGCTGTGGAGCATATCTGAAAGGGTTTGGAACATCGTTGGTGTTAGGCGGGTTAGGGTGAAGAGAGAAATGCTAGTTAGGAAAAACAAGGACACCTGGGGTCTTTGGGTCTTGAAAAAGAAGAAAAAAGACTAGGATGATGAGTTTGTCCCTGCCATGAGAGGCCATCAGCCCCAAGGCCTGGTCTTTGTACCGGCAGCTAGAGACAGTTGATTAGTCTGTGAAAGAGATAGTAAGAAACATAGTAACTGACACCTCTGACCCTGCTGGGTCTGCCCACTGACAGGATCGCGGGGGCCCTCCCTGCAAGCCCCCAGCACCCGAAGACGAGGATGAGGCTTGGCGGCAGCGGCGAAAGCAGTCTTCGTCTGAAATCTCCCTGGCTGTGGAGAGGGCTCGGCGCCGGCGAGAGGAAGAGGAGCGGCGCATGCAAGAGGAGCGCAGGGCAGCCTGTGCCGAGAAACTCAAGCGACTTGATGAGAAGTTTGGGGCACCTGACAAGCGGCTCAAAGCAGAGCCTGCTGCACCACCTGCTACCCCTCCTGCTCCCGCTCCACCACCTGCAGTCCCCAAAGAACTCCCAACGCCTCCAGCTCCTCCACCGGCCCCTGTTCCAACACCTGAAAAAGAACCGGAAGAGTCGGCACAGCCCTCTCCTGCCCAGTCCACCCCCACTCCAGGTGTGGCTCTGGCTCCCACTGCAGTGAGTGGTGGGGGCAGTGCCAATAGCACCAGCAGTGGCAGCTTCGAAGCCAGTGCAGGTATGATGGAGGTGGTGATGGGTAGATCTTCTGTCTGCTTGGGGTTGAGGGTGCAGGTGGTAAGGATGTGAGTAAAGGAGATAAAAGGCAGTTTGGGTTCGTTGGACTGTCACTGGTATGGGTGAAATGGATCTTTTTGCTTCTGTGGACATCTGAGGGGAAAAGGTTTTCTTACCTGAGTTCCTGAATAAGTAGTAACCTAAAACCATTTCCCTATAGGCCTAGAGTGAAGCAGGCCGAAGGAAGTGTTACTTTTGATGATTTCATGGGAAATTAACGCCACCACCATTGGCTTTTGAGAGACCTTGAAGTGTTTTCATGGGTTTTAAATGGGATAGTCTTATTTCTAGAGGGGCTGCTAGAAGTGAGTGCTGAAATTATGGGGTGTTCATGGAATATCTGTTGGTGGACTAGATCGCTCTGATTATCTTTTTTTCAATGCAGTGGAACCTCAAGTGCCCTCAAAAGAGGGTCCTGAACCACCAGAAGAGGTTCCTTCCCCTGCCACACCCCCAGCCCCAAAGGCGGAACCCAAGGGTGATGGAGTTGGTCCCACCCGGCAGCCCCCCAGCCAAGGCTTGGGCTATCCCAAATATCAGAAATCATTGCCTCCTCGTTTCCAGCGGCAGCAGCAGGTGAAACTAAATTACTTCTCTTAAGGGCTGCTTCTCTGCTTGGTTTCAACATTTAGCCTATCTATAAGTTACTTCCTGGGTCCCTCTGCCAGTTCTGTCTCCGTTGTGTCACCTTAGTTTCTGTCTAGTCCAAGTGTCACATTGATGTGGGTTTTGTTTTTGCTAGTCCTGTGTTCTGGTTGGGCCTTTGATGCCTCTCACTCCTTTTGTCCTTCCCCAGGAGCAGCTGTTGAAGCAGCAACAGCAGCAGCAGTGGCAGCAGCATCAGCAGGGCTCTTCCCAGCCTACCCCAGTGCCCCCGTCACCACCGCAGCCTGTGACCATGGGGGCCGTGCCAGCTCCACAGGCTCCGCCCCCGCCCCCCAAGGCCCTATACCCAGGTGCTCTGGGCCGGCCCCCGCCCATGCCCCCTATGAACTTTGATCCCCGCTGGATGATGATTCCTCCTTATGTGGACCCTCGGCTCCTCCAAGGCCGGCCCCCTCTGGACTTCTACCCTCCTGGTGTGCATCCCTCTGGTAAGACACCATAGACGAGGTGGGGCGTCAGGGACCCCTTAGTCTTGGGAAGTAGGTATCCTTGTCTTGTTATGGGGATGAAGGGCAACCAATCAAGAGGGGAGCTTAGCACTCCCAAGATAGCTCTTTGTTGCAGGAGTCAAGTAGTAATGTCCACCTAAACCAAGATTCCCTTGGGTGGAGGGATTGAGAGATTGATCTGTAGGGAAGCTGAGTGGCTCACCATGTTTTAGGAGAGCAGGCACTGTCTCCCAGGAGATGGAAGCACTGACATTGACCGGACTGATGTGGAGGATTGAACTGGGGAGGTGCTTTGGGTCTGGAGGGCCTGTAACATAAAAAAGGATACTTTTTCTCATACTGTTTGGTTTTCTCAGGCCTAGTTCCCCGGGAGCGTTCAGACAGTGGGGGCTCAAGTTCAGAGCCATTTGAGCGCCATGCACCCCCCCTCTTACGGGATCGGGGCACCCCACCAGTGGATCCAAAATTGGCTTGGGTAGGAGATGTCTTCACCACCACACCTGCTGACCCCCGCCCACTTACTTCACCACTGCGCCAGGCTGCTGATGAGGATGAGAAGGGGATGAGGTGAGTGTGAGTAGAGAAATGGGAGGGTTTCTAGCAAACACACCTAGAATAGGTACTTTGGATTATCGGTGAAATGATAGGAATAAACATGAAAGGAGTGTTTGGGTCGTAGTAATAAAGCATTGTTTCCCCACCTAGTTCATTTTCCTCGTCTTGAGATACTTACTTCCATCTTTTCTGTCTCCCTCTTCAGGAGCGAGACCCCTCCAGTACCTCCCCCACCACCCTATCTGGCCAGTTATCCAGGCTTTCCTGAGAATGGAGCCCCTGGGCCCCCAATCCCTCGCTTTCCTCTGGAGGAGCCAGCTCCCCCAGGGCCCCGTCCACTCCCCTGGCCCCCAGGCAATGAGGAGGCAGCCAAGATGCAAGCTCCACCACCCAAGAAGGAAACCCCCAAGGAGGAGGCTCCACAGCTGACAGGGCCAGAAACTGGTCGAAAGCCTTCCCGAGGAATTGGAGGCCAAGGCCCCCCACCACCTCGCAGAGAGAGCCGCACGGAGACCCGCTGGGGCCCACGCCCAGGCAGCAGTCGTCGTGGGATCCCTCCAGAGGAGTCAGGGGCCCCTCCCCGCCGGGCTGGGCCGATAAAGAAACCCCCACCGCCTGCGAAAGTTGAAGAGCTACCCCCCAACCCCAAGCCCCTTGAACAGGGGGATGAAACCCCCAAGGCTCCAAAGCCAGACCCGTTGAAGACAGCGAAGGGAAAGATAGGTGGCCCCAAGGAGACCCCACCCAGTGGGAATCTTTCCCCTGCCCCAAGGCTTCGGAGGGACTATTCCTATGAAAGAGTGGGTCCTACCTCGTGCCGGGGTCGGGGCCGAGGGGAGTATTTTGCCAGAGGGAGGGGTTTTCGGGGGACCTATGGGGGACGGGGGCGGGGAGCCCGAAGCCGGGAGTTCCGCAGTTACCGAGAGTTTCGAGGAGATGATGGACGTGGAGGTGGGACAGGGGGACCAAACCATCCTCCCCGAGGCCGCACTGCCAGCGAGACACGGAGTGAGGGCTCGGAGTATGAAGAGATCCCCAAGCGGCGCCGGCAGCGGGGCTCAGAGACAGGCAGTGAGACCCACGAGAGTGACCTGGCCCCCTCAGACAAGGAGGCCCCCACTACCAAGGAAGGAGTACTTACGCAGGTCCCTCTTGCTCCCCCATCATCAGGAGCACCTCCTTCACCAGCCCCCGCCCGCTTTTCCACTGCCCGAGGTGGGCGAGTCTTCACTCCCAGAGGGGTGCCATCCCGTCGGGGACGAGGGGGTGGGCGGCCCCCTCCCCCCATTTGCCCGGGCTGGAGCCCCCCAACCAAGTCCCTGGCTCCAAAGAAGCCTCCAACAGGTCCTATGCCACCAAGCAAGGAGTCTCTGAAAGAGAAGCTGACTCCGGGGCCTCTGTGCCCTATGGCCCGAGGAGGCAGCAGTGGAGGCAACAATGGAGGCATGGGTGTGGAAGACGGGGAGCGGCCCAGAAGGAGGCGACACGGGAGGGCTCAGCAGCAGGACAAACCACCTCGTTTCCGGAGACTGAAACAGGAACGAGAGAACGCTGCCAGAGGGGCTGAGGGCAAGCCCTCTTCCCTAGCTCCTCCAGCCTCTACACCTGGGTCAGAAGAGGCCCTCACAACAGTAGCAGTGCCCCCACCACCTCGCCGGGCAGCAGCCAAGTCTCCTGATCTGTCAAACCAGAACTCGGACCAAGCCAACGAGGAGTGGGAGACGGCCTCTGAGAGCAGCGACTTTGCCAGCGAGCGGCGGGGGGACAAGGAAGCTCCGCCACCAGCACTGCTGACCCCCAAAGCTGTGGGGACTCATGGAGGGAGTGGAGGTGGTGCTGGACCAGGCATCTCAACCATGTCCCGTGGAGATCTGAGCCAGAGAGCCAAGGATTTGAGCAAGAGGAGCTTTTCAAGTCAGCGACCCGGCATGGAGAGGCAGAACCGGCGCCCAGGCCCAAGCAGCAAGTCTGGCGGCGGTGGCGGCAGCAGTGGAGGAGGTGGTGGGGGTCCTGGGGGGAGGGCCGGCCCAGGGCGAGGGGACAAGAGGAGCTGGCCCTCTCCCAAGAACCGAAGGTGGGTACGGGCAGGTGGTTCAGTTTATTCTTTTGAATTGTTAGGTTGGGGGAGGGGAGAAAACCTGTTAGAGAAGTCAGGTTGGATGCAGTGGAGTTGGAGGTCAGTGCATGGGGTGAGCTGTTAGGCACCAGGCCCTCTGTGTTAGGTGAAGTGGCTGGAGAGTGGTGGACGGCATCGGAAGCACCCGTGTTCCTTGCTTTCCTTTGTGCACCTGTACGAGTAAAAGTTCCTTAGAAGTGTGGGGAAACAAGGATTCCCTGGCGGTCCCAAGGTTAGGACTCTGCGCTTTCACTGTCCGGGCTCAGGTTTGATCCCTGGTTAGGGGACCAAGATCCCAGGAGTTGTATAGTGTGGCCAGAAAAAAAGTGCTCCAGAAACACCTGGATTTTAGCACAGAGAACAGGTTGAAGATGAACAGGTGGAAGAGAGTTGTAAGGAAAACAGTAACAGTTTCGTAAATACTGGAGCTGATTCTTTGTTCTCTTCAGCCGTCCCCCAGAGGAGCGTCCCCCAGGGCTCCCTCTGCCTCCCCCGCCCCCCAGCAGTTCTGCGGTCTTCCGCTTGGACCAAGTTATCCACAGCAACCCTGCTGGCATCCAGCAGGCTCTGGCTCAGCTCAGCAGCCGCCAAGGAAGTGCAGCTGCGCCAGTGGGGCACCCAAGGCCCAAGCCTGGGCCGCCCCAAGCCCCTCAAGGCCCCTCTCCTCGGCCCCCCACCCGGTATGACCCTCAGAGGGCCAACAATGACGACGTCAATTCAGGTAAGCTGGAGGAGCTAAGGGTTCCCAGGGCGTTGAAGGGGGAAGTGTGTGGCCCGGGAGTCCTGGTGCTAGGTGTCTGTACTGAGGGTGGTAGAATTGGGAGGTGGAGTACAGAGGGCAAAGCTCAGTTTGGTGATAGTCAAGGCAGACGCTGATGAATTTCCCCTTCTCCCCAGACCCCCATTTCGAGGAGCCAGGGCCGATGGTGAGGGGGGTGAGCGGGACGCCCCGGGACTCTGCTGGAGTTAATCCCTTCCCCCCCAAACGGCGAGAGCGGCCACCTAGGAAACCAGAGCTGCTGCAGGAGGTGAGGGACTGGGTTGAAGTGTTTCACTGCTCTCACTTTTGAAAGCTCTAATTTCATGTTTTCTCCACTCTTTTTCCTATATCTGCTATTGTGTTTTCACCCCATATTCTGAGCGTTGGTCACTGCTTATTTCTCGTTATCTCCCGTTTTGCCCCACACGTGTGGTTCTATGTCTTACTTGCTTGCATTGCCCAGTTCCCATCTCATTCATGTTTTGTTTTTGGACTCTCATTTTTAGGAATCACTGCCACCTTCTCATAGCTCTGGATTTTTGGGCCCCAAACCCGAGGGCTCAGGCCCTCAGGGGGAGTCCAGAGATGCAGGAACAGAGGCCCTGACCCCTCACATCTGGAATCGTTTACATACTGGTGAGTTCAGCTGAAAAGGAAGGACAATGTTAGAGGACTTAGAGCAAGGTGGACCATAGAACTGTCTTCTCTCACTTCTGTGTGTTGGTGCTTTTCCCAGCCACTAGCCGAAAGAGTTACCAGTCTGGCTCCATGGAGCCTTGGATGGAACCCCTGAGTCCTTTTGAGGACGTGGCTGGCACAGAGGTGAGAGAGTAGGGGGGAGTGTCTGAGCTGGGATGTTGTTTAATACCGGCCCTACTTGCCCAACTGTCCTGGGATGAGTGTGGGGCTGTTCGTCACATGGTCGTCTACTTTCTATAGTTTGTCTGTGTGTACCTCATTCAGGTATTGGGGTGCTTCCTGCTCTGACTTAACTCCTTCTCCACTCCTCTCAGATGAGTCAGTCTGACAGTGGGGTGGACCTGAGTGGGGATTCTCAGGTGTCATCAGGTCCCTGCAGCCAGCGAAGTTCCCCTGATGGAGGACTCAAGGGGTCAGCAGAGGGGCCCCCCAAGCGACCTGGAGGCCCCTCACCCCTGAATGCTGTTCCTGGTGAGGGTCCACCTGGCTCTGAACCCTCTGAACCTCCTAGGAGACGGCCACCTGCCCCCCATGATGGGGACAGAAAGGTAAACAACCAAGAAAGGATAAGAAGAATGTTTCTGGGACTTCGGCTTTGCTTTTGTCTCCCCTTTCTTCTGCCTGTGTGTGCTGATTTGAGCTTCCTTTTCCTCCCCCTACCCCTACTTCACTGTGTTGCCCCACTTAGGAGCTGCCCCGGGAGCAGCCTCTGCCCCCTGGGCCCATTGGCACAGAACGACTGCAGCGTACAGACCGAGGCCCAGAGCCTGGCTCCCTCCGGCCGTCCCATCGACCTGGTCCTCCAGTCCAGTTTGGTACCAATGATAAGGTCTGCGTGGACTGGATCGGGGTGTCTTGGCTTGGGTGGAGAGAGGGGAAGGACTGGAAGTGGGGGAGGACACGTGTCTGAATCATGGACCATCTCCCCTGCCTCATGATCACAGGACTCAGACTTGTGCCTGGTTGTGAGAGAGAGTTTAAAAGCAGAGAAGGAGTTAACAGCATCAGTTACTGAGGTAAGTGGGAGAGTGAGGTTTTGAGGACAGGCTTTGGACACCTGGAGGAGAGTCTGGGAGTGACCTGGGCATCCAGGCTGCATAGATGGCCCTCTTGACAAGGCTTCTCCTTCCTAGGCCATTCCCATGGCCCGAGACTGGGAGCTGCTCCCCAGTGCTTCTGCCTCAGCTGAGCCACAATCCAAGAACCTGGCTTCTGGGCACTGTGGCCCCGAGACCAGCTCCTCAGGCCAGCGCTTGTACCCTGAGATCTTCTATGGCAGCCCTGGGCCTCCCAGTTCTCAGGTAGGTCTTGCTTCCTATTCAAGGACCCCTCTCTGTCTGCTGTCCCCTAAAATCAAGCCTTTCCTATTTGCAGTTTTTAAAATTTCTCTTCCTGCTTTGCTGTAGTTAGTGGGGTGGGTGAGTTTTTCTTGACCAGGAAAACGAGCTGTTCCATTCTTGCTCTCCTGCAGGTCTCAGGAGGAGCCATAGACTCTCAATTACATCCCAACAGTGGAGGCTTCCGTCCTGGGACACCCTCACTGCACTCTTACAGGTAAGACTTATCTCAGAAGGACATGGAACTGTGTTCAGGGAAAGAGAGAAGGGGAAGACACTTCTAGGGTACCTGGAGGGTGGTGGACTTCCACTTCAGACTAAAGGAGTTGACTGGTTCCTGATACCTCTCCCCCGCCTTGGCCCAATTTCCCTCCAGATCACAGCCCCTGTACCTCCCCACGGGCCCAGCCCCGCCCTCGGCACTGCTCTCAGGGGTAGCTGTCAAGGGCCAGTTTCTGGATTTCTCCGCACTGCAAGCAACAGAGCTGGGGAAGCTGCCGGCTGGAGGGGTTCTCTACCCTCCACCTTCCTTCCTCTACTCTCCAGCCTTCTGCCCTAGCCCTCTGCCAGACCCACCCTTGCTTCAGGTGAGAGGCGGGCGGATGCTGGGCTTAGGGGTAGGAGTGGGGTGCTTGGGAGTTGACATTGTCCTCCCTGTTCCCCAACAGGTGCGACAGGATCTGCCATCCCCCTCAGATTTTTATTCTGCTCCTCTGCAGCCTGGTGGCCAAAGTGGCTTCCTCCCCTCAGGAGCCCCTGCCCAGCAGGTACTTTTTATTTTCCCAGTCCCCTTTGTGCGCTTTGCCTTCCAACTCCAGCGTTTTTTGTTACTTGTTTGGACTCTTCCTGGTTTTCTGACATTCCTCCCTGCCCCCAACACACACTGCCCTGTTTCTCATTACAGATGCTTCTGCCCATGGTGGACTCGCAGCTGCCTGTGGTGAACTTTGGCTCCCTGCCACCGGCACCACCTCCTGCCCCACCCCCTCTCTCTCTGTTACCTGTGGGCCCTCCTCTGCAGCCCCCCAGTCTGGCTGTGCGGCCCCCACCTGCTCCTGCTACTCGGGTGCTGCCTTCACCTGCCAGGCCCTTCGGCCCTAGCTTGGGGCGAGCAGAGGTAAGGTACAGGAGCTGAAGTGCTAGGGAACCCCAAGACTCAGGGGTAAGGATTCAGTATCAGGATGAAGACGTGGAGAGGCAGGACGCTCATGAGTCTTTTTTCCTTCAGTTGCACCCAGTAGAACTGAAGCCGTTCCAGGATTATCGAAAACTGAATAGCAACCTTGGGGGACCTGGGTCATCACGGACTCCCCCATCTGGAAGGCAAGAGAAGGGAATGGGGAGAAGCCATCCCCAAGGATTTACTTTCTTTGGGGACCAGAGGGGGGTCTGAAGGTTGCCTCAAATATCCTTTCTCCAGGTCTTTCTCTGGCCTCAATTCCCGTCTCAAGGCCCCACCTTCGACCTATAGCGGAGTCTTCCGCACACAGCGCATCGACCTCTACCAGCAGGTGAAGGAGAAATCCCTGTAGGCACAAGTCCGAGTTGAGTTTCCTCCTGAGTTCCCACCCTTCCATCCCTGACCTCCCTGATTGACTTAATTCTTCCACATGTGCCTGCCCCCCAGGCCTCCCCACCAGATGCCCTGCGCTGGATGCCGAAACCTTGGGAGCGGACAGGGCCACCTTCTCGAGAAGGGCCATCCCGAAGGGCAGAGGAGCCTGGGTCCAGAGGGGACAAGGAGCCTGGATTGCCCCCACCCCGCTGAGGGAGTTCCCTTTGCCCCCCACCCCCCGGGGCTTGTATATAGATTATAAATATATATAAGGGGGAAAGGGGTGGGTGGGGAAGGGTTGTCAGGCTGGTGCCTTGCTTCCCCTCCTCTCCCCTCCCCTCATCCCCTATCCCTGGGGCCGTTTGTTAAAAAAGAATAAAAGGATTAAAAAAAATTCCAAATGATTTGGGGGATGGGTTGGTTGGTTGCAGTCTCTTATGTCATATTCAGTGCCCAAGTGATCTGTAGAGTGGTTTCAGTTAGGCAAATATTTGTTACTTTACCTCGGTGACCACTTTTAATCACCTCAAAACAAGTGTTATCTTAGAAGTTTCATGGGCCAAGAATTAGGTTTTGTTTTTTGTGCCAGTGAGGTTGGTTTGTACCTGACAGCTGGGTCGGTCCTATAGAGCTTTGCTTGCATATATGGGGCCATGGTGGGACATCTGGATGGTAGAATGCCATTAGATTGTCAACCAGTGTCTTTACATGGCTTCTCCAGCAAGATATTCTGAGTCATCAGGCCTCTCACGTCCCTGAGCCAGCATTCCAGAGGTCTTGGCAGACGCTGCAAAGGTTATGATTTGGCCCTAGGTTTCTGCCAGGTTTTGTTTGTCAGCACCAAGCTAGCTAAAGGAGGGGCATGACAACTGCTTCTAAAAAGAAATAGTGGACAGCCCATAGCCACACATCACTTTGGTCCTGTCTGCAAACCAGAAGTGTCTTTTTAGTCAGACTCTGATAGGAACAGTGGGTGAACAGTGGGCTCCTTGAACTGGGTAGACCAGTTCCACCATAGTCAAAGTTGGCTGAGTTACCCTGGTACCACTGCATGCTGGTAAAGCCAAGACTTATATAGGTCTGCAGCTACTTGGCAATTAAGTGGGTTTTTTTACTGTTTTGAGAGTCCTATCCTAGCATGCACCTGAGCAGGTTTCTTTCATTGCTTTTGAAGCATTCCTTGAAAATGGCCAACGCTACAACAGGATACTGCTCATCTGTTCATGGTAAAATGTTAAAAGCTGTCTAGTATAGCTGGGTTGCTGAAAATTATGAAACCAACTTCATAGAAGATTAAAGCATTTAGACTATTTAATGAAGACAATTTACAGACAGAGAGCCAGGAAAATCTGACTTTTTATTTCTTAAATACTGTAAAGGAAGAAGGGGGGGAAATGGTCCCCTGATGATGGAGGGCCATGGAGCTAGGGATCATCAGCAAAGGCCCTGTGGGCATTCGGGAAGCGCTGGGGGCTGTAGTTGGGGTCTTCCTGCAGTCGCTTTTGTATGTCAGCCCGGAGCTAGAGAAAGCAAAGGAGGTTGGAGTGGCACAGGCGCAGACCCTAAGACCCCAGCAAGCACATGAGCCATCCCTTAGGAGGTACTGTTTCCCCCACCAGCCGTATACTGTCCAGGAACCCAGTAATAGCATCACTGAGGCTTCCCAGACGCCTCCAGGAAAACATTGTAAAACCAAGTGGTAGTCCCAGACTCACCAGTTCACCTCTGAAGGGATCCAGGGAAGAGGGACCCTAGCCCAACCCCTCCCACTAGACCATCCCTATGCTGCTTCAAGGTGGGGGCACCTGCTGCCTGTAGCTCTCCTGAACCTCTGGTGCCTCCAGGTCCCGGCTCAGGCTCTCGGGGCTCGTCAGGGGCCGAGCTCCGGCTGCCTTAGCTGCCCGGCTCACGGCCTCTGAGAGAAGCAGCTGGGGGCCCTCACCCTGCATCGTCTGGGGGACAGGGGGTTGAGAGGGAAAAGAGGATCAAGGTCAGATCCAGTGCCACCACCCAGCTCACCCTCTGCATGAGTCAACCACTGAGCCTCCATGCTAGTGGAGAGAACAGAGACAGTCCGTGTGTAGTTTTGTCCGTCTCTGACCAAAAATGGCATTTGAATGTGCTGGACTTGGTCTCCAAAGCAAGAGAGAGAGGATGGGTCAAGCCATCCAGCATTCTCAGCTAGTCCACAAGAGGATGCCTGCCTTAAGATAGATGTGCCCTAGTCAAACAGGGTTTGGGCAATTGTGGAGTGACAAGACTGCTGGCAAACAGCAATGCAAAGGTCCCAGAAGGGTTTCCTTGTCAATTAAACAAGGGGACTAAAAACCAGGATGAATTCCTGTCTCTAGTTTGATTCTAAGCACAACAGGGGAAATCGGATACAGAGGGATCCTCAGCGAAGAGGCAAACCAACCTTGCGTCTCTTGGCAGGCATACCACTGAGGTAGGCATCGCTCAGGGGGGGCTGCGGTTTCACTTTCCGCTGGCTCTGAATGTCCTGCTGGATAATAGGGACCCATTCCTGGGGAGGGAAGGATAATGAGAAAGTAGCAATCGCCACAGCCTTCAGCTGCCTTAACCCACCAATCCCCTCCTGACACTCACTGGGGGGACTGCAGCTGCCCAAGGTTCTGTCTCAGCAGAAGCTCCATCCTGTTCGTCTCGGGAGCCCCCCTCAGGAGCAGGAGGTGGGCCTCGGGACATGGCCTCTTCTGCTGTAGTTCCAGGGGCCGGGGAAGCATTCTCCCGCTGGGAGTCAGACAGTGGGAAGACCCAGGCTTCAGATTTCTCAGCCTCCAGCCCTTCCGCCCAGCCCTCCACTCCACGTTAGCTGGCTCCTCAACCTCTCCCTGGTACCTGAGGCTCAGGGGAAGTTCTCTCTGATCCCTGAACTTCCATTGGCTCCTCAGGAAGTGTCTGTGAGAGGGGGCAGAGAAGGAGACCACCACAAAAGGCCCTCTCAGATCTCTCTGGTTCCCTCAAGTCCCCTAAGCCCACAGTCCAAGAGGATCCTCTTACCTGAGGGGGATCCCCAACCCTGCGAACGTATCTGAGAATGGCATCAGGGCCTACAGGCATGTGTTCCAGTACCACCTGCAGCCTCAGTCCCATCATAGTGGTCAGCCAGCTCACCAAGGACGGATTCACTCCATGAGACATGCGACGCTGGGGGAAGAAAGCAGACTTGAAACACAAAACCCTCAACTGGCCTTTGAAAGGCACCAAAGCACAAAGGGGGGCAGTTTGGAGGAAAAAAAATTGCAGGATACCAAAACCTGAGAAAAAGCAAAAGGCTGGGGATCTGGGACTGAGTAATGCTTACAATTCGGCCATTGATGACAGCAGCAAGCTCCATCTGCTGTCCCCCCAAGCAGTGCAGGTTCAGGGCCAAGCATTCAAACAGGCCCTGGTTACACAGCTCCAGCAGTCGGGCCCCAAATCCACTGTCTGTGGGCAACACAGAAGGACAGAATGCTGGTACCTGGCAGCCCTGAGCATCCAACGTGCCCCCTCACTCTGGCTCAGCCAGCCCCTGACCTGTGCAGTGCATCACATGAGCAGCAATGCTGTTAAATTGCTCTTGGAGAAATTCCAGGTTTGTTCGGATGATGTCCACACCTGGCTGAACTTGCACCAAAGACTGAGAGAGAAGACACAAGAAGACCCCCAAATCAGAAACCCAGACAGACTGGGAGTCAGGGAAGCAGCAGCTGGAACAACAGCCACCCTGACCACAGTCAGGAAAGGAGCGGCTGTAAAAGGGATACTCACAAAACTCTCCCGCACATATTCTTCAAGCCCCGTGATCAACGCGTGGGTTGCCGTCTGCGGGCGGGTGGAGATAGCACAGGTTAGAACAAACCCCACCCCTCAAGACATGTCCCCCTCCTCCCCTAGCAAGCCCAGAGCTTCGGCTGGGGCAGTCACAGCTTTAGGCAAGGCGTAAACGAAGTCAGAAATAAGTAACAAAAAGTGAGATGGAGCACTCTGGGCCCAAGGTCTTCATTTACCCGGATGTTACCAGGTGTGGGCTCCTGGCCACCCAGGTAGTGCTGGTGGAAGAAAGACCGCAGCTGGGGCTGGAGCCGCTGCAGGGGCTGGAAATGCCCGTGGAGCAGCATCACCACATCCACCATGGAAAAGTTCTGGCACAGAAGAGACAGCAGGGCCCCGAAGAATCCTAGAGACAAGGACTGAGGTCAGCAGTGGCCTTTACCACCTGGCCTGCCCTCCAGCCCATCAGCCTCATCCCACCATCAACAAAGGCCACCAACTCTCCCCTGGCTGCCCGATCCCTAGAGAAGGCAGGACACCCTTATCTGCTCACCGAGAGCCCCATCGGCCCCGGGCTCAAAGATGTTGCTGGACCCACTGAGGCGCTGTATGAAAGCAGCGATGCTCTCACTGCTGCCAGCCCGGGCCCCCAGGGAGCCCAGCAGCGAGCTCAGCACACCCTGCACCACTGAGGTGAAGAACTCCAACGGCAGGCTTTCAGGACCCACGCTGCCAGGACTCCCGCTGCCACCAGAAGGGGACCCCGGTGGGGGTGCTGTCTGCTGCTCTGGGGCCGGAGGGGGCGGTGGGGGTGGAGGCGGCGGAGGAGGGGGAGCAGCTGTTTGTGTTGCCTGCACGAGAGAGAAGGAATAAAGAACAAAGAGTGAAATCAGAATGAGGACATAGAAAGGCATTATGCTTAGTTGCTCAGTCAGTCGTGTCCGACCCTGCAACCCCATGGACTGTAGCCTGACAGGCTCCTCTGTCCAAGGGGACTCTCCAGGCAAGAATACTAGAGTGGATTGCCATGCCGTCCTCCAGCGGATCTTCCCAACCCAGGGATCGAACCCAGGTCTCCCGCACTGCAGGCAGATTCTTTATCAGCTGAGCCACCAGGGAAGCTCATGAATACTAAAGTGGGTAGCCTATCCCTTCTTCAGGGGATCTTCCTGACCCAGGAGTCGAACCGGGGTCTCCTGCATTGCAGGCAGATTCTTTACCAGCTGAGCTACCAGGGAAGCCCCAAAAATGGCACTGGGGAGGCACAAATCCACAGGGGTCTGGAAGGTATGGCCCTCTGTTCCAGTCTTTGCGCCTTACAGCAGAATACACATGGCGGCTTCTCATAAGCTGAGTCGGGTTGAGCAGTTACCCTCTGAACGGGTTAGCTCATGAAAGCAGGGACACAATTACTGTGCTTCTCTCTCCCAGCCTGTTTTCCTCATCTACCAAATGGAGGGTGCTGAGACAATCAATTCCCAATATTCCCTCCCAGTGGCAACAAGACACCCAGTACCTGGCTGGGCTCAGGAAGAGGAAGGCTGAAACGGAGAGTCAGCCAGCCACTCACCTGCAAGAAGTCCGTCATGCCCTGGAGAAAGGCGGGTACACCAGGCATCGCCACAGTAATGGTGGGAGAAGCCATACCAGGCCCTCCAGTTCCCGGCCCAGCAGGCCCCAGCAGGTTCCCCAGGAGCTGAGAGAACTGAAGATCAGAGGTGGAGGCTTGAGGGGGCGGAGGCTGGGCGGGCCCCCCGGGGGCAGGGCCAGCTGTGGTAGCCGTGTTGGTGGTGCCAGAACTGGCTGACGCAGTGGCAGGGGCTGGAGATGGAGCCATTCCTGGGGTCCCCTGAGCTACAGAGAACAAAAGAAGACAGCTGAAAACTCAAGGAAAACAAGACCCCACAGCATCTCCATTCTGGTGGAGAGAACTGGGAAACTGCTTCCATCTGAGGTGGAGAAGGACACGGACTCACCCACAAGGACAGGCTGCATAAGAAGCTGCCCCACGAGGCCGCTCACCATCTGGGCTAAAGAGGCGTTGGTACCCAAACCAGCGCCCGGCTGAGGGGAGAGGACAAGAGCAGGCTTTCAGACTTGGCCTCTCCATGTCCCACCACAGGAGTTTCTCCCCACACTCTTCCCCGATGGGACTCCCCTACCCCTAACTCACCAGAGCCCCTGAGACTGGGGGCCCCCCAGGATGGGAAGGCCGAGCCTGTGGAGGGGTGGGCCGGGCAATCACCAGCCGGGTGGGAGCTGTCGGGAAGCCTGGCACCTGCTGTCCTGTGGGTGGCAGAGGGGAGAGACCGAAGAGGGCTGAGGGCCCAGTCCAAGCAGGCCAGCAGATGACACCCACCACCGTGGACCGGGGCCCCCTCCCAGGCTTCCCCTTTCAGGTTGTTACCTGCGGCCGCGGAGGCAACAGCTGCCACCATGGCCTCATGAGTGATCTGGTGGGCGACGGCGTGCATGAACTCAGGGGGCAGGGAGGGCAGCTGGATGAGGGTGGAGCCTGGGGGGTGGGTCTGATGTAACCTTGACCCTGGACCCCCTTCAACCCACCCACTCGGCCCTACCCCTTCTCTACCCAGAGCTCAGCCTGCTCTGATGCCCTCACTCTTACCCAGGGTCTGGCCATGACCAGGGGGTCCTAGGGGGCCAGTGGGAGCACTCGGAACTCCACCAGGCTGTGTGCCAGAATCTGGGCAAGGAGACAGAGACAGTGGCTCTGAGACAGGCAGGGCCAAGGTCTAACTGGATCCTCCCGAGATCAGCATGCTTCAGGCCTCCACTCTCCCGACCAGAAAAATGGCCTTTCACTCCATCCAGATAGGGAGGACACGTTCCCTTCACCACGCACACAACTCTCTGGAGGACAGGCCGTTCTTCCTGCCCCTCCCCACACACGCCAACTTAAAGAGACTGTGCTCTGTGCCCTCAGCCACCACCACCAGCCCTAGCCTCTCCTTTCCCACCCTGGCACCCCTACATCTCAGCACCAACCCCAGACCCCTCCTTGCGCTGCTCTGCTCTGCCAGCGGCTGTTCCCAGCTCACCTTGGATGTTCATGTGCATCATGACCACGGGTTCCACGCTCTGGTGGGAAATCCGGATGACCCTCGGGTGGCTGGTGGTCGGTGGGGGAGCTGGCCCTGGCGGGGAAGCCCCCTCATTCGAAGACTCAACGGCGGTAGAAGAGGGGGCCACGGACGAGGCCTGCCCAGCACCAGCGGGAGGTGCCTCCGCACTTGGAGTCGGGGGGGGCCGTGTCCCATTCCCCGTCATGGTCACAGTGGTCCCCACATTGATCTAGACGACAGAGATGACAGGGCAAACGTGAGAAAAATACAAGAGCCTAACCCAGAGCACCCCATGATACACTTCTAAAGTCTCCTCCATCCTGGGTCACCATGTTTGCAAAGTCTGCTCCCCTCCCAACCTCCTTGGAGCCCAACAGCTACAATGGATCACTCCATCAACAGCCCCCCATCTGCCCGCATCCAGGCTCCCCTCATCCACCTGGATGGGGATGGCCGCCTGCTGGAGCACCATGGGGGTGGTGTAGTGAGACATGGGCCGGACCACGTGCAGATGACGAGGGGGCGCACAGGCCAGATTGCAACGCAGGTCGGATAGCGCCACGAAGGTGTTGCCCAGCAGCCGCAGGCTCTCCCCCACCAAGTTGATCAAGCGCTGGTCCTCCTCACGGCCCTCTTGCTGTACTCCCCGGGGCCAAACACAGAAAGGCAGAAAGCATTAGACTAGGATCCACCTTATTAAAAAAGTAATGCCTTCTTGAGATTATCACATCCTCTTTGTCTTTTGAAGAAGGAAATGGCAACCCACTCCAGTATTCTCTCCTGGAAAATCCCATGGACAGAGGACTCTGGCAAGCTACAGGCCACTGGGTTGCAAAAAGTTAGACACGACTGAGCAAGTGAGGCTATGTCTTCAGGTACATCCTCTGAAACTTCTATATACATAAAATCTTTGCAAGTAAGCTCTAGTTTATACACACAAATAGCTTCCTTTGATAATAAACCCTACAGTGAATCAGTAAGCTATCACCTGCTAATCTCCCTTACTTTATAAACTTCCTAAGTAACTCATTTAGGGGATCATCAAAGTGTGAAGACAGTGAACACCATAAAGATGTCGAGGAGGAAAAGATCCCGCTTCCCTACCAAGGAGCAAACGATCACTTCCTTCCTAATCTAAAGAGAAGCAGCTCTGTAGAAGATGACATCTTTTGGGGCGCAGGGCAGGGAAGTGATCTACAGTTCGCCCTGCTCCATCTGGGGGTGCTGGAGGTGAGGGGGTGGGTGGGCTCACATTGTTGTTATAGTCCGTGGTGGCAGCAGCGCCCAAAACCTCATAGTAGCGCTGCAGGAAGGGCTGGAGGCGGCTCTCAAGCCGCTGCAGCTCCTGAAGCACCTCGACGTACTCCGCAGGCGAAGGGTGGCTGTGGACAAAACCCAAAGCGGCCGTGAGCCAAGGCTTCCTTCAGATTCCTGCCCTTGCCACCCATGCCCCACTTCTTGGCCTCCCAGAGCCCCAGCCCAACCCCCCTGACCCCCCCAAGGACTAACAGAACCTCTGTTCTTTAACCTCACCCAAGGGGGAAGGACAAGCAAAGACAAACTGCTTTCACCCTTCCCACCACACAACCCTGTACCTACAATGGCAAAACACTAACTCTTAAAAACCAGATGGGGCCTCTGGGTACTCAGGGGAGAGAATCTTGCCACCTCCGGGAGCACCATGTGGATTTCCTAACCCGAAGGAGGGCAGTGCCTCTGGCTCAGTGGCCAGTCTCAATCTCATTTATCTACTCCAGAGCCCCTCCCTGCCCCTCAACACTAACTCCACAAGCACCACCTCTGAACAATCTTCTCTCTCTCATCAGACCTTTTCCTGGTCCTTACACTTCACTTAGAATCCCCAACCCACCCCCACCCCAAAAGGTGCCCTCCCTCTCTCACTTGGGTGCATTTGTCTCTGGGGCAGATGCTGGGCCCGCTGGGGCTGGGCCAGAAGGGGTGAGCTCCGGGCTCTGGGCAGGGGCACGCTCCTCCACTTCTTCCGCCTCCATGGGCTCCCGAGGAGGCACTTCACTTTCAACCGGTTCTGACGTTTGGGAGGTCAAGGCCACTGGCTCCGGGGCAACCGTTGGCGTCTGGGGTGGTGGCTGACTGTGCTGGGCTTGGGCCCCTCCTCGGCACTGAAGCGGGGGAAGAGTCAGGACAACAAAGGCAACGTGAGACTGCAGCAGATTACTCAGGTCAGAGCAGACTGAGTGGAGAAGGGGCACTAACTAGGCGCCCCGAAGGCAGGGCTCTGCATCTGAATCTCTGACTCCCTAAAACGTACACAAATTAGATCTGTGACAAACACCTACGATACTTACAAATAAACTATTAACAAAAACTAGGGATTGCGGTTTCCTAACCTCCAAGAGAAAAGAAGGAAAGGACCCTGGCTGCAAATACAAACCAATGAAGCTAAGCCATCCCAGCATCAAATATGATAACCAAGAAACAGGAAGGCAAGGAATCCTTCTTTAATTGCAAAGAGAATCAGCAGGGACAGGACAGCCTCAAACGAAAGATACTTTTTCTGCCCAAAAGAAAAAACACTGCAGAAAAGAGATTAGATTAAGAGGGGAGAACCCAGTGGATGTGACCAATCATGCCCTCATCCCTAGGCTAAGACAAAAGGGGTAGGAAAGATGGAGTGAGACAGGCAGACAGTGGCCAGCCTTGCCCACTCACCTCCATCCGGGAGAGTAAGGTCTGTATATCCCTGATCATATGCTGAGCCATCACCAGCCGCACTCGGGGCTCACTCTATAATGAAAGAAAGAAAATCGGGGTAGGTTGGAGATAAAGCCACAAGCTCCATTACCTACTAAACCAGGACCCAGCCCCATCTCCTCAGCCAGACCCACCCCTCACTTCGTGGCCTCCTTCTCCCAGATCCCCTTCCTTGACCCTCCCAGGCCCCATGATACCTGAATCGGGGCCTGTTCCATGTTGATGTGAACATCCACAGCAGAGCCGTCACTCTGGGGAAAGGGTAAGGGAAGTTGTTCTGGGAGAAGCCAAATACTAAGGCCCCCACACTTCCAACTGATTTTCTGGAGCCCAACCGCTCTAGCTCCTCAAAGACAGAGGCCGTTACCAAACCAGAGGGCCCACCAAAGCCCTTCTAAAGACTGACAACTCTCTTATGAACTCTTGGCTGCTACCACAACGAAAACTGCTCCCACAAAAACCCTCCCATGAGGAACACAAGCTTACGGGAAGATTGAAGGTTCCAACCATGACATAGCTGTTGGCATTCCGGTCATGAACAGAGGCCCCAGGCCCCCGAGTACCAGGCGTGGGTCCCCCACCATGGGTGGCTGAGGTGGACCCTGTTCCAGAAGATGCTCCAGAAGGGAGCTGAGTCTGAGGAGGAGCCCGTTCCACAAGGTGAATAACCTTTCCCCCAACATCTGCAGAAAAAAGATACACACCAAAATATCACATGATCGGGTAAACCCATAGCCTCAGCCCACTGCTCTGGACAGCAGCCTCAAGCTCTGCTCTGCCTCCCCCACCCTCTTACTGTATTCTTGGAGCTTCTTATCATCCTGCAGAACTCGTCCCTGGTAGATAAGCCGTTGTTTCTCAGACGGGATGCTAACAGAAGCAGCAATATGCTCCTTGAACTCCTTTACGTTCATCTATAGGGAAGAAGAAACATGACAAGGAATCAGGGAATGGAAGAAAAAGGACAGAAAAGGGACAGCTGACTTGTAAGGGGTAAAAACCACCCCATCCTAAAATTACTACCCATCTGTCTTAATTGTGAGGTAATTATTGAGCAAAGCCCTGAACTAGGGCAACACTTGTCAAAATACATACAATAAACGTAAGGAACTTCAGGTATAGGCCCAGGAGAAAACTACAGGGCTGAAGAGCAAAAACACCAACTGACATTCTCTTCTCTCCTTCTCTGCCTGGCTCCAAAAGGAATGTGTGTGCCTAGAGATACCGGTGACCCCTCCACAAACACAAAATGATACAACACTGTAATCTTAAAAATAAAAGCAATGACAAAGAAGATGTGGTAGAGAACCAGGTTAAGGAAGGCAGACTCAAGCAAGAAGAAAAAGGGGCAAAATCAGAAAAATATTTTTCCTAACTAGACAACTGACTTGTGAGAAGTACCCAGCTGTTTACAAACACCTAATCACAAAAGCCTGCACAGTCTCATTAAATACACGTAACAATGTGTTAAAACTATGGATCAACCTCCTTACAATTTTGTCTACTAAGGATCTACCTACATTACGAGCATTATTGGATCCGACTTCCATCCTTCAAAAACACAGCATAGACCTCATCAGTTTTTAAGACACTCTTCTACTTTAGGTCCTAGTGTTCTGTTTGCCTTCCCCAAAGCAGGAGCCATATCTGTCCCTTTGGGCTGGGGCTCATCTATCATGTTGGCATAAAGATTCCTCCTTCTTTCTTTCCCTCTGCCTTGAGTTTTATCGGGCGGAGGAAAGCAAAGAAAATCTACCTCACCCAACAAAAGCCAAAGAGAAAACATCAGAAAATGTTCTGGATACAACATGAACAAAAGAATCAATGAGAGAAAATTTGAAAACCATAATATCAGGCTCTTCTTTCAGTACAAAGAACCTGTAAGAGGAAGAGTTAATGAGTGTCTCCCAGAAGTACTGGGGTCTCACCTGGGCCCCCACAATAAAGGTCCGGGTCTGAGAATCCAGGGTCTTCACCAGCACCTCCAGGCTGTCAGGTTCCTCCATAGTGGTACTGGTACTATCATTGGGCTCCATGGCCGACAGCTCTCTAAGGAAGAATGTTAGGAGAAGGCCCGCTGTCGCCTAGAGCAGATTTTTATATACCCGGAAGCCTCCCCTGCCCGAGACTCCGCCCCATACCTAAAGAGTTTCTCCCACACGAGCACACACACTCACACCCGCCCCCATCCCCCTTCTGACTCCGGGGCACGGGGAGAGAAACACAAAGGGTAAGAGATCGACGGCACGGGGAGCTGGAGGGCGGCAGGTGGGAGGGGCTCAACGACGCCAATCATGGTAAGGGAGGGCCAGTAGAGCTAGGAAGACGGGAAAGAAGGAAACACGAGACCGGTGTCATCACCGGTCACGGTAGGACAAGGGCTCGAGAAGTCGGCAAACCCCGGGGACAACCAGAGAGCGAGGGTCGCGCCAGACTCTGTGGAGAAAGTGGTTTCGCGCACGCGCGCCACGCCACGCCCATCGAACCCGCTTAAGTCACTAGAGACCCGAAATGACGAACACTCACGGGGGGCCAGATAGGCGAGCTGTCTCCCTCTTCCACGTACCCTCGGTGCTCTAGCAGATAGGCACAACTAACACACTCCAAACACATACACACATCCAAACACACACACACTCCAAACACACACACACACACACCCTACCACCCAGCTCCGCCCCCGACTTCCCCCACAGTACCGTCACTTCCGGTCTCCCCCAACCTGCCACCGACGGCCACTTCCGTTTCCCCGATAGTCTTTGGGGATCGTGAGGCGGTACTTCCGGCTCCCCCCAGGCCCCAAAGCTTTACTTTTGTGGGGCTTTTCCAGAAAGTCCGCGGCCCCAAATAGTGAGTTCCTGGCGGCGAGACGGGCCGGGGCCGGCCTAGATGGGAGGGAGCCGAGCACCCCGAAGAGCCGCCGCCACCGCCGTCGCCCGGGGGACCGTACTGCGCCTGCGTGCGTCCTACTACGCATGCGTGCACACTTAGGCACCTCCCACCCCAGCTGGCGCTGTTCAGTTCTCCCCTGCGCGCGCTTAAGCAATAGGGGGTAGTGGTGGCCGCTGTAAGTGCCTGAAAAAACCTCTACGAGATGGGACTCTTCGACTGCCTCGAGAGGCTTTGAGCAGTTGTGTGGATCTTGGAGTCTGGAGACTGGGGATTGTGCCTCGCTAATCTATGCTGAAGTCTTGGTCGGCAGAGAATTTGAGGCGGCACTGTCCAGGCCACCTAGAATTCTGTCTTCTCTTACCATCGTCCTCGCTGAGCCACTCCTTCGGCGCCTCCGGAAGTCACCCTTTCCATAGGCGGTTGGAGGTGGTTCTCGAGCTGATTTACGTGCGGTGGCGTCGTTGGGCCTGACCTCGGTTTTGCCCGGTGGGCGTTTTGTGGCGCCATGTTCTTCCCCGGCGGTGTGCAGCCGAGGGGACACGCCATGTTTTGGAGAAGCCAAGGATTTAGGACTTTTCAGGACTGTTGTCTTAAAAAGGACGACTCCGAGTTTGGGAATTGGAAACAAATGGGGTCAGAGTGGAATGAAACACAAGACCCTGGGGGATTGAGAGGGCCGCCTAAGGGCTTCTACAGGCGGAAGGTCCGGTAGAGTTACCGTCCCTCTGCCCTCTTCTCCCCCCGCCCCTCGGGCAAGGGCCTGGGCCCCGCAGTGCTGCCACTGCTCCGGCCAAACCCGTTGTTGCCGGTGTATCTGCCTCCGGTGCCTGTCCTTTCTGGGATTTGCAGCTTATACTTAAGTCCCGGTACTAAAAGTTTTAATAAGCATCTGTATAGTGAGCCCCTAGTTGGTGCCAACCAGTTTGCTGAGGGTTTCACATACTGTCACATTTAATAGCCTTTCAACATCTATTATATCCCTTTTATAGGTGAATGTAAGTGGCAGAACTGACAAATCCAGGCCTACCAGACTCCCTTGGGTCAAGCACTTCTATTTTACTGCCCTAATAGCTTGCATTTTAGTTTTTTTTTTTAAATATAATGAACCCTCAGCTATTCATCACCCAGATTTTATTTTTTTAGCTAAATCGCAAGCCCAGAGCAAGCCTCACCTCTCAGAACAAATCTTTATGGCAGCCTGTGGGTTATAAATAATCCATAAAGGAAGTCCCATCTTCTTGGCACTACCCAATGACTGCCTCTTGACAATTCTTTGCCTACCTCCTATTACTTGAGAACATAATACCCACAAGAGACTAATAAGTGCTTTACATACATTACTATTAATTATAGGGAATATTTACTTTGGATTTATGTGCAGGCCTTTGCTAAGGGCTTTATATGTCTTAGCTCTTTTAATCCTATAAGATTGATGATTTGCTCATTTTATACATGAGAAAACAGGCAAGATTAATAAAACTGTCCAAAGTAAGGGTTTGGACCCACCCTGCTTGACACCACTGTATATACTCTTTAACAACTAGATTCTGTAGCTTCTTGCAGTAAAAAACATTAAGCGAATGAACTCGTGTGTCAGCAGACTTTTCTGGAGGGTGTACATAGTTTCTCCAGTGAACAACTTCAGAGAGAAAGCCTCCCATCCACATACTTCAGCACCTGGTACATACCTGTTGTAAAGCACTTACCAGGTGGTATTGCAATGATTTGTTTACACAGCTAGTTCTCAGACTGATTTCTTCAAGGCCAGGGACTATGTCTTACTTTTGTGTTCCCAAGGCTTAGCCAGTTCCTGACAAACAACTGGAACTCAAAAACAGTTTGCTCAGTGAGTGAGTGACTGGTAGAATCAATCCATCTCTCTTCAGTGCTGCACAGCACAGCAGATATCCCAGCTCAGATAGGGTTTGAAAGATCACCTGGAGGTCTCAGCTGTCTTAACTCCTGGGAGACCCTGGAGGTGCCAGGATGTACTGTAGAGTGGTTGCATTTCGAAGAGGGGGAGGAAGTCCTGAACACTGTAAGTAATCCATGGTTGGGTTGGAAAACAAGATTGAAGTTACTCATTAGCGGGTGAAAGGGTCAAGGGTCGAGGCAAGGGGGCTGGAAGCAGACTATACTGAGCAGTGAGTTGGGGACAGCAGTTAAGGCACCAGCCACTCCACGCAGAGCACCAGCTCCCTCCTGCCTGAAGATGTTCCACCACATTTGGGCAGCTCTTCTCTACCTCTGTGGCATTCTCCTTAACTCCATCTACCAGTGCCCTGAGCACAGCCAACTGACAACTGAAGGAGTGGATGGGAAAGAGGTATGCACTGAGCAGATGTGAAGCTGCTGAGTTGGGGGTGGGGGGCTCTGATGGACTAGGGTAAGAGGCCCAGCATGACCAGAAAGCCACACTGGAAGGAAGAAAGGGTGTGAGTGTTGTGATGATGAAAGCAATAAGTAAAAAATATATATAAGTACTATGGCCATCAATTTGAAGACATGTAGAACTGGAGAGTGGGGTTTACTGAAGAGGAGCAAAGAGGAAAAGTCATTTAATGACTCCTTGTCATGGATCCAGTCTTTAGCTGGAAAAAGGCAGCCAACACCCTCATTCCTAAGTATTGTCATTCTGACTGATGAAGAGGTTGGATTCTGTAGTGAGACCCACCTTCTTCTGCTCCCTTCCTTGTCTCTCCAGTTCCCAGAGCCCCACCTGGGCCAGTGGTACTTTATCGCAGGGGCAGCTCCCACCAAGGAGGAGTTGGCGACTTTTGACCCTGTGGACAACATTGTCTTCAACATGGCTGTGGGCTCTGCCCCCATGCAGCTCCAGCTTCGAGCGACCATCCGCACGTGAGTGGTGAGAAGGCAGAGGCACCAGTACGTGCGGTCTCTGCCTAAAGTGTGAGCACCCGCCCACAAAGAGCTGGGCTCTTTGGCATACCCATTATTCTTGGCCCACTTGAGTTCAATAGCTTTGTTAGTTTCCCTCTGGAGAGAGATGGATGGACCTAACCATCCCTTCGTAGCTTGAAACCCAAGGGGACCCAGGCTTCCAGAAAGAGTAAGATGGAATAGAGGCTGGTACTGAGTGGTTGAAGTGTCACTGTTTCTCCTCCTTGCCACCACCACTTCTGCAGGAAAAACGGGCTTTGCGTGCCCCGGAAATGGATCTACCACCTGTCTGATGGGAGCACAGATCTCAGAACCGAAGGTTGGTTTTCTCCAGCCCTCACTCTCCTTAGGCCCCCTGGGCTTGCTTGCTTCTGCATCTCTGTCCTCACACTTTCCCCCGCAACCGTGACAGGCCGCCCTGACATGAAGACCAAGCTCTTCTCCAGTGCATGCCCAGGTGGAATCATGCTGAAAGAGACAGGCCAGGGTTACCAGCGCTTCCTCCTCTACAGTGAGTGTGGGGAGGCCAGGCAAGATCTGGGGAAAAAGAGGGGAGGTGGGGAGATGGGGGTTGGGAGAAGGCAATAGAGTCCCTTTCTCTGGGTTCTGTGACATCATCCCAGGAAGGACTGGCTGCTTCCCTGAGGTCCTCACCAAGGGATGTGCTGAGAAGCAGGGGCTTTGATGAGCCTGGCCCTCCCTTTCCAGATCGCTCACCCCACCCTCCTGAGAAGTGTGTGGAGGAATTCCAGTCCCTGACCTCCTGCCTGGACTTTAAGGCCTTCTTACTGACTCCCAGGAATCAAGGTGAGGGGGTAAAGTCTTATGGAAGACAACTAGGACTTACCAAGTCTTCTGTGAGAGCTGGATGAAAGGGACTCAAGTGATGTCACCAGGGGGCATGGCCAAAGGCTGACATCATCACACTGGCTATGTTGACACTTCCATTTGTGTCACAGACTAATGGTACCAGAGGGAGCCAGGATGGACTCTGGGCTATTGCAGTGGATAAAGGGGGCAGAAGGTCAGACAGGGGGCAGATTGTCAGAGGTCTGCAGGGAAAAAAAGACCTCAGAGACCCCTTCTCTGACATGGGGGCATGAGAGACTGCATTCTGCCTCATCCCATTGCCATGAGCCTTGCCTCTCTCCCTGGGTCTCCCTCCTGTCCAGCCTCCTTTCTCTCTCCTCCCACCAGACGCCTGTGAGCTGTCCAGTAACTGACCTGTGGCTTCACCTATGCCCCCCAGATGGATACAGTGGGAACTTGTATGGTGAGAGGAGAAGCTGGAGACTCCCAACTCTCTTTCAAAAGTAATAAAGATGATTTTCCAATCCTCGTCTCATTTAGGGGTTTGTATTCCAATATCAGTCCTGCTCCTCTCATTTCAGTCCTCCCCCTGAACCTTCTCCCACCTTAACCCCCAGATGGACGGCGTCAGGAAGGACACTGAACAGTGCTAACTCTCACTTTGTAGTGGTATATTTAGCATTTGGTGTGACACAGTTATTTATTGCTGAGTGAGCAAACCCAACCCCCTAGTGGGGTCTGCAAACTCTAGGGCTCCCCATGCTGCCTGTGAGCTGCCAGCCCCTCTGAGCTGGCCGTCCTGCCAACACTGCCTGCACCCAGCCCCACTCCCCCTGGCTCCTAGGAATCCTCAGGTCCTCCCTTCAGGCTCCCCATCACCTGTGGGAACCCCATCCAGACCCCCTAATCCAGCCAACTAGGAGTGTTGCTCTTCCCCAGATGGTGCAGATCCCAGGATCCAAGGGATCCCCCAAGTTTCTCAACCACCCTCTTACCCCACCCAGAGGTCTGTCTGTCCTGACTGGTTTTCTCCACCCCTGGAGAGTTTTAAAAGGTAGAGAGGACACTTCAGTCTTTATTCTCACCACCACACTTTTTTTTTTTTTTTGCTTTTAAAAAGTGGAGGTGGAAGAAAAAAAGTGGGAAAAATGTAAAAGCAAAAATTAACAACAGCTGGTGAATTCAAGGGCGAGGCCCCCACTGTCCATAAACACAGACACCCTGAACAGCTCTCCTGTGTGTGGAGGCGGCTCTGTGCCCTCATACTCTGGGGTTTCTGCCCCATCCCTGAGGTCCCTGTGCTTACAATTTGGATCATACCTCCCACACTATCTTCATCCTTGCTCCCACCCCACTGAGGGTAGGACCCTGGGTCACACCATACCCCTTGGTCACAGCCCCTTGCCTGGGTCTCCCTTCTGCTCCTCCCCCTCCCTCCCTAACTTCTCGCCCTCCAAGTCAGTGGCCTCCTCATCCCCACTGGGCTCCCGGAGGCTGACAGCCAGCACCAGGGCCTGTAGAAGACCAAAGAGGCAGGCAAAGTGCAGGGGGTGAGCGGTCAGTAGGCTCAGCACGGCATGGAGTCCATGCAGAGCAGCCAGAAAGGACAGCAGCCCATGCAGCCAGAGGCCCAGCGGTCCACGCAGGCCCAGCGCATCCAAGGCTGCCCGCAAGGGCCTTGAGCAGAGCCCCAGCAGGGCTGAGGCCAGCAGCTCCAGCAGGTGCAGGGTCAGGTTGGTGGAGATCTGCAGACACTCCTCTGGGTCACCCAGATACTGGTGGGGAGCCCCTGCTCCCCCAACTGTATCCCCCCGCAACCAGCCTAGCAGCTTCTGACGCCGGCCAGGCTTCTCCACCGGGGCTTCAGCCACTGAGGGGCTCAATTCCTCTTCAGGGGACCCTCCACGTTTCCCGGTGCCATCTGAGTCCACAGGATCCTGTCCTAGTTTGGGAATGGTCTCCCCAGCCTCTGGTCTCCCAGACTCTTGGGTGCTGGAAGCAGTCTTCTCCCACTTCAGAGAATCCATTCTTTTGTACCCCAATTGCTCAACTTGGGCCTCCCTGCTTGGTTCTGGAGCAGCCCCAGAGCTCCTCTGTGCACCTGAGTCCTGGGTCTTGGGAGACCCCAGATCTCCCATGGTTTCTGGAGCACTGTCCCAGTCACTCCCTGAATTCTCAGAGGAGCTGTCCATCCGTCTGGGTTCTGGGGTGGGCAGGTCAGGTCTCGTCGACTTCCGGCGGCCCCAGGGGCGAGGGAGCCAGCCACCAAGGCGTCGGAGGAACATGGCTGGGGTGTGCAATGAGCCCCCCAATTCTGGGGCTGCTTCCTGGCACGGCTTAGGCTCTTGGATGGGGGGACTGAGGATTTCCTCAGAAACCAGAGTGTGTTTAGGCTCAGAAGAACAGGTATCTGCTTGGAGAGTCCTACTCTGAACTCAGGAGTGGCTCTCCTCTTCCCAGGATGGTCATGCAGCCTGAAGCGGCTTGTTTCCGTTTCAGTTTTAAGGTAAAGAGAGGCACATTCAAATCCATTCACCACCACCCCACTACACACACACGATTCCAAAAGTCTACGAATCTGACAAAGCGTGGGACACCGTCACAGTGTCCTCCCTGTTTTCCAGGTTTCTTTCCCAGCAGGCAGCACCCCAAGTTTCACTCACCAAGGCCACGCCCCAAGGTGCCCCAGAAACTGGGGAGGCGGTTCTCCATCCAAAAAGGGAGGAAGGAAGGTGGCCACGGATCCTAGGTGCTCCCGACCTACCAGGAGAGTCCTAACTGCTGCCCTAAGGCAGCTCAGAAAGAAGTCTCCTGTTAAGTGAGTGGGGGGTGAGGTATCCGGCAAACTCCAGCCAGCAACGTTCCTGCTTTGATTCAGAGGGCTGTGATTCCTATAAAGTGGCCCCACTGGCACCCCAGCCCGCAGCTGAGATTCAGTCTTCGCAAGGTCAGGCCGGAGATGTCCTGGGAGATCCCGGGAGCGAGGCAAAGCGCGCGCCTGCCTGGGGAGCCTGGCGTCCAGGCGTCCAGGCGATGCAGCCCCTCCCGGGCCCAGCGTCGGGGCCTCGGCCTTGCGAAGCCGCCCGGAGCCGCAGAGCCCGGAAGCAGCCGTACCGGGACTAGAGGACAGGCGGAGGCGGAGCCCCAGCTCGCGGGGCGGACCCTGTCGATCGACCGCCCCCCACCCCCCGCCCCCGGCCCGAGCTGCCTGTGCGCGCCATCAGTGCGCACCCGGCCGTACCCAGGGGCGCACAGCCGAGGTCACAGCAGCCAAAAGCGTGAATGTAAGCCTAGCCTTTCATTTTCGTCGCCTAGAGACCCCCGACCGCTGGTATCCCCTTAAGCTCGCCCGCCCCCTTTAGTTCCCTTGAGTTCTTCCCTGCATCCCGCTCCACTCCTTTTTATAGTTCACGATTTCATGAAAGGCTCTTCCAGAAGAGAAAGCTGAGAGGCTTGGGGCTTAGGTAGCCCTTCCTTGCTCCTCCCTGCAGATTTTTACCTCTTGGATTTGACAACAGTGGGTACTTTATGTGCCTGGCACCTGGTATGAGGCAGGAGGAACAGGAGAGCAAGTGTGGGGAAGACAAGTGTAGACAAACAGGATGTGCTTCCTGCCCTTAGGAGTTTTCAGGTATCAAAATGAACCTTGGCTTAAAGTGTAGATTTGGGAGGCCAGAGTTCTGGTTCCAGCTCAGCTAACAGCCTACAGGCTGCATCATCTTTGGTCTTCCCATCACACTGCCTTCTTCCTGCAAGACCCCACCCATTATCATTTATGAGCCTTTCCAACTTCCCCATCACCATGCATTCTTTTTATCACATCTTGTCTCCTACAGGTGCGAGCAACCTGAAGATTGGGTATGTCTCATTCCCATTCATAGCACATAGTATACAAACTTGTGAAATCAGTGATTGAATTGGCTGGAATGGACAAAGGGTGCTTTCTGGGGTAGGTCAGACTTGCACAAAAGTGTTAGTCACTCAATCATGCCTGACTCTTTGTGACCCCATGAACATAGCACCAGGCTTCTCTGTCCATGGGGTTCTCTAGGCAAGAACACTGGATTGGGTTGCCATTTCCTTCTTGAGGGGATCGTCCAACCCAGGGATCAAACCTGGGTTTCTTGAATTGCTGGCAGACTCTACCATCTGAGCCACCAGGGAAGCCCTGCATAGACTTGCATGCTGCTACTGCCAAGTCGCTTCAGTCGTGTCCGACTCTGTGCAACCCCAGAGACAGCAGCTCACCAGGCTTCCCCTCCCTGGGATTCTCCAGGCAAGAACACTGGAGTGGGTTGCCATTTCCTTCTCCAATGCATGAAAGTGAAAAGTGAAAGTGAAGTTGCTCAGTCGTGCCCAACTCTAGCGACTCCATGGACTGCAGCCCACCAGGCTCCTCCATCCACGGGATTTTCCAGGCAAAAGTACTGGAGTGGGGTGCCATTGCCTTCTCCGGTAGACTTGCATAGAAATGGGTAATTCCTGGTTCAGGGGTTGAAAAAATAGGTGGGGCACTAAGGACAGTGGCTGGGGCTACAAGTGAACCAGACTGGCAGAGGCAACCCTATCAGGCCACATAGAGCTGCCTCTTGTGGCTCTGGTAGAATTTCATGTGGTCCCCAGTCTTGTTTGGCTTCCCTGCAACACCTTCCAGAAAACTGGATAAAACACCAAGAGGGAGAAAAGCTTGATTTTATTTCTCAGCTTTTGGCTTCTTTCTACTGAAGGCAGAGTCCACTGATCAAAACCAGAAGGTGTGGAACCTGGGCAGACATCAGGAAGTAGAAGCCCAAGAGTCTAGGTTCCGGGCCCAAGTTCAGACTACAGCAACACACCAGGGTCAGAACTTGCCCAGGTCAGAACTCAAGGTTCATGTATGTCCGCAGATCCCGCTCCCAGGCCTTGTCCTTCTCTTCCTGCCTTCTCTCCTCTTTGCGGTTCAGTGTGGTCACCCTGGGGGCTCTCTCCCTCCCAGCCACTGCCCGTGTATCCCGAGCTGGGAAATGTGTAACTCGGGGCTGAGGTGCTGAGCCGTAGCCTAACCCCTCCTGGTCCCTCTTGAGGACAGTGGGGATAGGGTTGGCACGGCCCTCACCCCGGGGTCCTAGCCCCATTCCAGGCTCCCAGCCCCCCCTCAGCAGCAGCTTGAAGCCTGGGCTGGAGGTTGGAACCCCAAGTGGCAGGATGGGGGGCCGGAGATCCCGGGACAGCGACAGCAGGTGAGCAGTGGATGTACAGTGGTTAGAGTCTTGAAAGTGGCCATCACAAGTCTCACAGTACTTGGGGGAGGGGGATCGGGACCTGGAGAGAAAAAAAGAGAAAGGTTAAGGGCAGCACAAGGGTTTAGGCCTCAGAGGTGGGTGGCAGGGTGGGACAAGGTCTTTCCAGTATTTCTGCCAAGAAACAAATTGCCTTTCCTCCCCAGTTAGCAACGTGGACCTGAAGGAATGGTTAAGGCCTCAAAAGATTCTTGGGTGAGAAATAATAATTACTATAGTTAACATTTGTACAGTGCTTACTATGCTATTAAATACAAGCACTGTTATAGCATTTTATGTATATTAACCCATTTAGTTAACCCTAACAACCCTATAAGAAGTATAGTCTAATTTCTTAGATAGGAAAACTGAGCCAACCGTGCCAACATGGACACTAGGTTGCTTGCCCAAGAAGTACAATCAGGATTTAAACCCAGAGTGTGTGTACAACACAGAAATTTAACAGATATTTTATAATGACTATAAATGGAATATCACTTTAAAAAATTCTCAATCGCTATATTGTACACATGTAATTTATATAATTATATATGAACTATGCTTCAATAAAACAAAAATAGATTTAAAAGTTTAAATAATAATAAAAGATAAGGCTTCCCCTCACCGGTTCTCTGGACTTCTTGTCTCTCCAGGGCTCTCTCTGACCATGCGGGCCACCTCAGGGAAACCTGCTTCTTCAGCCAACTGAGCAGCATCTCTGCCCCCCAGCTCGCAGACCCCTACCCAGGCAGCCCCACGGCCCAGGAGATAGCGCACAGCTGCCCTCTGGCCTGCTCGGGCAGCACACATCAGAGGGGTCCACCAGAAAGCATCCCGAGCATTGATATTCCCTCCAGCTCCCCCTGCCTCATGGGGATCCAACAGCCTTTTTAGTTTTGCTAGGTCCCCCTCCTGGGCTGCCCTCAGTATCTGCTGGGTCATCTTGTCCTTTGCCTCAAGGGATCTCCTTTGTCCATGTCCTCCTGATGCTCCTGCTGCAGTCTCCCTCATCGTTCTTCTTTTCTTCCTCTTTCTCTTACTGGCAGGCCCAGGCTGAGCTCTCTGGGTTTCAGGGGTGCTGCTCTCATCTTCAATCAAGGCTTCGTAGAAAGCCCGGGCTGCAGCCCCATCCAAGGTGGGCTCCAGCTCTTCAGGCTGTGATTGCAGCTGCCCATCTTTCCACAGATCACTGGGATCAGTGGCTGGGGTAAAGTTAATGAGAGAAGACCCAGACATGGCTTTTGGGAAATGTAGGAAAATGAGACTAGGAAGCCAAGCCCCTGGTGGTCCTGCAGCGACCAGAGCCAGTTCCAGACACCTAATGAGATAAACAAAAGTATCCTTAGCGTCAAAAATCCCCTCCCAACCCAAAAGTGACCCCACAACCTGGGACCCTGCAGGGCCAGTTACAGACAATGCTCCTCAGTAAAGGTAAGAAAGAAGTCTCCGTAAGACAGCTGCCCAGAGGCCCTGCGCTCCGCCCCTACCTTCATCTGCACCAACAATACCAGCCTCTCTGAGTCAACTTTAAGATCAGATCAGATCAGATCAGTCGCTCAGTCGTGTCCGACTCTTTGCGACCCCATGAATCGCAGCACGCCAGGCCTCCCTGTCCATCACCAACTCCCGGAGTGCACTGAGACTCACGTCCATCGAGTCAGTGATGCCCATCCAGCCATCTCATCCTCTGTCGTCCCCTTCTCCTCTTGCCCCCAATCCCTCCCACTCAACTTTATCACAGCGTAAAACATACCATTAAGAAAAACAATCAAATTGGCTCTTTAAATCTTCCTATTTCGGGGTAAGTTCTTCCCAAACAAAAACAAACTCGACACGTCTCCGGAAGCAGGAAGCAGATTTCACGAAGAAGTTCCAGCCTGTGTCGCTTTGTAGCTTCCGTACTGCAAAATGGCGCTACTCTAAGCAAAGGAGTCGACAAATACTCACTTGGCACAAAGACGCATGCGTGGCTGGGGAAAACAAAACAAAACAAATTACCTGAGGGTGCAGGCGCGCGGAAGCGCCGAGCTGTTTCCCGCCCTGGAATGTTTCCATAGCAGAAGCACAACGCGCCACGTGCCGGCGTAGCGCCGGCGTAGCGCGAGGACTGAGAAAGATCTGTCGGTTGGGGTCCTGTTTTTACATAACGCCCCCACAATGCCCTTCGCCTCCCTCAACGTGGCCCCCGCTCCGAGCTCATTTTCTGGACCTGGGAAACCACTCTCAGGGTGAAAAAAGGCTCTGAGGCGGAGAACGCCCAGAAACCCTGAAATGAAATAACGTCACGCAACCCCTCACCATTACTCTGACCAGGGTTCGAAGGTCGCACTTAGCGCCCACAGCAGCCCCGTTCAAGCCCTAAGAGAAAATGGAGAAGTGCAAGGGGACAAGCAGCAGAATGGCTGGCACCACCTCAGGTTAGCCCACGGGGCCGTCCTGGTTCTCACACCGCTCAGCTCATCCCAGTACACCCTACCCAGGACCCTCAGCATGGAACCCGGCCTCACCTCCCGCCTCCGGAGCGCGAACCCCGGATGAAACATGGGCCCCGTCGCGGGTCTCCTTGGCGGGCTGACTCCAAGGAGCAAAGCGATAAGGGCCAGGAGGGCTGGCTGGCTGGGGATGAGGTCAATGCCCCGGGTAGCAAAGTCGCGCCGAGGCCTGAGGCTCGCTGTTTGATGGGAGAAGCAAGAAACAACCAGCCAGCCTAGTTCCTCTCCCGGCCCATCCCTTCCCCTCCATGGCCCCACAGTCCCCGGAATCACACGATTCTATTTCCCAGGCTACCTGGCCCAGAACGCGGTAGTGAGTTTCCGCTTCCGGTGGCGGCTCGCAGTGCCCTGCTGCGCCCCGCCCCCAGCGTCCCCCTCCCCCCGGGGCCTCGTGACACAAGGGTCGTGCGCGGGTCATCCTGGGATTCGTAGTTCGCCTTTCCCTAGTTTCGTCAGTTTCTTCTTTCCGAGGACTCCATTTCCCGGCATGCGCCGCGGCTCCTAACTCTAAGCACTTGCGCGTTGCCCTCTTCCCCACCCTCCCCAGTTTCCACTCCCCCCACCCGACTTCGCCTGCCGCGGTCGGGTCCGCGGCCTGCGTTGTAGCCGTCGTCGCGGTTCTTTGGAAGCAGAAACTCCCCTTCCCCTCCCCGTCCCCTGGTCCCAGTCCCCGTCCAGTCGGTGAGTGTGGTGGTCGTCGCCGCGCCATATCCCCTGTCCCTGGGCGCGGCACATGGGGTCTCCGCGTCTTGATGTGGGGGTGGGAAAGGAAATGACCCGGTCCGGCACCGAGGGTAGAAGAGGTGGCCTGCAGGGTGGAGGCGGGATGTCGGGACTCCCATGAAACGGACCCGACGACCACCCACAGGCCATGAGAAAAGGAGGGGCCCAGCTCTTGCTTGGAAAGGATAAACTTCGGAACCCTTGAGAATGGGGCCGGAGACCTGCGGGGGTAGGGAGCCTGAGCCACGGCCCTGCCGGAGTTGACACGGAGGAGAGAGGGGCCTGGCTTTCACGAGCGTCAGGGATGTAGGTAGGACTAGTGGGGTCAAGACCTGTCGGTTTCTTACAGGTGGTGGACCCCAAAGAATTTCTCTATAATCTCAGTGAAAAGGGGCTGGAATGTAAATAAGAGGAGCTAGAGAGACGTGCTCCAGTCTCGGGTTCTTTAAGAAAAGGGTGGCCCCAAATTCTTCCATGGTTGGAGGGCAAAGTGTGGGAGGAGTGAGGATACCAGAGGCTGGGAGGGAGAGCTTAGGCTTATACTCTTCTATCTCTAGCCGACGTGAAGATGAGCAGCTCAGAGGAGGTGTCCTGGATTTCCTGGTTCTGTGGGCTCCGTGGCAATGAATTCTTCTGTGAGGTAAGTTCTCCTCAACCCTACCATCCACCTCCACATGTAATCTGGCCACATATTCTCCTGCACATAAAGCTTCCACACACATCTCTTACCTACTTCAGTGAAAACTCTTGTCAAGGAGGAGTCCCCTTAGTAGCTCTCTCTCCAACTTGTGAAGGGTCAAGACTGGGGCCCCAAGTCAACCCTGCCACCCTCCAGCAGCCTAACGTTGGACATGTCAACCTGTGTTTGTTTGTTTGTTTACCACAGAGGTACTGGTAGTACATATCTCTGGTAGCTATTAGGAGAATTAAAACACTTCATGTTAAAATGTTTTATAGCATACCTGTGTGTTAACATAAGGGAGTGTAACTGACTTCAGAATCCAAGCTGTTCAGCCCCCACCTTCCTCAGAGAGCCAGCTGCCCCTCAGGAGAGGCCAAAACTGATTCCTAGAGCTAGGAACAGGAATCAGGACAGGGATCTTGAAAGGACTGCCTCTGTAAGGAGGGGATTGCTTATGCTTAGGAGAGAAAAGCCAGACCTCTTCTGGGTGGGCAGTATACACGAACTGGGGAGAGACGTTCAAGTGCTTGCGCTGAGTTGGGAGTGCGGAACAAAGGGAATGAAGCAGTTAGTTGTATTGAAGATAAGGCACGAGTTAGAGCAACCTGCCCAGGTCAAAGCTGAGGATTTTGCTATGGGTTTCCTTTTGACTTCACGTCCTGACAGGTGGATGAAGACTATATCCAGGACAAATTCAATCTCACTGGACTCAATGAGCAGGTGCCTCACTATCGACAAGCTTTAGACATGATCTTGGACCTGGAGCCTGGTGAGACACCCTCAGGGTGGTTTTGTGTGTGTGCTGTTTTTTTACTATTCACACCCTGTTTATCTGCTTCTTGAATTTCTAAATTTCCTTTTGGTTCTCTAACCCTTTTAACCCCAAATCCTTTACTTCATTTTGATTTCCTACCTCACTCTTGCCTACTTTTGTGACTTCTACCACTTGTTCTCATACTCTGATCGTATAAGTTGCTCCTGTGCTGCTGCTAAGTCGTTTCAGTCGTGTCTATGTGGGACCCCATAGACGGCAGCCCACCAGGCTCCCCCATCCCTCGGATTCTCCAGGCAAGAACACTGGAGTGGGTTGCCATTTCCTTCTCCGATCCTATAACTTAGCACTTTTCAAAAATGCTAGTTTCTCCATGGGTATTATTTTCTTCCTTGCCCTTTCCAGGTTAGAGTTCTATCTTCCGTGTTGACATTTTTGCATTTATTTACTAAAGAAGAGAAAGAAGCAGAGGCTAAGAGGGATGGAAGGAAGGCAGAGCTGCCTTGGGTTGGTGGAAGGGTCAGAGGCCCATGTTTCTGGGTCAGATGCCCAGGCTGTGGCTGGGGTGAGGCTCCAAGTTGGGTGCTGGGCTGAAGAGCCAGCAGCCCCCGGGAGTGGGCAGGGCACCTTAAAAAGCTGTTAGACAAGTGGTTGCATTTGGCTGGTGCCATGTTTCAGATGAGGAGCTGGAGGACAACCCCAACCAGAGTGACCTGATTGAGCAAGCAGCTGAAATGCTCTATGGATTGATCCACGCCCGCTATATCCTCACCAACCGTGGCATTGCCCAGATGGTGAGGCCTCTCTCCTCCCACTCGGTTCCTTCAGAGGCAACAGGGAAGCAGAGTTTCCTTCAGCAAGAAGTCACTTGTTTCAGCCTTGTCACAGAATGTAGCTGAGAAGAGGGGAAAGAACACCAGAATCTGGGCCTAGGGGTTAAGACCTGATTGAGGGTTGAAGTGAAGGCGGTGTTTTGGGGGAGGGAAATGTGACCCAGAGCAGAAAGTTGTAGACTCCCTCTTTCTCAGGGAATAAGCAGTGAATGTCTGATGGTCTTCAGCCTGCCTGACTGAATGAAAGGAAGCAGGGGAGTCTGAAGGCCCATCTGAGCCAGAGAAGGGGCCTCTGGACATTTAAGAGGCAGAAGGAGTTGGGGACACAGTGATGTGGGTTGGGCTGAGGAGGGGGTTGCCTCTTCTCTTCATACCTACCCACCAACTCCTTCAATTTCATTCACATCAGTTGGAAAAGTACCAGCAGGGAGACTTTGGATACTGTCCCCGTGTGTACTGTGAGAACCAGCCAATGCTTCCCATCGGTGAGTGTTGGGAAAGGAAAAGGAGGGCCATGTAAGAAGGCAGGTCTGCTGGGATGGAGTTGGGGCTCAGCAGGTTGGGGCCTGAGTCCAGGAGGGAGGTTGGGCAGTCTTGGGTGACCTGGCCTGCTGAGTCTGGCTGTCTCCCAGGCCTTTCAGACATCCCAGGTGAGGCCATGGTGAAGCTCTACTGCCCCAAGTGCATGGACGTGTACACACCCAAGTCATCGAGGCACCACCACACGGATGGCGCCTACTTCGGCACCGGTTTCCCTCACATGCTCTTCATGGTGCACCCCGAGTACCGGCCCAAGAGGCCCGCCAACCAGTTTGTGCCCAGGTGGGGAGCAGGGACAGAGTCACCAAGGGTCAAAAGAGGTGCCCAGGATCCCCTAGAAAGAAGGGAGGACAAGGCAGTAGCTAGCCTTGTTGCCATTCTGTGTGCTCAACTTTCTGCTAGGAAATTCTCAGAGCCACGGTTGAAGTGTGGTTTATCTTCCTGGAGTATCATTTTTGCTCTGGTGTAGAAAAGGCAAGTTCAGCTTTTACATTAAAACAAGTACTGATGTGTATATACTCATGTATATATGTACAGACACATATTTGTAGTTTTGAATTTGAGTTTTAATAGATATTTAAAATACATTTCCAAATATTCTTGAGAAGAGAAGTTGGGGAACCACTGCCTTGAAGTACTGAGCAAGCCCATGAAGAAACTGGGGTGGGGGGGTGGAATGCAGGCCACTGGCAGGGCCAGGATGGGGCTCACTCTGCTTCCTCTCTCACCTCTGCCCCAACCCAGGCTTTACGGTTTCAAGATCCATCCAATGGCCTACCAGCTGCAGCTCCAAGCCGCCAGCAACTTCAAGAGCCCAGTGAAGACGATTCGCTGATTCCCCACCCCACCTGTCCCTCGGTCTTTGACACTTTCATTCCTTTGCTGCCACAATTTCAGGAACCCTCTATGGTTTTTAGTTTAAATTAAAGGAGTCATTATTGTGGTGGGAATATGAAATAAAGTGGAAGAAAAGGCCGTGGGCTGATTGGCTGGTGTTTGGGGTTGGGAAGCATGGGTAATGGTATGCTGGACCCCAGGAGCCCTCCTGGCCCAGCCCCCTCTCCTCAAGTTGAAAACCAGCACAGATTTGTGCCCAGTAGATTTGGGTGATGTTTTTAGGACTGGGTGTAAGGGTGTACAGAGATCATGAGGAAAAGACAGAAATCGGATTTCAAAGACTGGAGAAATATTTGCTCTTTTTGTGCCACTGCAGTTGGCTGTTTATACTCTAGGGGATGTAATCAACATGACTTTGTTTTATAAAGAAAGAGGTCCCAAAATAAACTGAACTGTAAGGGGTGGGGAGAAGAGGTTCAAGGTCCAGAATTGCTATTTTGTGGTGTCTGTGTGCCCCCTCTTGGGGGAGCTGAGACATGCTCATCTCAGAAGGATGAAGGTCACTGGGTTCCTGGTTTAAGTTTCTCTCAGAACAGTAGGGACTGGCCCTGTTGTGTAGGGAGGATGGCAGATGGTACCAGAGAATGAAACTAATCCATGGACCCTGGAGGGGCAGGGACAGATCTTTGAGGGACACTCAGGACAAAAGTAGACTGCTGGATTGGGGCCCAGATACTGCCCCTGTCTGGGCTGCAGCTCCCACATTCAGGAACCAGACCAGGTGGGTGAGGACATGTTCTCCTGCCAAGCTAATTGCTTCCTGCCTCAGGGAGGAGTATAGCTTTGTACCTACAGCAGCTCCTGCCCAGACTACCTGTCAGAACCACCCTCCTGCCCAGACTACCTGTCAGAACCACCCTGTAGTTCAGGCTCAAGGAGCGTGGTCATGGGAAGGTGGGGTTTCTGGGCACCCCTCAGGGACTGCCCCTCTCCCCAGAAGTCCATGATGAAGGCCCACATGCTTATAGGTGCACTGGTCATGGTGGGCTTCACGGTGGGAAAGGGTAAGTGGGGCAGGGGCAGGGAAGGAGGGGTGGCTGAGTACAGGGAGAGGGTGGCGGCGGGTGAGCGGGATGTTGCAGGGTAGGGAACTTGGAGTGGGCCAACACCACCATCCATGTCTTCTGCTTCCCCAGCTCCTGTTTCTGAAGTCCGGACCTGCCACCTCTGCCTCTTAGAAAATCCTGCTGTAGGATGCATTTCAGGCTCGGAGAAGTGCACTATTAGCAGCTCATCCCCATGCATGGTGATCAGCATCAATTATGGTGAGTTGAGTCAGGCAGGGAAAGGGCCACTGGCTAGACAGCCCATGGCATTGTCTCCTCTTGTAAATGAGGGCTGCTTGGGGCCTGAGGTCTAAGGAGATGGAGGTTTCTGGTAGGGGAGGAGTCTGGGGTTCTGGGGAGCCAATTAAGCTAATTTCTTCCGGCCTCTTCTGCAGGAGTCTGGAAAGGAAATTGGGTCTAGGTGAGGGATGGGCAGGTCTGTGGAAGGGGTACCAGGTTTGGTGACTATGGGAGGCAGCAAGGGTTATTAGTTGTCCCTTCTTCTCCAGAAAACAAAGCTCGCTTCTTAATCCGAGGCTGTGGACAACACAATTCCTACCGCTGCCAAGAAAAGCTCCCCACCTACATCTCAGAGTACTGGTACTCGGCCCAGTGCTGCCAGTATGACTACTGCAACTCCTGGTACAGTCCCCAGCTCCAGAGTGCCTCGCCTGAGCCCCTTGACAGGTCCCTGGCTCTGCCCCTGTCTCAGTCCCAGATCCTGTGGTTCTACCAAACCCTGAACCTGTCACTGCCCCTGCCCAGCTTCCCTGCTGGGAAGGAGCCTTCTGAAGGCCTGGACCCCCTGGCTGGCCCACCCATGAATCTGAGTTTGTCCATTGCTGACCTGCGCAGCATATACTTGTTTCTCAACAGTTCTGGACTTTTGACTCTTCCTTGGGCTGGTCCCTGACATCTTTCCCGTCGCAGATAGATTTCTCTCTGATCTAGCATCTCACTCCTGACACCCCAGCATCATGCATTGTCTTCTCAGAACACTCACACTCTGGGGTCTGTAAGTTCTCAGTCTTCCTTTCCTTTGCCTTTCCTTTGTCCTTCCAGTGTCTCTATGGTTTGGTCTAGTCTCCTCCCCCAAAAAAGCAGTTGGCACTGTACCCAGAGCCCATCGACCACCTAGAAGATAATCTCAAATGCGGATTCTGCCTAGGCTGACCTGGGAAAGGCACAGTGGTTTTCTCAACACTGTCCTGTTAACTGAGTGTCCCATCACCCCGACCCTACCCCCCATCTTCCTGATCTCTCTCAATCTGGCTGTTTGCACTCTCCGATACCTAGCTCTGAAAGCTTGTGCCAGACTGAACTTGCATCAGAACGGGTGAGACTGGACTTTGTGCAGGTTTCCTGGCTGAGCACTGTGGCGCCCCTCCTTCACTGTCTACCACCCGTGCTCCTGCCTGGTCCGCTGCCTGCTCTCATCTCTTTTCCCAGTCTCTGGCTTCCTCAGCTCCACTTCACATCCCTGAGCCATGACACCCACTTGCACAGATTCCCAGGGAGAGGAGGGGGTCGGTCCTTTGTTTTGCACTCCCTAGTCCTCCACAATAAACAAACTGGCCAGAGTCTGTGTCACATTTTTGATGGGGGCAGGGTCAGGTGTGGGCAGGTGTAGACAAGTTAAAGGTAACTGGGCGTGGGGTTCAAACAGCGTTGTAGAGCCCTACCCACTTCACTTGGCCTTGTGGCTTCCTCAATGGCCTGCCTCAAACAGCCCACATCCATCCCACCCTCTGCTCGGCTGGAGATCAAAGTATGAGGATTATGAATCTTGCCAGCCTTAAACATACCCTCCAAAATCTAGGAAGTTCACAGGTGATGTCAGGTTTTTCCACAAGAGGAAGGAAAAAACCATGAAAACACAAGAGCAAACACAACAGGTCTGTGTCTCAGAGTCACCTGGAGCCGAGGCACCTGCGCTCTTTCCAGGGTCCTGGCATCCAGGGCCTGCTGTGTGGGAAGTCTAGGTGAAGGGGGTGGGGGAGTACAGAGTACACAGGTAAGGCTGCAGAGGCAGGCCCTTTGATTGTAATTTGAAGAACTGCAAACATGCAGAAAGCAGTAATGAATTTTCATAACTCAAACCTCCCCATGCATTCAGTACACACGACACACCGCTCTGAGCCAGGCCTGGTATTAAGAAGCACCAGGACAAGCAGATGAGGGCAGTCAGGTATCCACCCCTCTGAATCTGGTGACCCAGTAGCAGGATTATGAAACTTTTTTCTGAAAAGTAGTGCACCTCTGTGGCTAGGAGGCCCAACCCCAGCTCCTCTGTCACTTGGGTAAGTTGGTCTCGGCCTCTGTGGTCACCTCTCAAGTAGAGATAGAGTCTCAAGATTGAGAGAATGTGTATCAGTGTACGCACACAAATAGAAGTTATGGGCTTGAAAACAGATATGCCTTAGAGACAAAGCACACTGGTTTTGCCGTATTTAGTTTTAAACCATTTTGGCCATAGAGTTGTTTGCACACTTTTAGATGGGTTTTTGTAAACTTAAACACTTGTGTTATACCACTCGCCAAGTTAGCATAAAGGCCTTTATCAGCACCTAAAGCTGCCTTCGGGCCCCCTCTTGGACCCTCCCCTGTCCCTGTCAGGAGTAGCCACTGTCCTGAATTTCATTGTGTTCTTGGTAAAAGTGACATCACACAGGATATACTCTTACCTATACAACATTTTGCACTTGGATTTCTGTGGCCTGTGCGCTGGTGGGAGAAACCAATGTTTGTTTCTAGATCAGGAAGCAGTTGGAGGTAAAGAGGTACAAGCCACTATGTTCCTCTCTTGCCTGCATGTTATCCCCCATGACCTCTGACTTCAGTATAAGTCAAAGGCCCAGGTCTGTACAGCTCTAGCAAGTCAAACTGGAAGGCAGCCTTAGAAGCTGAGAAGCCCAAGGCCCGAAATCAAGGTGAGTTACCATGATCCTTGAAAAACGAAATTAGCCTGGGATTAGAGAGGACACTAGGCCTGTCTAGGAGTTCTGTTCTGTTCTCTCCACAGAACTCCTTCCCTACCCTCTCCTCCCTGGGACTGGTTCTTTCATAGCTCCACTCCCACCAGCATACCCCCCGGGACCTCCTTGGCCAGCCCACACCCAGCTCTGGATCTGACAGCATTTCTGAGGACATCCACTACCCTTCCGGTTTTAGCCACAGGAGGGCTTCCAGTTCTCTTGACCTGAGAGCTGAGTCAGACACAGCAGGGCAAAGCAGGAGCCGAGCTCCGAATGTCGGGGAGCCCATTACCTGCCCCCATGATGGAACAGTCCGGTAGTACCACATTCCTCAACCTCCATATCCACCAGAAGAGAGAGGCAAACCAAACAGTTTGTGCATCTATTTATTTTGGAGAAACAGCTGGGGACCTGGGGCGAGAGGACTGTCGGAAAAGAAATGAAGCAGGGCAAAGGGGTATCCTTGAGGTGGGAGCAGACAGGAGGAACAATGTCAGACTGAGGACTTGAAGGAAAACTGCAGAGAATTCTGCAGAGGGAGAGTGGGAAAGGACAGAGTGGAAATTGAGGGGTGTTGAGGGGCATCAATCAAGAGGCAGATAGGGCTGGGGTCTAGTAACTGTTGCTGAGGCTGGCAGGGAGGGCTGCTCTGGAGAGGCCGGACAGTGTCCCAACTGTCCCCAGGTGGAAATCAGGAGGGCGGCTGGAAATTGGCAGGATTGTACTCCTGAGGTCTCTACAGAAGTTCTAAGGAACATATAAGCTTCTCTTCTGAGGGTTATTGCAGAAATTCTGGAAGCAGCATCGAGAGAATATCCAGAAGCCAAACACTGGAGAGGCGCGGGTGTATGAGCAGTCACTCATCTGTTCCTTGCTGCGGCAGTCACTCACCATGGTCTCAAAACCACTGTCTGGGGACGGACAGCAACAATCAGTGACATGGAGGTCCGAGGCAAAGCCCCGAGCCCTCCCATCCCCTCATGCCACAGAGACTGACCATCACTGACCCCCTACCCCTTCCTAGACCCCAGAAAGGCAGATCCCTGAAACTGGACAGGGTCAGGGAATGCCAGGGAGTCACCAGCCATGAACTCTGTGGAAGTTTCCCATGGAAGGTTGGTGGGAAAGAGCCATTCAAAACACAGTGACAGGGACTTCCCTGGTGGTCCAGTGGCCAAGACTCTGAGATCCTAATGCAGGGGCCCCAGGTTTGATCCCTGGTCAGGGAACTAGATCCCGCATGCTGCAACCGAAAGATCCCACTAAGCAACTAAGATCCCATGAAGCAACTAAGACCTGGTGCACCTTAAATAAATAAATGTTTTTTAAAAAGTTCCTCTGGGAGAGTAAAGAGGAAGACAGCAAAAGACCAAACTCTGGTGAACACGAACTGTTAAGGCTCCCGAAGAAAAAGGCAAGACTCAGTGAAAGAGGCTGAGAAGAAGCAGTGGAAGAGGTAGCAGAAGAATGGTGCTGGCAGGAACTACTGCTGACAGACGGGGAGAAGGCAGCCCGAGGAAAGGCCAGCGGATCTGGGAACTCCAGGCCTGCGAGGCTGGGTGTTATAAGGAGGGTGAGCCAAGAAGGCAAGAGGAATGGAAGTAGCGATGTGGAGTAGCTCTAAAGGAAAGGAGAGAGGGAGTGATAGAACAGTATCTTAGAGTTGTGGGAACCAGTTGGGGTGCCGCTTAGAAGGCTGGTAGAGACTCAGTTCGGGAATGGACTGGACCCAAGATGAAAGGAAGAGGCAGCTTACTGTTCTTTATGAGCAGAGTCATGCAGCTGCTGCCCTTTGGGACAAGGCAGGTGTCAGATCCCAGAAGGCATCCCAACTCCTTGGTCTCAAAGAGGCATCGATAGCAGCTTAGGTATTCGTTGAAATATTTCTGTCTAATGGGTTCTTGATCATATATCTCAGACTGACCTGGAACACAGAGAAGCACTGACCCCAAACCCACTTAATTCCCAGACTGGTCAACCCCACTGTTCCCTCCTACCTCCCTACTCAGAAAACCATAAAATCACCAATTCCTGAAAAATATCAGGCTTAATCTAACATCAGAAGCTTTAGTTCTCATAAAAAATCTCCACTCTCTACTCTCATACCTCTTGAAATGAGGAACTCATTCATTCAACATGCATTTGAGGGGCTAACATGCTTAGCACTCTACAAGCCTCTAAATTAAAGGTTAGGCCAAGGCAGTTCATTCCAACTTTTAGCAGCCCTGTTAAGACAGTGCTTCCTCTGTGACTTGGTTTCACTGTCCCTCACCCAACCCCCAGATTCTCTTTTGAATATGCTTTCTTAATCTGTAATGTTCAGAGTGTGAAAACCTCAGAGCGTATCATCACAGGACAGGAAGAATCTCTCCTTTCTGTAGCCAGGAGACTTCAAACAGCCCAGGGCCACATTCTTTGTTTGGTTGTCCTTTCACTGAACAGACTCATGAAACGTTGTCCACCAAAGCCCTCCCCAACTACACCATATTCATCTCCCTCCTCCTCTGGTCCCGGGCCCAGATCACATGTTACTGAGCCCCCAAAACCCACTTTCAGACCCAGCAGAGCACTTGTATGAAGCAGATGCTGAGCAAACACTTTGGATCTGGTTTCTGTGTAGACGGTGCTTTGCACCCAAGTGGAGTTATCAGGCTGAACTTAGCCTTGTTCTACGCTGTGTATCCTGAGGCTGTCATCTGGCACGTTCCCCCAACCCTCCCCATTCTGTATTGCCCTCAGATTCGAAGAGATTCCCCTTAGTATCTCCATTTAGGTTATTGCCGTTGAGTGAGACAGCCCTGGGGTAGTCACCAGCAATCTTCCTCAGAGTGAATATCAGTCTGTTATCAGTCTGATATTATCCCACTACGCCCACCCATCCCATCTTTCCTCCTGCCTGGTTTTACCTGAATGTTCTTGGTACATGTATTCAGATACTTGGTATCAGGGTTTCTGTATCCAGCAGGTTAGGAAACCCTTCTGACCCCATTGAAACACTTACCAAACACCAAGCTCATCGTGACCAGCACTATTAAGAGGACTATGTACAGGGTTTGATTCTGGTTACCTGCATGGCCTTCCATAACATACATGACTGCCCACCAGCCTCCACTTTGGCCTTATATTGGCTGAAGAGAAGTGGGCAAAGAGGAAAGGGGGAGGCAACATCCTTTTGGAGTGGAAATCAATGCTAGAATCTACAGCCAAGAGACTGAGTGTCCTCACCCATGGCCCTAACATCCTGGTTTGGAAACAAGGATGGGGGAGATGGGGGAAGGAGAGGGGAACCTTCTTTCATATTAATTCAACAGACATTCGTTAGATCACTGCATCAGGTATTGGGGATACAATACTGCACAAAGTCCCTACCCTCACAGAGCACAATCTAGAATGAGAGACCAGTCAACAATGAGGGAGTAAGGGGAAGAGTGTTTCTGGGAGAACTTGGGCAGTGCAAACCACTGACAAAGATATTTCAGCAGAAGAGTACAAGATCAGATTTCTGTTTGTAAAAGATTTCTGAGGCGGGGAAATCAGTTAGGAAGCTATTCCTGAGTTCAGTCACAAGATGGCGGCCTGGTCTAGCAGAAGAGAGGGAAGCCGACAAGTGAATGACTCTGAGCAGCATTAGAAGGAAGACTAGACAGATTTGGACTTGGACTGTGAGGTGAGGAAGGGACTTGCAAAAGGGGATGACTGTGATACTATTTTTCAGGATGGGGAAGACGTGTCAGAAATCCAAAAGCGAGGACACCTGAGTCGTGAGTGACCCTACTCAGTCCAGTAGGGGTGCCAGAAAACCAGAGCCGTTCCATACACCCCCACCCCCCTGCTTTTCCGGTCCCGCCTCAGCTCAACCGCAGGTCAGTGGGTCTGATCTCCGGTGCCCACCGGCTCTGGCGCTGTGAGCTCGCTCTCCGTGCCTGGCTGCACCTCAGGGCTTTTGGGAAGACGCGAGGGCGGCCCCCAGCCCAAGCTCAGCTCTTGGCCAGGCGGCTGGAGAGAAACCTGAGAAGGTCGAGTCGCGCGCTTCGTGGGGACCCAGGCATCCTGCCCTGGTGTGTGTGTGTGTGTCGCTTCGTGGGGACCCAGGCATCCTGCCCTGGTGTGTGTGTGTGTGTGTGTGTGTGTACTTAGTCGCTCAGGGGTGTGTGTGTGTATACTTAGTCGCTCAGTCGTGTCCGACTCTTGGCGACTCCATGGACTGTAGCCCTCCAGGCTCCTCTGTCTATGGGGATTCTCCAAGCAAGAATATTGAAGTGGGTTGCCATGCCCTCCTCCAGGGGATCTTCCCAACCCAGGGATTGAACCCAGGTCTCGCGCACTGCAGGTGAATTCTTTACCGACTGAGCCACCAGGGAAGCTTGCCCTGGCGGATCACCTAAAGTACTATGCGGCTTCCCCGGAAGGTGGCACTTTGGTGCCAACATCCCTCCCATACCCGGATGCTGCGCCAGGCGCCCCATACGCTCCCTCCGCCGGGGGGCCTCCTGGGCCCACCTCGCCTGCTCCGTCGAAATCTGGCCAGATCAGTCTGTGTGAAAGACTCAGGTTTTTAGCTTTAAGGGTCGGGTGGGCTACGGAAAGTCCTCGGCTTCCAAGAACGCTCCACCTGCACCAGCTTCCGGTCTGAAGGTTTGGGGCCGGGCCCAGCCCGAGGATTCCCTGCTGATTATTCAAGAATCATCCGGTCTTGGGGCTGCTGATGAGGAAGCTAGGACGAAAGGATGGAAACACACCAAGAAAGGCGGACGCGAAAGAAAAAATACGAGAGAAAAACACACACCACTGCGTTCACCTGAAGAGACTTGGCACGATAAAAATATAATTATTTTAGGGAAAAGTCAGAGTAACGGCGAACTGGGGAGGAGCACCTGGCACCGATATAAACGTTGAATAAGTGACAAAAAGAATCAGACAGCGGGGACTGTTTTCGAAGCAAAAGGGGCAAAGGGGAGGCAGAAGGGATTGTACAGCACCCTTTGACTCCCTCTCTTGAATAAAAGCGCAACGAGAAGGCATTAGAGGGGCTGAGGTTGGGCTCCCTGAAGGGGTCGCCCTGAGAGGTCCAGGAAGACTTGCGGTGAAGTTAAGAGACCCTGGACGCAGAAGGTCTGGAAGGGGCCTTCTCCAGGGGGCGTGGCCTTAGGCGCATTGAGCCTGCCCTTGTTTCGTTTTGCTCCTCCGCGTCCACGAGACTGGGCGCGGCTTCTGCGCGCGCAGAACCTCCAGAGTTCGTTGTCACGGTGACGGGCCCTTTGGAGGCTTTCCCGGGGTGAAGAGAAGGGGCGTTGCGATAGTCGCCTTGGTGACCGCAGCAGCTGAAGAAATCCAAGCTGAGGGCCCCTCCCCCGGGACAAGTTATATCTGAGGGTAAGCAACCGAATTACCAAACAAAGCAAATCGGGCCTTAGGACGGAATGCTGCAATTAGGGGACAATAAGTCGGGGTGAACAAAGGGCGGAGCTGTAGATGATTGGTCCAGGTTCTGTTAGGGGAGTGGCCGCGACACCGCGGTCTAGAAAAAAACTAGTAAGGGCATCTTTAATCCGAATACAAATGAAAGGAAAAAATGAATGACTGGGTTCCTGAGGGAGCTGGAAAGGCTTGCTGATTGGATGGCTGGATGGAGACCTGGCTATCCCCGACACCTGGGCTCCCCACTCTCTGGAGCCTTACACCCTCGGGGCCCTCATTCGTGACACTGCAGGAAACACATGCCCCTCCCGGGGACACGGAGCAAACCAACAACCCAAATACGCAACTGAGCGGGAGTCCAGCCCCTCACACTGGGAGCAGCTAGGGTGGAGTCTGGGCCAATGAGGGTAAAATAAAGGATTCAGCCCAGGGGCCATCCCTTCTTCCCATGTTTCCCGTCTGTTTGCTAGCTCCCCTTTTTCCCAGCCACCATCCCCTCTCCCAGATTGCTCAGCAACTCAGCCTGGGTGTCCAGGCCTCGATTAGTGCCGGCTACAGCAAGAGCCAGAGCCCCAGCAGGAGTGGTGTCTGCATCTCAGCTGGTCTTCTCCTGAAAGACTACTAGAACCCTGATAAATAGGGTGAAGAGTGGACGGGGACGCCCACCCCGCCCTGGGGTTGGGGGGGGGGTGGGCGTGGCTCTGAAAACAGCTGCTGTAAGCCTTGTTAGACAGGAAGTCATCTGGGTAGACTGAGACTTTTTGGGTGGCGTGGTCAGGAATTCAAATATTGAACCTCACCTCTCTCCACTCACTTCAGGTATCCAAGGGCCCCTCATGGCATACCCGCTGTTATCTATAGAAAGTGCAGGAAGAAGGGGGAGGGGCATTGGTGGTAGAGGCCAGTCAACAGAATCCCTAATGGCCATGACCAGGAGGAAGGAGTACTTTGTCTCTAGGGTGTGAAAGGTGGGGCCCCCCTATTTGCATTTAAGGAGGTTCCCTTGGCTGAACAAAGACTTGGTTTCCAGGGGACTAATGTGACCTAATGGGTCTGGAAGGCCAGGTTCAGAATCATGCAGCTGGTCCCACACCTTCACATTCCACCCTGTTTGCTCCCTAGGACAGGACAGAGGGGAGGGGTGCCAGTATCAGCTCTCCAGTATTGACTAAAGGTGGAGCATTGTGGAGCTGCAGTCAGTCTCTTCTAACCCCAAATAGCAGACAATGTGTCACCTGACAAGTCTCAGATCACTCCTTCCAGTGGAGGCTCAGTGTGTTTCCCTTGAAGGAGCCGCTGAGCTGGTTGGGGCAGACAGCCTCTGCCCCTGGAATTGCAGGGGAGCTTTGTGCATTGAGGTTGGAGGAGACACTGAAGTTAAACTGTATCCTGAACCTCACAATATAGTTGCTCACCGTAAGTATCTTGTTCAAAATGGTGGGCCCAGAGTGGTAAACCTAGGAGTATTTCATCTGGAAAAGAGGTTTCCAAGGGAAGAAGCTGGCCAGGCAACAAATGATGGGTGGGAGAGGGACTCATTCTGTTCCACAACGTCCAAGGAATGGAAATAGAATGGAAGAAATGGCAACCCCCTCCAGTATTCCTGCCTGGAGAACCCCATGGACAGAGGAGCCTGGTGGGCTACAGTCCACGGGGTGGCAAAGAGTCAGACATGATTGAGTGACTAACACTACAGGGAACCGATAGTGTTTCCTGGTTCAAACCAGGAGTATTCTAACAGCTGTCCAATAAAGTGAAGTATGGCTCTGGGAAGACCTGAGTCCTTGGCACCTTGTCCTCAGTCCCTGGCAGGGCCTGTGTTTGTTGAATTGCAAAGAGGGTGTGAAGAGAGAGACTTGACATGGTGAGGAGGCTATGCAGGGTTTGCTGCATTCAACATGGGGAACAAGCCATTCCTCACTCCCCATGGAAAGAGCAAGAACTAAGCAATAAAAACTGGAGGTACTGATGCTGGAACCATGCAGGCTGGACCTAGAAATCGGTAGAATTGCTGCATAGGTCTAAGTCAGGTGCTAGGAAGTACTTTGTAAACAACAGAGCTCATGAACTGTGAGCATTGGAGGCAACCGTGGTCTCCTGGGGTGGTTGTATGTAGGAAGACCTAGGTAGGTACCAGGGAGGCTGCACAGTGGTGATGGTACTAGGCATGCCAGGGAAAGGCAAGAGTGGGGGACCCACTGGACAAGGACAACTCAGGTTGGGGGCTGATTGCCTGGGGCACAGCAGAGATGGTAAGGGTTAAATTGGCTGCCTGAAGTGGGGTTTCTCAAAGCCCAGTCATTTGGAGCTTCAACTCTTCCGCACTCCCAACCCTGGCTTCCTGGATAGCTGGGAAGTCACAAAATTAGCCAGCCGGTAGAAAAAATACTTTTATTAATTATTAGGAATAATTCATTCATTTAATGCAGGGTGTGTGTTGGGAAGGTTAGGTACTGCCGGATGGATGAGGGGAAACGTGCAAGAGAACGGTGAGAAGGGGGGGTGGTCCCCCTGCTTGCCAGAAACTATAAACAGCAAAATAAACACAGAGAATCACAAACAGGGTCCTTCCTCATGTCTCCGTCCATCCATTCCTCCAGAATGAGTCCCAGTGTGGTCCCTAGAGGTGCCAGGGCATCTGGAAGTTCTGGGCTGGGAGTGGGGTGCAGTGTGTGGCTTCGAAGTTATTCAGATGCTTCTGAGCCTGAGGGGAGAAGGTGGGACAGGTGGGGTGCAGAGCACAGACACCTTCTGAACCAACTACCCACTTTAAAGAAGCTGCTCCTTCCAATGCTTACAGGGTACCCCCGTCCCCAAGCCCCACCTGTGCCCCTGGCCATCCAGGCACCCTCTTCCTGCTTCCCACGCCTTAGCTCACCAGAAACAAAGCCAGCTGCCGTCTTCCGTCTGCACTCATGTCCTCCCCTGCAGAGAGAAGGTGCTCAAACATGGGCCACCCATCTGGGTATTCACCCCCTTCCCGGGCTCTTCCCAACCCCTTCTGCCCCAGCACTCCTTACCCACGCTCCAGGGGAATTCAGGCCCATGTTCTGCCTGGTAGGAGCGGAGGACGGACAGGCACCAGTCCTCCTCCACCTCCCACCGGCTGTATATCGAGGCTGGTCATGGAGAGAGATGAGTGCCCATCAGCATCCTGGTCTTGCCAGGCCCCCAACCAAAGCCCTCAGCAGATCCCCTTTCACCTTCCTCCAGCTGTGAGGAGGCCTCCAGCCACTGCCTCACCACTCGAAGACCCTCCTCCGCCATCACCCGGGGATACCTATGGAGGAGCACCGGGACAAAAGGTCAGGACCCAGTCCTCTTCATTCCTCATCCCCGAACTGCCCCCCTCCCTGCACTGTCAGTACAAACATGTATGTGCGCGCGCACACACCCTGGTTCTCACCGATGCTGCAGGAATTTCAGCAGGAGGTCATTGCCTCGGTTCGACATGATGTCCTCAGGAACCCTGGGGGGAGAAGAATGGACACTGGAGGGACTGGAGGTTGGGGAGGAAGGGTCTGGATACCTGGGTTTCTAGCGGGCATTCTTTGGGGTGGGGGGCAACTTCCTGGCTGTCTCTGGGATCCGGGAGGGCAGAAGTTCCCAGGCACTCACGTGGTGGTGATGATCTCATCTCTGGTTCTGCGGATCAGCAGCACAGGGCCCTGGTACCTTCAGAGGACAGCACAGTGGGGAGGGAGACCTCAGAGCAGGGACAGGTGAAACTGACTGCCTCACCCCAGCACTAGCTGTACTTTTTTTCAGGCTTTGCTGGGAGATCCCTGCTGTGCCAGGCATGAACCGACTAGCTGCCAGATCATGAGAAGGTCCAGGGTTCCAGGGAAGCTGGGAGGGATTCGGGGTGGTGGGAGGGTCCCTCACGGGACATGGGGGCAGTGGCTTATGCTTGTACTTTGGTGCTAATTTCAGCATTTGAACACCCAGCAGCATCTCTACAGGGGATGAGGTGGGGGAAGGGTGTCGGATGCTAGACACTGGCCAGCCCTCACCTGCACAGCTGCTCTGCATTGTTTAGATTGAGATGCTGCCTCACAGTCCTGGTCACCAGGCCCCCTAACGTGAGATAAACGTGAAAGGACAGCAGACACAAGCCCCTGCCCAACACAAAGGTCCCCACTGTCCATGGAGAAGAGAAAACGGAGGTTCCCAGACAGGGGAGTCCCCCTGCTTCTCAACAATGTGGTGGTCTACTCCCCACCCACACAGAGGGGAACCATCTCCAGTGAGAACATCTCCCGGGTCCAGCCCACCTCTTCCCTCAAGGGCAGACCTGGATGCTGCACTTACTCCAGCTGTCTGGCATGACTTTCAATGCCAAGGGCACCAGGTCATCAAAGGAGGCATCCAGGATCACGGCACTAATGTCCGGGTAGGACATGGCGGCCCACGTAGCTGGTACCAGGAAAGGAAAGAAAGGGTGAGGACCAAGGGGCTCCTGCCCACCCCCACCCGTACCCTCATCCCCCTGACCCTACAGGCCCACCCCATCCTGCCTACTAAGTTAGCCCCAGGTCTCGCCTTAACCCCTCGCTTCACTTGGCCAGGGCACTGTCCAAAGAGAACAACGAAGCGCATTGAAGACAATACCAGAGGCAACATTTACTCCTTGATCTCCCCAGGTTCTACTTTTAATTATAGGGCACAAGGGTGGAAGGAAATGTGAAGTGTACTCAAATATGATAGCTTCTTCCAGACCCACTCAGAGAGCCCACCTATTTTCTCCTCCACCCCACTCCCGGGGAGACAGAGAGATGGCCTGAGTGTGCCTACAGTAGCAGGGCAGGAAGGAGGTGGGTACCAGTGAAGCCACCGATGGACCAGGCATAGAGGATGATATCCTCGGGCTGAAAGCCCAGGCGGTGGATGGCAAACTGGACCACCACATCCATGGCGTTGGCCTCATTCTGTGGGAACGGCACCCCCTGCAGGAAGAAGGGCAAAGGGTCAGCACAAAAGACCACCTGCCCACCACCCCCCTCCCAGCATGGACCCTTCCCGCAGCTACACTGCAATAGACGTGAAGATGGAACTGCAGCTCTGAACAGACAATTCAGAGAGCTATCATCTTACTTAATGGAATAGACTCCTGTCAGTGGCATTAAAAATAAATAAATAATAGGGCCAAGAGAGGGGCTGTTCTCTCTAGAAACCAGTCATTTATAACAAGATCCACTATCTCCCCTCCTGCCAAACCCCCAGTGTAAGAGGAGGAGGCTTGCAGCTCCCCACCCTTGGCACCCAGGTCACAGGTGAGTGGGAGGTCCTACAGAAATATAGACCCCTTTCCCTGACTCCAGTGACTGACCACAGGGAGACAGGCTATAATTCAGGAAAAAGAATTTAAAGAAGGCCTCACCGTGCTTCCAGCAAAGCCTGGATGATTCCAGCCCAGGACTGAATATCCAGCTGTAACACAGAGGGAGAAAGGGCTGGGACCTCATGGCCTATGACCTCTGGCCACTCTCTGCTCCTAGCTCTGGGGGAAGGAGCAGAAGGACACTGGAACTCTTAACACCCAACACAGAAGCAAATAACTCCAAGCCTTCCCAGAATGGGAAGATGACAAAAAGGTTCTGATGCAGCAGAAGGGACAGAGATGTGACTATTGAGGCGTGGGAACAGAACCAAGAGCATAATAGGGTGAGGGACACAGCCCAAGGGGAGGGATGTAAGGTTAGCAAAGCAAATGGGTAATAGGCTTTTCCCGAAGGCAAGGGTCTCAAACCTCACTCGAGAAGGTGGTTAGGCCCTGGGAGGTCCTATCCATGTGGGGAGGTGGGGACATTCCATCCCAAGGGGCGGAGATAAGAGGGCTGAGCCATGGGCCTACCTTCCAGAGGTGTGGAGACGCAGCCCACCTCATAGAAGCCTGCGTTCCCCTCACAGCAGATCACCTAGAAAGGGAGCAGGAAGAAGCCCAGTTGGGACTGAAAATCCCCCTACTGGCAGGGAGGGCAGCCTCTGGGGGCCCTGCATGTGGTAAGCATCCAGAGGCAACTATTATGATGATGTCTTTTTGGTCCCTGCATGTCAACTCCTTCATCCATTTCTCTCTTACAGGGATTTCCTACACCAAGAGGTTGGTAGGGAGGAGGTGGGAGCTGGGATGATCCCCACTGGGCTTCCTCAGGGCTGCAGCAGACCCCAGCACTTCCACTGCCCTCCCCACACTCTACCTTTGGGCTCCCTGTGCCCACTCACCAGCTTCTGTCCCTGGGGCTCAGCTGTCCCTCGTCGGTCCACAAACATGGTGTCAATTTCATTGCCATCGCAGGCCAGCAGCTTTGCCCGGCGCCCATGACACTGAGCAGAGAGGATGCATTGGCCAAGTTGGAAGGGCAGGAGGCCACATTCATGGGTTGGGGGAGAAAGGCTGTGGGGGTGGGTGGTTGATGGGTAAGGGGGCCTTACCTCTTCCACCAGTCGGGCCTGGCCCTGCAGCAGCACAGGCATGAGGGCCTTCTGGAGCAGGTACACAGAGCCCGGATACAGCATCCGGCGCCCCAGGGTGTGTGCTACCAGGTAGCTGTGGGGAACACGGGGTTAATGAACCTCAAACAGGGGAGTCCAGGGACCATCCCAGCCCTAGCACTCAGACTGTGGTCTGCTTCACCTCTGACCCTCACAGTTTCGTTTTTCCTTTTCTAGGACTTAATGAACCAATATACGTACCAATTTTTCAAACATCTTTGTTTGGTTTTTGGTTTTTGGCTGTGCCATGTGTTTTGCGGGATCTTCCTTCCCTGACCAGAGACTGAACCCATGTCCTCAGCAGAGAAAGTATGGAGTCCTAACCACTGGACTGGCAGAGAACTCCCTTCTCTAACTATTTTTACTGCAACCTTTTAAAGATAATTTATATCGTGGTCTAGGACACACATATGCATATATTAATCTTGAAAGTTTTATGAGATAACACTTTGTATATACAACAAGTAAAAGCAAAGTAATTAACAATTATGATTCTGTTAATGTATTTATTAAAAGTCCCCAAGTAAATAATACTGTTTATTACGATACGCCTGGTTATCTACCATGTAGTAGGTGCCAAGAGCCTAGCATAGGGTACTCTGGGCTTAATAAATATTTCTTGAACAAATGCACTAATTTAGACACATCAGATGTGGCAGGTGCCACTCCTTAAAAAGATAGTTAACCATGTCCAGTCAATCCCAAAGGAGGGTCTGTCCCCAGAAAACTCTACAAACTTGTCCAGCAGACCCCCTCAACATCTCAAACTTGGCTCTTCCCTCTGATCAATCAGCACGCAGTCCAAAACCCACCACCGAGTCCACCCCCTTCCTTGGTATCTTCCAACCTGCCTCCTAGCCCCCAGCAACAGAAAACTCCCACAGTGGCCTGGCCACTGGAAGATCCAGGTGGTCACTGTGGTTACTTGGGCTTTACCTCGTGCTCTCGGGCATCCAGGCAAAGAGGAAGCCCTTCAGAGTATGTTAAATCTCACCAACTCTATGAGGCAGGCTGTTCAAAGATGTAGAGGCTGGAACTGCCTCACAGTGGAAAAACCAAGGAGCAGCAGGACCAGGCTAGGGCCGCAGCCGCCAAAAGACCCTGCAGCAGCCAAGGCCGTGCGTCCCCTCCCCACCCACAACCTCATCCTTCCCCCTCAGTCTCGCTGAAGAGCTGTTGTGTCAGACACAACTGTGTTAATATCCCAGCTCTTCAGGTACCACCTGGGAGGCTGTGGAGCTCTCTGAACCTCTTGTTTTTCACACACACACAATGCGATAGCCATGGCACCAGGCCTAATAAATGACAGTCATCCTCCAGTGGAGCACCCTGTCCTGGAGCTGCACCCCATGTTCCCTCCACCTCAGCTCGCCTCCTCCCTGTCTTCCTACCTGGTGATCTGACAAGGCAGCTTCTTGACTCGGTTAAGGAAGGTGTCAGCCGTCCCCCGGTGCAGGGGCTCTGGGCGGAGCAGGGCCACACCCCGGCGGGAAGGGCCCCCCCGGGACTCCTTCCTGAGGAACGGAAAGATGCAGGGGAGCATGGGGTGAGGAGCAGCAAGCTGGACGTCTGAGGTCCGTAGGATGCTGGGGTCTAGGAGTGAGGAGATGGCGCTGGAAGGCAAGCACTGGACCCCAGGAGGGGCTGGAGGTGGGGGACAGGTCAGAACAGGGAGGCAGCGAAAGAACTGGGGCCTCACCGGCTGCTGGGTTCTTCCCAGTGGAAGTCGACTGGCCAGCTCCTGAAGTCGAAGTTGTAGTTGGCAAGCTGCCTCTGTGGTGGGCAGAGAGATATGCGGGATGATAAGGGGAGTTGGAGGGGGGAGGCCCACCTACCCGCCCTGGACACTCCCACCACCCAGAGGACTGGCCCCCAAACATCATGGCGGGGACATGCAGAGGTCAGCACCCTCTGGTTGGCAGATGGAAAGTTCTGCCAGGACCAGCAAAATCAGGAAAGAGAGGATGCCCTATTAAGGTATCAAGACTGGCCTGTCTGCCCTCCTCCAGAAGAGGAGCCAAAGACTCTTCACTTTTCTAAAATCTAAGGCTGACTCACCCCCAGCAGGAGTGGCTGGAGGGGCTGGTGCTTCTGAGGGAGAAGGCAGGGGGCCTGTTCATTGGTCATTGCTCCCTTCCCCCCCTGGGTCCTTCACACAATGCTGACTTGAAGGACTGAAACATCTGTCCCAAGACTGGGTGAGGGGGAAAGAGGGAAGTCGTACACACAGGAGCCCCTCTGCACCCGGGCCACCATCTGAACCAAGCTCTCTCTGACTTCCATCTTCCATCTTCCTGGCCACCTCCCTTCCCTCAGTTCCTGCAGCCACGGGTCACCCAGACCCTCTGTGCCTCCATTCCCTCCACCAATCAGTCCACGTGCTTTTTGAGGGCAGCGGGAGCTGCGCTGTATTCCTTCCACTCTGCTGTATTCCCTCCCCCGCCCCCAGAGCTCCCAGCACTCTATTTTGAGAATAGTTTTTTTATTTTCTGTCACAGACTGTTTTTTTTTTTGACATTTTCAAAAATAACTGGACTGAGAGAGAGCAATAGCAACATTCTACAAAAATGTAAATGGTGAAACAAAACAAAATGCAGGGAAGCAAATTTCAGGCGAGCTCTGTTCAGGCCTGGACCCAAACACAGCCTGAGTCACTCCTTGCTCGGTGACTGTGCCTGGGTCTTGTAACCTCTCTTTGTCTCTCAGACATATAAAGAAGGGTAATAATGCCACCTCACACTGTGGTTGTGAGGATTAGAAGGGGTGTATGCATAATGCGTGGTGGAGCATCCTTACAAAGCTCCGTAAGTGGTGGTGTGGAGCAACCAGTAATCTGACAATGGTGGTCAGAGCTGTTTGACCTAGAGACCTCTTTGTAACAGGAAAGAGCTTTATAGGGCCCTGAAGCCCCTTCTCAAAGATAATTACATGCCAGCACTGGCTGGGCTGGCGCAACTCCAAGGACACTCTGCCCTAGCCTTTCTCGCTCCCAGCTCCATGGTGTGCTCTTGAGCACAAGGATGGACATACCTGTCTGTCTTGTCCCATCCCTGAACAAAAACTAGTACAGTGTTCAATGCACACAAAAAATAAACAAACATTTGGGAGAACAAGCTGTTGTGATAGAGAGGAAAGCCCCTTCTAGGAAATGCTGTGGAATGTTTCCACGTCTAGACAATTCTGCAGATGGAGGGTAGAGGATTGCACTAGTGGAATATTCCATCAGAAGTGGGGAGGGAAATTACCTCCGGCGGACAGTTTACTTGTGGAGGGGAGAAGGGGTCCAGCCACGTGCAAGCAAACACCCAGCATGGTGGCTGGGGAGACCCATCTGCCTGCTTGGGCGAAGCTGGCCAGTGACTGGGGAGACGGCGGAGCCTCTCACCTTGTTTTCTGCGGAGTGGTTCCTATGTGTTGCCTCTAAAATGGTGATGAACTGCCGGTACTGGGGGTTGGTCCAGCGGCCAATGCCTGGTGGAGAGAGGATAGGAAACCACATCAGGAAAACTGGGAAGCAAGATGGGAGGGTTTCAGGAAGAGAATCAGAGATGGGCAAAGAGAAACGAGAGAAGAACAGAGGGCCCTGGATCTGGGGAAACGGGTGACCTGAGACGACTCCCTTCCTCCACATTCCAGCCATTGGCATTCTTCCCCTCCCTAACTTCTCCAGTTGGTTTCTTCCTAGACTATGGACCTTCCACCCTTCAGGAAGTTCATTCTTCCCAGTCTTAAAACACTTGTCACTTGCCCTCAGGCTTTACCCTTGCTGCCACTGGGCTTTTCTCCTTGTCCCTCTACCCTTCTCCAGTGCTACCTTTCTGTCTCCTTCCTGCAAATTCTAACTCCGTGCATCTGGTTTCACAGTTCTTATCCCATGATTACTTCCTCATTACATCCAAGTTCCCTTCCTCTGTCTTCATTCTCTTTTAACTGTGCCTCTCAGCACTCTTCCTGTCTGTCCAAATTCCTTTCTCCTGTCTCCTGGGGCCATCTTTGCCTCCTTTCAATTTCTCCCCTGCCTCCCTTCCCCTTCCCTCCCTGAATCCAAGGCCATTCTCAACACTGAGCTCTTTTTTCTCTTTGCTCAGCCCCTCGTTGATCCTATCTGCTCTCTCTTCGCTGCTGGGGAGTCTCAACTGACTTCTCGGCCTCTCCTGACCCGACAGGTGTCAGACATGGGACAGACAGGGGAGAGGCAGCGGGAAACCAGACACGCAGGTCCTGGTGCTCAGAGAGGTGGCATTTTGGTTGGGAGCAGGGTGGGGCTGGAGAGAGACAGTAAATGAGTAAATAAGAAAAATGAAGAGAGGGATAAAGGCTATAAAGAAAATAAAAGCAGAAGGAACTAGAATGCTATGTATCATCAAGGGGAGTGCCCCCCATACAATACTGAGAATGAAAAGAGCTGAAGCATGATTTGGAGGGAATGATGTCATTTATGCTAAAAATGTTAACTGCACCCCTCCAAATGCTATCTAGTGTTTATACTTGTCATTTTGCACAGATTCTGAGATGCAGATTATTTTTTTCATATTTGAAAACTCTGCAATTGATATGCATTTACAGTTCATAGCAGTTTAGATGTGATGGAATGAGGTCAGTATTTTGTAAAAGTATACAAATATAAACCAGGAAAAAGAAAAACCCACACCAGATGACAATGGTTACTTCTGGGGCTGGGGAAGATTCCAATAGGAACGCCAACTCTGTAATGCTTTAGCACTGGTTTGGCAAAAAAATTCGTTCAGGCTTTTCCACTCTTACAGAAAAACCTGAATGAACTTTTTGGCCAATCCTGTATTTTATGGACAAAAGGTATTTGAAGCAATAAGCGCAAAAAACAAGCATTTTAGTTCTGATATTTTGTTTTTTGGACTTCTCTGTAGTTAATTTCTCCCCTTAATGGAAAAAAAAAAATTTGAAAATTAAGACAAAACTGAGGAATGGGAGCAACTTTTAGATAGGCAGGGCGGGCCTCTCTGGGGAGGAAACTCAGCCCTTTGGAAATCAGGAGGCAGAACAGGTAGAAGGTCCTCACCCCAGACTGGACCCAAAGGCAGCCACCCAGCTCCTGACCCCACCACTCCCTTCTTAGGCATCCCCCTTACCCGCTTTTCATCAGGTGTAGCTGCCCAGAGGGCAATGGTTTGGCTTATCTCTTTTCATTTTTTAAACTGTGAGATAATAACGTATTTACATAAAGCATACATTCAGTACAAACATGTTTAAAGTACAAACATTCCTGGGCTGATCACTGGGATCAAGAAAGAGAACAAAGCTGCCTCCCACCAGGGGTCCTCCCCAGCCTGTTCTCTCCCCCTTCCCAGGTAATCACTCTCCCGACTTTTGACTTTTAAGACAGTCAGGCCTGTGTTTCTCTTTAGTGTTGTGCCGCTTATTTATGCATCCCTTGGAACTTTATGTAAATGGAAACATAGTGCATAAATTATTTGGTGGTCCCGGTTGCATCTGTGAGATTCATCTGTGTAGCTGAGTGTAACCAGTTCGTTCAGTGCCTTGCTCTCTGGTGTTCTGTGGTAGGACTCGACCTTCTAATGTATTTATCCATCCTGCTATGTGGGGTCATAGAGTCCAGTTTAGGATTATTACAAACATACATGGATATGTATGGAGCTGTTGGAGGGTATATGCAGCTTTTCTAGATAATAGCAAACCTTTTTGCTAAGTATTTGTTCATACTTATGACCCAAGCCCTTTAAGGAAAGGATCATGTCTTGACCACTGATTACTTCCCCTCAGGGCCTAGCACCAAAAGGTATTTGCAGAAGGTATTTAATGAATATTTACCCAATGATGGACAGATCCAAAGCAGGCTCCCTCTCCACCTACCTCGGAGGCAGGCCACTCCTGCCAACAGTAGAAGCAGTGTCCCAGCATAGTGAGAAAATGGCACCACTTTGGACAAACTCAAGTAACCTGGGAGGGGAGAAGGATTATGTGAAAAGCTTTCCCCACTGTCCCCCAGCCCCTCTTCCAAGTTCAGTCCCAACCTCCCCACTACACCCTCTTTGGGGGACAGCAGGCCCTCAGAGGAAGAAGATGCCTGATGGAAGAGGGAAGCCAAGCCATCCTCATCACAGGTCCTCTTTCCTCATTGGGGAATTGGCTCAGCTGCCAATGATCTGCCCATTTCCTGTCCCACCACCTTTGAAGTCACACTGACCTTTCCTGTACAAGTAGAAGAAGGCGAAGGGAGAGGAGTAGTAAGAGATGGACCAGAAGACTGAAGCCTGCAGCAGAGAGACAGGAACAAGCAATCAATACACATACACACAGGTCTGCCATTACCAGGTCCAGGCTCTGAGCAAAGTGAATAACCTGAGGGATATCACATCAAGTACCTATTCTGTGCATGACACCACGCACACAGTAGGTGCTCAATTATTTGCTGAAAGGTAGTGTGTCAGAGCGTTAACAGAGGCTGGGAAAACTAGGCACAGCTTCTATTCTCTTCCTCTCATCACCTCTGGACATAATTTCATCACACGTAAAGACCAGTCTCTTTCCACTCAAGGTAATCAAGCCTTTTCAATCAGCCCTGCTCAGGACAGTCCCTGGCCCGGTCCCTAAGAGATGCACAAATGTCACCAAAGGAACCTTGCCAGAGAGAACAGCTGTCTCTGCAGCCAAAGAGGTTAGTTGCCAGGGAGGACAGGTCACTGGGGACTGCAGGACTCAGCACCTGCGGATGGTCCCGAACGTAAACACGGTTTCCCCACGGTTCAGGCTGCCCCAGAGAAAGCCGTGCATAGGCCAAAGGGGAGTACCAAGTATGCACGCTGGAGAGCTGTCTGTGTGTATGTGTGTTGGAGATGCCCGCTGCAGAGCCCAGAGCATCCCCCACCCCCAGGGGCACTGCCTTCTCCCAGGATGGGAAGGAGAAGGTTCAAGAGGGCAACTGGGTCTGAAAAGATGCGGTAGTCCCAGATGCCAGGGCAGACATACCAGTGCCAGGATGCTGTCAGCATGTTTCTCGAGGGCACGGGGCTGATAGTACGTATCCTGCCAAAACAGATGGCTGAATTAAGGACCCTGCTACTTGACAAGGCCTCCACCATCCCTTTTGGAAGGCCTGATGTGTGTTCAACACTCTAGTCCTAGCCCCCTAAGTCATCTCTCCTTGGATGTCTCTGCTTCCCCTCTTCCCCACCCTGACTCATAACCTGATCTCTCACTCCAGATCCTGAGAACAAACACAGGGGGCTGGACCTGGAAGCAAAAGTGAAAGCAGCTTTGGCCGACTTTTGCTCCTTTTCCACAACCGAGTTTCAAATGGATTGTGGGAGGATGGGGATCGGGGTTAGGGAAGAAACGACACCATGACAACTTTAAAAGGGAAAGAAAAGCATCGGAAGAGCAGATTCATTAAGGAAGAGAATGTGGCCGGGGGTGGGCAGTTTGTAGAGTACAATGAACATAATTGGAGACTACCGATAAAAAGGAAGAGCGCATTTAGGGGCACTGCCTACCACCTCACCGGCTTTCTTGAACACAATAATCCTGAGGTCTCTAAGGTAGACTAGGGGTGGGGTGGGGGAGACCGGATATATTAAATGTTGCAGAAGTCATTTTGAAATTCAAGGCCAGGGGAGATAAACGGAACCGGGTGAGGCACGGGGTACGAGGAAATTGAGAGTTTGATGGCAAAATCATCCAGCTCCGGAATCCGAGCGGGGTCTCTTCCAGGATTTAGGAGTCAACTGGGAACGGCATGAACCACGAAGCGCAGGGTGAGGGGTCGCGAAAGGAAAAAGCTAGGAGTGGCAGTCGGAATGAGAAAGCACTGGCAAACAGCAGTAAAGCAGGCGGTCAGTCCACAGGCGTGACTTTAACCCAGGAAGCACAAAGAGCACAGACTTTGCGGAAAACTGGCTGGACAAGCAGTCTCCCCCTATTTCCAATAATGGGTGCTTCTGGGGAGCAAAGGCCGCAAAGGGGTTTGGGTCGTACTATGTTTTTAACCAGGGGAGAATCGACTCACCCAGGAGCTGGAGTGGGGGTTAGTGACTGAAGTTGGAGTCCCAGGGACGCTGGACGGGGCCCTTTCAGAGTCCCTTTCCCGGTAGATTTTGTAGAGCCGGGGGCCTAGGACGCAGCTCAGCAGCTTCGCCATGGCCCCGGCCCGGGCCGCTGCTCCTCCAGCAGCAGGTCCCCCTGTCAGCCCCGCCCTCCCAGGGCCGCTAAGGTGTTGCGTGCCCTTGACGTCAGCACGTACCGGCTCCGCCTCGCGCCGAGTTGAGACAGTTTCAGCGCTTCTTGAGCAGGGTTTCCTGCATTTGGAGCTACGGGTGCAGCCGTAGTCAGAAATTAGTTGGAGGCGTTTTGATCGTGGAGAGTTAGAACTATCATGAGACATGGTTAAGTCACTTTTTTCTGCCCCTTAATATCGGCAGACTCTCGAGCGACAGTGAGAACAAGGGGTAAGATTAGCATTTGAAAAGAGCAACAAAAAAGATATCTAGGAATACATCTAAGAAAAGAAATGCAAGATTTTAGGAACAAATTACAGAACTTACTGAAAGAGGTAAACGAAAGCTTGAATAAATAGCTACGCCATAGTTATGAATAGGAAGATTCAGTGTCGTTAAGATGTGTGAAACACTGGTTAAAAACAAAAGGATGAATTATCGCACTTAAGCGTGAACAATTCTCAGAACCATAACTGCATACAACATGACACCACAGTATAAAATTTAAAAACATAAAATTCAATGATCAATTATGTGAAAGATAAAGAGCAAATGTATAACACTGTTACACAGCATAGAGGATCGTTGGCTGAAAGGGTAATATTCTATTTCTCAAAAGGTATACTGTTTTTTTTTTTTCTTTGTACCTTACACCTACATAATATATAAACCCTTTAGCTTTTCATTGTAGTAAACATATATACAGAAAGGTGCACTAATTAAATATATCTGTGAGTCTGATTCATAGATAAATTCATTTGTGTCATGTAAGAGATGTCATATGGTACTTGTCTTTCTGACCTACTTCATTTGGGCTTCCCAGGTGGCGCTAGTGGTAAAGAACCCGCCTGCCAATGCAGGAGACTTAAGCAACATGGATGGGGAAGATACCCTCAAGGAGGGTGTGGCAACCCACTCCATTTTGCCTGGAGAATCCTATGGACAGAGGAGCCTAGTAGATGACAGTCCATAGGATCTTCCCCACCCAGGGATTGAACCCGGGTCTCCCACATTGCGGGCAGACTCTTTACCACCTGAGCCACCAGGGAAGCCCTGGGTCAGGAAGAGCCCCTGGAGAAGGAAATGGCAACCCACTCCAGTAATCTTGCCTGGGAAATCCCATGGACAGAGGAGCCTGGTGAGCTACAGTCCATGGGGTCGCAAAAGAGTCCAATATCACTTAGTGACTAAGCAACAACAACAAACTTTATATACGTGGAATCATACAGCACATGCCCTTTGTTTCGGACTTTACTCCCATGTTTGTGAGATTCAACCTTGTTGCATGTCATTGTGACTTGTTCATTCTTGTTGCTATCGTTATGTGAATATACCACAGTTTATTTAGCCATTGTACAGTTGTATGTTAGATGTAGTATTTGGTGTGTATGAAATAGTTCATCAAAAACAATCTCAAAAATAGCTTTTAAAAATAAATAACACATTAAGACACTATGAGAGAAATATGAAGAGCTACCTTAAGAGAATCCTCTCTGGGGCAAAGGGGTAAATCAGTGATTTCTCTAGGCCCCTGCTATTCTCCTTGAGTAACGACTTAATATACTCATCAGGGGCTCAGAAGCAGTCTGGAATGTGCCAGGCAGCCACAAAGGAAGTCATTCTCAGTCATTTAGGGAATTCTGACTGAGTATGCTGACTTGTGCTAGATTCCCTGGAAACCAACATGAAGACTCAGCTTCTTCCCTCATGGCTAGTCTCTTGAATTGGAGGCGAGAACACGGAATGTACTTTCAGACTGATGGGAGGTGGACAGCCATGACCCCTTCTGCACAGGCTGCTGCTTTCTCTCTCTCTTTTTTTTTTAATTTTTTAGTATTTCTTTGTTTTTATAATTAAAATTCTTTTTATTTATTTATTTTTGCCCGTGCTGGGTCTTTGTTGCTGCATGAGGGCTTTCTCTAATTGCGGTGAGAGGGGGCTACTCTCTAATTGCAGTACACAGGCTTCTCTTGTTTCGGGGCATGGGCTCCAGAACACAGGCTCTGTAGTTGTGTCCATGGGCTGTTAGCCCACTGCATGCGGGACCTTCCCAGAAAGTATAAGTGTTACTCACTCAGTCCTGTCCAACTCTTTGTGATCTCATGGACTGTAGCCTTGTCCACAGGATTTTCCTGACAAGGATACTGGAGTGCGTTGCCATTTCCTGCTCCAGGGGATCTTCCTGACCCAGGGATTGAACCTGGGTCTCCGACATTGCAGGCAGGCTACCAACTAAGCCACCAAACCAGGGGTCAAACCCATGTCCCCTGAATTGGCAGGCAGATTCTTAACCACTAGACCACCAGGGAAGTCCTTTTTAAATTTATTTTAATTAATTAATTTATTTGGCTGCACTGAGTCTTAGTTGCAGGATATTTTTTTTATGAATAGTTGTGGCATGCAGGATCTTTCGTTGCGGCAGGTGGGATCTAGTTCCCTGACCAGGGATAGAACCCTGGACCCCCTGCATTGGGAGTGTGGAGTCTCAGCCACTGGACCACCAGGCAAGTCCCTGCACAGGCTTCTTAGCACGGAGAGTCTTTGATCTGAGTTCTTCAGCCGATGTGGAGTCTGAAGCATGAGGAGATTATCCTTGGAGCGGCCTGAACTGGTCCTTTCTTGGCATGGAAAGGTGGTTGCTACTTTTTTCCCAGTGGACATTCAGCTGGGCTTTATCTCCCCGGCATTCCCATCCCCCTCAGAGGCCCATGTCACTCCAGACTAGGGAATATAGGCTTTTATCTGGGCTTTGTTTCCTCCCTGGGAATAGCAGGTCCCAGACAAGAGAACTTGGTAAGCTCTCCCCATGGCTGTCTTATTTCTCCTCCTTCTGTTCCTATGTGGGCTTCCCCAGGCTGAAACAGGTAAGGAGAAGGGGTAGGGGGATTCTTCACTTCTCCACAGGGTTGGGAGGGACTGCTGCTGTTTCTCCTTAGGGGTCTGGGAAGGTGTTTGGCTCACGAAGATAGATCTACCCGTTGACCTCCCCCTGCCTCTAATATTAGGAAAGATTCAGAGTCAATGAGGGTCCAGATCAGGCACCTTTAGAAAATAAGAGCGGACACGTAAATGCTCATTCAGAAAAGGAAAAGTGAAAGGAAGGGATACGGGCATTTGTTGGCTATTCCAGCCTTCGCCCTCCTGCCCTCAGATCCCCGCATTCGCTGGAGGAGAGGTGGGGAAAGCCTTATCCTCTTCTCTCCGTCTCGCTTTTTGTAGCTGTCACTTGAGAAAGGAGCTCACAGTCAGGCCTAGTGCTGGGGGACCCCAGAAGGGAGGAAGCCAGGGGTGGGAGGTGGAGGGGTGGGATCGCTGACCTGATGGAGGTCTCTGGTCTCACACTGCCCCCTCCCCACAGACAGCATCCAGGCCATCTATGTGGTCTTGGGGGAGGCACTAGAGCTGCCATGTCCTTCACCACCTGCCCTGAATGGGGACGAATTCCTGTCCTGGTTCCACAGCCCGGCAGCAGGCTCCTCCACTGCTTTAGTGGCCCACATCCAAGTGGCCAGGCCCTCCCGAGACCCTGGGAAGCCCAGAAGAGAATCCAGGCTCACACTGCTGGGAAACTACTCTTTGTGGCTGGAAGGGTCCAAGGCAGGAGACGCCGGGCGGTACTGGTGTGCCGTGCTGGGTCAGCGCTACAGGTACCAGAACTGGAGGGTGTATGACGTCTCCGTGCTCAGAGGTGAGTGGGGGGCCTGCAGACCAGGGGCTGCTGGGAGCCAGGGAAGTCCAGACAAAGAACTGAGCAGTCCCTCTCTCCCTCCAGGATCCCAGTTCTCTGCGAGGGCTGCAGATGGATCTTCCTGCTCTGTCCTCCTGTGTTCTGTGGTCCCTGCCCGGAGCCTGGACTCTGTGACCTGGCAGGAGGGGAAGGGTCCTGTGAAGGGGGATGTGCAGTCCTTCTGGGGTGATGGGGCTACCCTGCTCTTGGTGTGTCCTGGGGAGGGGCTTCCTGAGCCCAGGGCACATAAACCAGGAATCATCCGCTGCCTTGTGCCTCAGAACAAAGGGATCAGCTTTAGCCTGGCAGGTGAACTGAGTGACAATAAGGGAAGGGAGTTTTGCCTCCAACACATCCCCTACTGCTAGTTAGGGAATCTGTTATTGGCTGTTATTTTCCTCCACTGCCTGTAGGAGGAGGGCTATTTTTCTTTTCTCGATTGAATCCATAACAGAAAAGGGGGTTGGTTAAGCCAGATTTCTCATCGGACAGACCATAAGCCAACAGGGAGAAGAAGAATTCTGGTGGATAATCTATGATTTTTGTGGAATAGCCCTTAGCAGAAAGGAAGAAAGTAAGAAGTACTGCTGGGGCAGTTGTTTGTTGAAGAAAGGATATATGCACTGATGTTATAATGGCCCATTGATGGTGGAGGCAGAAGGAGAAAAAATATATAATTGTTTTACAATAAGAAGTCCATTATACAGAGAAAGAATGCTATTGGATGTAGAATAACCCATTCACAAGGCAGGAGGGAGGAGCAAATGGCCATTATTTTGGTAAGCAAAGGGCAGGGATGGGATTTTATTTCCCTTTGCGTCCTCAGCACCTAATCTGGGGTCTGGCATGTGGGGGGCACTCAGCGAATGCCTGTGGAGTAGATGAATGGAAGAATGAATAAACAGAAGGCACGTTCTTATTTTCTTAAAAGGGTGAATTACTGTGTAGGGCATGAGGAAAAAAATCAGAGTTATGGTTGATGGTTCAACCCAAAGTTAGCCGTCTGTGTGTAGCCTGTGGGGGCATCACCATTCAATATCAATGTTGGTTCATGAGGTCAGGGTGAGAGGCTAAGTGGGGTAGTGGATACTGGGGGCAAGGAAGTCTTGTTTTGGAAAAACCCACCAAATTATGGGGGGAAAGCCTCTGTTTGGGACACAAGGGACAGACTCCCCTCCCAGCCTCCCTCCTAATCCCTCTTGTCCTGCCCTTAACTGCAGCCTCCACGGATGCCTCCCCTGCCCTCTGTGCCCCTTCCGCAGACTGGGATGTGGCCTGGATCCTGACACTGTTGCTCACAGTGGGTCAGGGGTTCACCATTGTGGTCCTTGGCGTCATGCTCTGGAGGCAGAGGGCCCAGGGGGCTCAACACAGAAGTGAGTCCTTCCTTCCCAGAAGGGTGGATTCATATCTCACCTCTCTATCCTTCTTCTCTAGGGGAGAAGGTGGGATAAGGAAGATAGCTCTGAGTCACCTGGTGACTTCTCTGCTGCACTTCATATGGCTTTTTCTCTCCAGATGCTTCGTTTCCTCAGTTCAAACCCGAGATCCAGGTCTATGAGAACATCCATTTGGCCCATCTCAGGTGAGGAGCTACTAGGGGGCAGAGGCTTAAATCTCGGAGGAGACTGAAGTTGGGGTGGGGATGGGATGCTGGTTCCCGAGGATGTGGAGGATGGAAGTATCCTTAATCTGTCTTTCTGCTTTGCAAAACCGACAGCCCACCTGCCCCTAAAACCAGGTGATCTCGAGGACATCTGCTAGGAAGTGTGACCTGCTGACTCCCTGGCCATCTGGCACCTGAAGGATTCACGAAAAGCTTGACAAGGGGGGAGGGGCTTGGAGTGCTATTTCACAGTCCGGTTGGTCTCCAGCCAAGCTGTGTATGTCTGTGAGAGTGTGTGTATATGAGTGTATGTGTGTGTGTTAAGGGGCTGGGGGCTGAAGGAAAGAAGAAGCATTATTCCATGATGTCACTTATGAAAGGGTGTGGTTTCCTGTCTCGCTGTAGCCAGTGGAGGGGTGGCCCTGAGCCTGCAGTACCATAGAGTTCAGGGGAGCCTGGGGTAACTGGCAGGGGCTGGGGAGAGGTGAGGATGGGAAGAAAGGAGACAGGAATCCAGAGACTTGAGCAGTGGTAGAGAATCAGTTTGGAGAAGGCAATGGCACCCCACTCCAGTACTCTTGCCTGGAAAATCCCATGGACGGAGGAGCCTGGTAGGCTGCAGTCCATGGGGTCGATAACAGTCGGACACGACTGAGCAACTTCACTTTCACTTTTCACTTTCATGCATTGGAGAAGGAAATGGCACCCCACTCCAGTGTTCTTGCCTGGAGAATCCCAGGGACAGGGGAGCCTGGTGGGCTGCCGTCTATGGGGTCGCACAGAGTCAGACATGACTGAAGTGAGTTAGCAGTAGAGAATCAGTTATGGGGGTACCGAAAGACAAACGGTAGAAACTGAAGAAGAGGGAAGGAAAGAGGCACAAGTCACAGGAAAAGGGAAGAGATGAAGAGAGAGAGAGAGAGGAAAATTGGAAGTATAAAGAAGGAGGATTGAAGGACAGAAGAATGGAAAGAAGACTTACCTCCAAATTAAGCCAGATCCTCACTGCCATCTCATCCTCACAAAGAAGAAATTGAGAGAGAATCAGCACCTCTAATCAGACGCCAGACTTCCTCATATGGAAGGGGAGGGGATGGAGTCAGGACGGGCGGGGGGTGCCCTTGCCCAGCTGCCACCCCACGGTTCCCTCCTTATCGTAGGCGCTCCCCCTCCTTATCCTGTGGCATCCGGGGCAGGGTACAGCTTATCGCCCTGACATCCTGGGGGCCCCACGAGTCACACACAAGCTATCTCCCTGGGCAGAGGGAGTGTCCACAGCGGTGGGTGGGTGAATTCCCTGGTGGGGTGTGTAACTGGGCCCTGCGTGTTGGATGATGAGTGAACGACAAGTCTGGGCTTGTGGAATGGGAGAGGGTGCTGGTGCTCCTAGTCTCAGGCAGCATGGAGCTGGCCTCTCAGCCACACCCTCACCACTCCACGAGGGCCCCTTTGAAATCTGCTCAAGCTTGGGCTTCACTGGAGAAAAGAGTTCTTGGAGGTATCACCTAAAAACCTTTACGCTGCAGTGGCTTAAGTAAGATATTGGCAAGAAGGAGGATGCCAACGACAGATGGAGGATGAAGTGAAAGTCATGGTTCAGGTGCCAGCACCCCTGCCCAACCTGCTAAGCAGCTCTACCTTGCTGTTAGAGATAGCATGCGTGCCTGCACAGGTACACGCACACACACACACACAGCAGTGTTACTGAACTTCCAGATAGCACTTTTATTACATTTACTCTTCATAGTTCCCCAAACCTTCCTTCTTGATTTACCAAATTAATCTTTCCTAGCAGGACTCTCTTCCTCATCACACTTGATGCTCCTTCCATTCCCTTGCCTGGGACCCACAGCTCCTTCAAACACCTGCCTTGCCAGAGAGCTGGGGATTACAGAATGCATCAGAAACAAGCATCTAGAAAAGACCAAGGATTTAGGGCACATCTTCTTTATGGGGCTGGGCTCTGGGAACGTTCCTCTGGGCAGCTAGGGGCTGGAGCAATGCCTGGAGGAATCAGGTTTGGGGAGGGGCCTGTGAAGGTGTTGGGCCCACGGATCTGAGATCTCTGTACACAGTCAGGTTCTTGGGCAGATCTCCAAAGATCTCTGTGTAGGTGTTGCCAGGGCCGCAGTGACAGTGGAGGAGTCTTGAACTGGAGGCTGGTGGCCTCCCCAGGTGAAGCTGGCCAGGAGGACAAGCAGGGTGATGAGGAGGAGGCTGGGGAGCTGGCGCGGCGTGGTAGCCAAGTTGCACAGGTCCTGCTCGCAGCAGTGGTGTCGAAGAGTGTAGGAGCGGGACCAGTAGGTGGTGTGGCCCTGCAGGGAGCACTCGGCCCTTGGGAGGCAGCCCTTTCGCTCGATGACCTCACTCTTTTCTATGGGACAGAGGTGGTTGGGGGAGGGGAGAGCTGAGGCTGGGCAGGAAGGAGGCAAGGGCCGTGGGGTCCCACGAAAGGCAGGATTGGATAGCAGTGGGGAAGACCTAGGGAACATCCATCAGACCAGAGTCCTCCTACCTGAGGTACCAATACTGATGCCACAAACTTCATCCTCCTGACACTTGGTGGGAACAGGGTAGCAGGGCTTGACAAAGTTGCAGGTGTAACAGCGGAGCTGTCTCTGGGCCAGGGAGGCGGCAAGACCTGTGGAGTCCGTGGAGATCCGTCAGAGGAGAGGCAGACAGGACAGGTGAGAGGCCCAGCCCAGATTCAGGAATGGGCTGCACAGACAGAGGTGATACACAAAGTGGGGAAAAGGGGGTGGCGAAATGGAGGGAGAAGCAGACGCAAGTAGAAAAAGAGACAGAGAAGGGAGTGGAGACCACGCACGAAAAGGAAAAGGCAGAGAGGCACGAGGGATACAGGGAGCATGCGAGAAATACACAGATATGAACAGAAGCCAAGGGAATCAGAGGTGAACACAGAGAATGACACAAAAGCCGGGCTGGAGCCAGGAGGGGGTGCCAGTGAAGAAACTAAACAGATGGTGCTGAGTCGGATGAGAAAATAGGAATTAACATTGACCAAGGTGCCCAGCAAAGAAGCAAGAGGTGAGGTAAGGGTCAGGGGAGACAGAGGCTTGTCAAAGATGCCACAAGGAAGAGACAGTTATTCTCAAATGCCTTTGAAGGGAAATCTTTCTTATTCCACCTCATCAGGCTGGCCCGAGACCATTCCCAGTAGCTCTTCTTTCCAAACCCACTACAGCTCTCTCCTCGGCATAGGTCAGCACCCTCTCCCTCAACCCCCTACCCCTAGCTCTCAGGCTCCTTCACAAACCCCTGCCACCACCACCGCCCTACCCTGCTCCCTGTCCCCCAGGACTCTCCAGCTCACCCTTACCCAGTGGCCCACCAAGGAACAGGATGCAGAGGAAGATGCTGGAGGTACCCATGTCTGGACCCGGCGGGGCTCAGGAGTCTGGGAGAATGTGATCTGCACCCTGAGATCCTAGAGCTGGAGCATCTGAGTGAGACAGGGAGGGACCAGTAAACAAACACACCTAGGGAGTGAATCTGAGGGTGAGGCAGAACAGGGACCAGACTCAACAGCCTGAAACAGGGGAGTTCCTGGCCCCGAAGCTCTCACACCCTCCCTGCCTCCTACCGGAGCCTTGTGCCCTGGGGGTCTTCTCTATTCTTGCAGCTTTCTCTTTGCTTGTCTGTCGCTTTTGAATGGTGTCTGTCAGCGTCTGTCACTTTCCCTCCTCCTCCTCTCCCTCCCTCTCCTTGTCTCAAGCTGCTCTTTGCTCTTTCATCTCCTTGTTTTTGTTTGTCTGTCTTCCCCTTCTGTGCATTTAAGTCTCTCAAAGTTACTCTCCTAAACAGCCCTGGCCCAGATCTGTTTTTCGAGTGGTGTTTGAGTGTGGACTCAGCAAGCCCCCACCCACCCACCAACCCACAAACGCAGCTACAGACCCCACCTAGCTGCCCATCCCTTTGATCCCCCAAGCTTCAACATCTGTACCCCGTAATTATCTCTCCCAGCTTACTACATTAGAGGAAATAATTAATCATGGGTGAGGCCAGAGGGACTGATGTATTTCCACTGGTGCAGGGGTAGGGTTCAGAAAGACTAGGAAGGAAGGCAGGGATAAGATTTGGGTCGGGGGTAGAGTCTGGAAGACTGGGGCTTAAGAGACTGGGGAGAAGAGTCAGCACCTGGGGAATCAGGACAGACTGTACCAGGAGTTAGAAGCAGACGGGGTGGGGAGTGAGACAGGAGACACAGGTATCCACTGAGTAGCAGTTTTCGAAAACATTTTTTATTCTCAAGACCTCTTTACACTCAAAAATTACTGAATACCCCAAAGAGTTTTTATTATGTAAGTTATATCAATATTTGCTATATGAGAAATTAAAGCAGAACATTTTAACAGATTCATTAAAAAAATATAAAGCGATAAACCTGTTGTTATTTAGTCCCTAAGTCGTGTCTGACCCTTTGCGACCCCATGAACCTCCAGGCTCCTCTGTCCATGGAATTTTCCAGGCAAGAATACTGGAGTGGGTTGCCATTTCCTCCTCCAGGGGATCTTCCCCACCCAGGGATGGAATGTGCATCTCCTGTTTTGGCAGGGGATTCTTTATCACTGAGCCACCAGGAAAGACCCACACAGTGGTCAGAAACTGTTGCATGTTAACAAAACACATTTTTGTGAAAAATAATGTCTTTCCCAACAGTATAGTGAGAAGAGTGGCATTTCTTTACCCTTTGGGGAATCTATTTAATATGGGGCTTAACAGAAGAAATAGAAGATGGCTGGGTTTTCACATCTGCTTCTGCATTCAGCCTGTTGGGATTTTGATTGAATATATGAAGAAAATCTGACAGATATGTAGCTGGAAAAGAAAGACTGTCCAGGACTCTCTGAAAGGGTCTTAGGAACCCCAGGAGTTCTGGGGTCACCGTTTTAGACGTGTTTCTGAGATGGAGGAATTCGGGGACATCAGAGGATGCTGAGTGCTCTTTCTCTCCTGGGGAGTCCTCCCCCAGGGGGGCCTCCCTGTCCCCACTGGGGCCCCGGTGCCTTCTAGGGGAGACAGACTCTTTCCTCCCTTTTTATTGCCCTATAAAGCCCAAGGCAACGGGGATAAAAAGCCGGCAGAGTGAACACCAGGGAGGGGGGTGGCCGGGAGGGAGAGGCGCTACAGACACAGGCAGACGCAATGAACCCCCTCTTTGCTGGGATCCTGCTCGGCACCTTGCTGGGGGCTGCCTTGGGTAAGGAGGCACCCGGGGCGCCTGTCACAGAGGCCCGTCGCCCTGTGCCAGCCACCCCGGAGCGCCTGATCCAGCACGTCTTCTCTCCCCCCAGGAAACCGCATGCGATGCTATGACTGCGGTGGAGGCCCCAGCGGCCTCTGCAAAGAGACGGTGACCACTTGCGGAGAGGACGAGCGCTGCGGCTTCCTGGAGCGCAAACCCCAACCAGACCTGGCACAGACCAAACTGCCTGGAAACCGTGAGTCCTCAGTGTGTCCCTCTTCCTCCCAGCCCCTCCCTGCCTCCAGCCCCTACTACTTCAGTCCTTCTGGCTTCCAGAACCTTCCAGGCTCAGTCGAGCTCTGGGCAGATGGTGCCGCTGTCAGAATGAAGCGGCCTGGAGCCCCTTCTGGCTCCTGGCACTGAGCCCCCGGAAGCCTGCTGTCTGCGTGGCCTCACCTCCCTCCTCTTTACCCTCCAGAAAGAGACTCATAGGCCCATGTACTCACAAATGGTTGAAAAAGCTCTCTACCTTGAGGGTAGGGACCGAAATATTCAACCAAACTTCTACTCTGAGGCATCAACTAAGGTCCAGGGAGGTATGTGTGTATGTATAGTCATATTTTTTAAATTTCAAAATAATTTTAGATTGACAGAAAAGTTAATTTTATTCAAAAATAGTACAGGTTAGCACTGTATATCCTTACCCAACTTCCTGTAATGTTAATGTCTTATATTACCATAGTGTGTGTGTAGTCAGTATCTTAGTCGCTCAGTTGTGTCTGACTCTCTGTGACCCTATGGACTGCAGCCCACCAGGCTCCTCTGTCCATGGGATTTTCCAGGCCAGAATACTGGAGTGGGTTGCCATTTCCATCTCTAGGAGATCTTCCCAACCCAAGGATCAAATCTTCGTCTTCTGCATCTCCTGCATTGGCAGACAGATTCTCTACCACTGAGCCAATTGGGAAGCCCATATAACCACAGTACAATTAGCAAAATCAGAATATAACACTGGTCAGTAAGACTAATCTACAGACCTTACTCGATGTAGCCTGTTGTCCCTTTCATGTCCTTTTTCTGATCCAGGATCCACTGGTTTTTGCTCTCCTATCTTAGTTGTCACCTCTCTGTGGCAGTGCTGAGTCTTCCTTTGATTCTATGATATTGACACTTTTTTCCTTTTCTTTGTATTTCTTGATCTTGATACTTTTACTTGATCTCTGATATTTGGTACTGATGCGTTATTTTAAAGAATGTCCTACAACTTGGATTAACCTGATATTTTCTTGTGATTAGACTGAGGTCCTGAATTTGGGGAAAGAAGTGATGTTGGTCCCTTTCAGTGGATGCTGTTAGGGCTTCACGATGTCAGCATGTTAACTGTGATAACTTGGTTTCAGGGAGGTGTTTTTTGAGGGGGGTGGAGGATCCCTTTAGGCTCCTTGAAATCATATCTGCTCTGCCCCAGAAGGCAAGTCCTCAAGCCAGGAGTTCAACACCCCAGTCTCATTTTCTCTCTCAGCCTCAGTGACCTTGATTCATCACCATCCAGCCTGCGTGGCAGCCCATCATTGCAATCGAGTGGAGACAGAAGTGGCGGGAGACGTAACTTATACGACCCACAGGGACTGCTGCGTTGGCGACCTGTGCAACGGTGCTGTGGTGAGCACTGCAGCCCCCATGAGCATTGTGGCTGCAGCAGTCACCATGCTGGCCTGGCTCTTGCCAGGACTCTGGAGAGGGTAATGGGAGCAGGGGAGGAGAAGGCAACAAGGAAATGAAGGAGATCTATGAGCCATTAAAATCTCTCGACCACTCCAGAGCTGACTGGAAAATTCCATCTTTGTTGATAAGAGGGCTGAAGGGGTAATACAGGGGCATCCAGGCTCTAGTTTAGGGGTTATCAAGGATCAGTGGACTTAGCTACAATGGTACACTTCTTGCCAACTAAACCCCAAAGGACAACGGAGAATCTGCCCTAAGTGACTCCTACTTGTTGCCAGGGAGAGTCTTTCTTAGCAACAAGGATCACTGAGGGGAGCAGGCTCTGGGCTGGCCACCAGGAATCAGTGAGTCCGGTTGTCTGGGCTTGTTCCCCTTCCCCTCATTGGCAACTTGACTCCCAATATGACTATTTGGAATTGAGAAAGGAAGTGTAAACACTCTGACAGGACAGAGCCTTGGTGCCCCACCTGCCAGGCCAGGTGAGGCCTCTGACTCTAACCTGAGGGACTGAGGCCTAGAAGGAGGGTCCCAGGTCCCATCCCTGTGCAACTCTCCTACCCCTTCTTAGGAGCCCGCAAGTCAGGCTTGCACCTCCTTCTTGGCAGTACAACACAGGTGTGGCCTAAATATAGGATAAAGATTGTTTCTCAAAATACTGGGCCACCCCCAGACACTGGAAGAAAGGACAGGTCTGAAAAACCTGTTTCTCCCTTTACCCCAACCCTGGCCTCCCAGAGAAACTCCCTGAAGGGCCCTTTGGTGAGGGTGGGGGCTGAGAGTGTTATTTCCTGGGAGGGGGCTGCTGACAGTAGATCTTCTGACAATAAACACACAATAGATCGGCTCTACATGTTTATTACTCAAAATGGAAAGGGGTGGGCATGGGGATGAGGTATGTATGGGGAGCCAGGATTTGAAGTGTCAGCTCATACGGTGAGGTTATTGGGTGCTTCCTGGCAGCCTTCACTGGGGACAGGACAGAACTCCATTCCAGATTCCAATTGCTCTTCACACAGGGCATAGGAAAGCGCAGGAAGCAAAGTGGGGAGCTCTCCCTGGAAGCAATGGAGGATCTGGAGTAGTGTCGAGGGAAATGGGAAGGGTCTCTCTGGGAAAGCAGAGTGGAGGGTATGAGTGGAAAGATGGATGGAGAGACCGCTATCTAGTTAAAGCAATATGAAGCATCTGGAGAGATGCTTTTCTGAGCAAAGGGAAGCAGAGGGTATGGAGACACAAGAAGAGAGGCTCAGGTGAAGGCAGATGGAAGGAGGGGCAGCCATGGAGCCAGTCTCAGTGCAATAGCCAGAGGCCAAGGCCAGCCAAGGAGGTGAGGAAGACAAGGGTCAGGGCCGGCGTGGGCCGCGGGGCTGGGCTATTGCAGTTGTCCTGGCTGCAGCAGGTGGTGTTATAGGTCAGGCCCCCCTTCTGGTTGGTTTGGTTGACTGCCGGCTTACAGGGCTCTCCTGGTGTGCCACAGTCAAGTCGGGAGAAAACCCACATCTTCCCTGGGGTTAGGAGGGAGCAAAGAGGTTAGTAAAGACAGGCACCCGGCATGCCTGGGTCCATCTCCCCACCCCATGCACCCCATTCAAGCTTCCATCCTTCCCAACTCCGCCCCTGGTCCTGCCCTTCTGTATCTCTTCTCAGTCTAACCTTTCTTGTGCACTTCCTTACCCTGCCCTCTCACCCCAAACCCGGGCCTATCGCTTGCTGTCCATGAAGCTTTGGACCTGCTCCTGTCTCTTTCAGAGGCTGTTTCCTCAATATAATAATAGCATCCACATCATAGGATGTCATGAACATAAATTCAAACAACCCATGTGAAGATACAGGATGGGGCCTGGGAAACAGTAATCCTTGGCCAAATATTATCATTGCTGTAGTTCTCTGTTCCACCTCAGCCCCAGCTGTAGAGTCCCCCACTGGCCCCCACTCCCCACTGAAGAAGGGGATGGTACCGATGTATGCGTGGGTTGTCAGGCATTGCTGTCCTGGTTCCAGGCGGCAGGACTTCCGGTCCACACAGCCCAGCACTGGGAGCTTGTAGCAGGAGTGACATCGAATATCAGCTGGGAAGACACAAGTGACCAAATACATGACTCACCAAGGGATGAGCCAAGCTGGTGGGTGGGGTTGGAGAGGAGTCAGTCAAGTTGGGGTTCTGACCTGTTTGGTCTGCTAGGGACAGAACAGGTAAGGGATGCAAAAGAAATGTAGAAGTGGGTAAGGGTGGAGTTGGTCTGTGAATGGCCCACACCCTAAACATCTTTCTTCACTCCAACCCATCTGGAGATGAGTCAAGAGGGGCAGTTACCAACAATGGGGCTGGGGACTGATGGAATCTGAGACTACCACTGGGAAGGAATGTGTAGGTGTCTAGGGAGGAGATGAAGGAATTCAGAAGGTTACAGATGAAGGGATGAAATAGGAAGAAATATTCAAAGTAAAAAAATCAATCATGGAGGTTACAACACTTGCAGGAATGGCTTGGAGCTTAAGGCGGGCAAGAAAGCCACCTGGCTGGGCCAGTTAAGCAAAGCATTCTTTACCTCCTGGGGCTGCCAAGGGTGTGGGAAGAGAAAGCAGACTCAAAATAAATCCTCCCACCCTGGTAGGTCTCCGACAGAAAGGAGTAGTATCTGAGAGGCAGATCATCAGAATAGATCTGAGCACTTTACCAAAATGGAAAGGATGAGCGCAGAAGGCGGCACCCCCAAGGTTGCCTGAGGGGCCCAAGGTTCCTGCCACATCTGATTCAAGGTTTAAGAGAAGGAAGAGTTCAGGCCATGGGTGGAGGAGCCTGGTGATCACCTCTCAGTGAAACCCACCTCATCCTGGGGGTGAGCAACCTTGACACTCTCTCCCTAGAAGGCAGGGCAATCTCCCTGGCTCCCTGGAATCCTCCACAGAGCTTGTGTCCCTGGAAGTATGCACCCCAGTTGGGAGCAGGGCAGGGAGGGGATCTAGGAAAGACCACTGCTTGAGGGACAGAGCACAAAGTCCCTGATGGAGTAGATGGGAGGATGGGTGGCAAAAGAAGCCCCAGCCAGATGCCTAGGTTTCTGGGAGGACACCCTGGCTGAGTGCAGGTGGAGAGAGGAGAAAGCAGGTAAACTGGATCCTGGAGTGGGGTTAGAAGGGGAACTGGATATGAGAGTTTATGAGAATTGGGGAACCAGGAACCTGTAACCCTGGGCAGTTAGAAGAGTGGGTTTTGGAGGTGGGGAAGAGGCTGAAGGATGGAGATGGGGGAGAACAGAGCAAGGACCCTGTCACAGGGGCACAGGAGAGCCGAGCCAGTTGGGTCTGAGGGCACTTGGGATCCATGGGTACTGTAGGACAGTGGCTGGGGCAGGGTTTAAAAATCCTGACCAGGTGAACCACATCCTGAGGGGCCCCAGGGGCTCACCTGAGACCCAGCAGAGCAGAGCAGACAAGGAGAGCAGGAGAAGGGCTCTCATGGTGAGGGTCATGAGAACGGCAGCAGCCGACAGAGCAGGACTTCAGGGATCTGGCTATCCGTTTGGGACTTGAGTGGCCTTTTTGGAGCTTATAATCACAACAGTCCCTCCCTCCCTGGCCTCTGGTGGCTCCTCCTTCCCCATTTAGGGAGGGGCTAAGCAGGACCCAGTGGAGGAGTGGGATGGGGATGGGAAGAGACAGGTATGGGGAGGGCAGGTGCAGCAGTGACTAACTCCATTTTGCTTCTTGGTTTCCGTCTAAGACACACCCTCCTGGCCCCCAGGAGTAACATCTCTGTCTGCCTAATCCTCTGGAGAAGTATCACTAAAGGCCCCTGTGATGTTATAGTGGCTTGGGTGGTAGGAGCATCTCCTGGTTCCTGGGAAATGGACAATGGGGTGCAGCCCCAGCTGCACCAAATTTTAGTTCCTGGGGAGCATTGGTAGGGGCATGTAGGCAGGAATTAAGCATCAAATTCATCTCACTTCAGCCCCCACTTTATTTCCCCAAGCCCTGCTCAGCCACAGGATGAAGGAGTAGGGTTTGTGATGTCATCATGAGTTTGTGTGATGTCATAGCAGCAGAGGCAAGGGCTGGAGCTGCCTGTTAAGGAGGGGTTGCCTCAAGACCCCTGAAGATTCTCAGGACCTTGCCCTGGCTCCACTTGGGTTTGGCCTGGCCTTGGTTCCTCTGGTGCAGTAAAGGCCGAGGGTGTGGGGCTGTGCATCTGCTCCAGCCAAAACCTGCTCAGCTGGGTGCGGCTCCTTGGGCCAGGAGGGACAGAATGGGCATAGAGAGGTGAGGTAGCAGCTAAAATAGGAATAGGAGTAGTCACAATGGCAAGCACATAGTGCTCCTATGACTCAGCCATTGTTCTAGGTGTTTTCCATGTATTATTTGATTTATTCTCCAAATACTCTGAGGTAGGTGCCTTTACACCCATTTTACAGATGAGCAAACAGGCTCACAGAAGTGACTTGTGCACATCTCGCAGCTAGTAGATAATGAAATCAAGATTTGAATTCAGACGGCCAGAATCCAGAAATCCTGGTGCTCCTCGCAACTGCTATGCTGCAAGAGTTGACGACTGCTCAAGTGCTTGTGTAAAGGACCCTAGCATGAATTTTAAGTGAGCACTGGTTAAGGGCTGTGAACTTGCCTCTGAGGATTCCCAGAGGGATCTGGGCAGCTGTGGCCCCTCCCCCACCCCTTATCAGTGCCCCCAGACCCGCGGTCTCCCCCTCCACCCCCCTTTGATTTCCCTCCGGTCTCCTCCGCTGATTCACTGCCCTCCTCTTCCCACCACATCCCAGCCATGACCCTGGTTCTGCAGCTGCTGCCGCTGCTGCTGCTGTCGAGGGCCCTGGGGGATCCAGGGGGTAAGCCATCCCAGTAAAGTTGCAATGGCGGGAGGAAAGACTGAGGGGGGAGGAAGGGGCGACAGGAGGGTGAGATGTAAATGGGAAGATCCAGGATGGCAAGACAGCACGGGAGAGCCATCAGACTAAGTGGGAGGGTCGTGTTGCCCTATAGTCTTGCCTTAACCATCGCCTCTGGCCTCCCATAGCTTCACTGAACGGCCACCCCGGGGACCGGGTGAATCTCTCCTGCATAGGGGTCTCGCAACCCACCCGTTGGGTCTGGGCACCTAGATTCCCGGCCTGCAAAGGCCTGTCCAAAGGACGCCGCCCGATCCTGTGGGCCTCACCGAGCGGGACCCCCACCGTGCCTCCCGCCCAGCCCTTTGCTGGCCGCATAAATGCCCTGGACCTTGGTATCCGGCGACTGGAGCTGCTCTTGAGTGCGGGGGATTCTGGCACCTTTATCTGCAAGGGTCGCCAAGAGGAGGAGAGCCGTACGGAACTTCATGTGCTGGGAGACCGGGCCTACTGCAAAGCTCTGGGTAGGTCTATGTCTTCATGCGCAGGGGACCTAACTCTGACACACGTCCCCAGCAGGGTGAGAGGCCTCGGCTGGGGGTTCCTGGGGTGGGGGTGGGGAGGTGCGGTGCGGCTAGCGCTCTGTGCCCCCTGACCTCGTCATCAACCACTCCCACCCCGCTTCCAACCATCCCCCAGGGTCGTCGTATTCCCAGATTCTGATCCCGCTGCTGGGCGCTGGGCTGGTGCTGGGCCTTGGAGTATTGGGCTGGGCCTGCTGGCGGCGCAGGTGAGCACAAGGGGCAGAGCCTGATTGAAAGGGTCTTGACCCGAGGAGCGAGGGGCAGGCCCAGAACTTTCGCAGACCAAAGCTAGATCAGGTGTGGTTTGGAGATGAGTGGGGGAGGTTAGAAGTGGGGGGCGAGGCCAAAGGCTGGTGGGTGGAGCCCTAGCTAAGGAGGCGAAGCTGGAGGCAGAGCAGGCTCCACACGTGGGTTGATGTATCTGTGGGGGTTGAACTTACGTTGTTTTCCCCCAGTCAGAGCCTGAAACTGGCTGGGTCGTTGTTGGCGCGTGGGGGAGGGGTTGGGGGGGTGCCCAGAACGAAGCAAGACAAGGTTAGTTCTTCTCAAAGACTCTTACCCATCCTTTACAGGCGCTCGCCCCCTCATCCGCCTGAACCAACCCCCAGATTTGGTGAGACTAACTCCCCTGCAGTTTTCCTTCTCTGCACATTCCCCACCCAGTACTTGAGTCTGAGCCCTTGCTGGGAGCAGACAAGTTGGTCACCTTCTCTCAATCCTTCAGCTCTGTCCCCCCCACATAGTTCCACTCGTGAAAGCAGAGCCCCAGAGGCCAGAAGAGGAGGAAGAGCCCAAGATGCCAGGGGACCTGGATCAGGAGCCGGTAAGGGCTTGGGAACGGGATGGGGGCTGGCCAGAATCCTTGAGTCTAGTGGACGAGGAGAGAGGCCTGGATACCCAGGGGAGTCAGACTTCTGAGACTCTCCTGCCTTCCTCCCCACCTTTCAGAGCCTGCTCTACGCAGACCTGGATCATATGGCCCTCAGAAGTTCCAGCCGACTGTCCCCAGTGGTCCCTGCTGATGCCTCCACCATCTATGCTGTTGTAGTTTGAAGGGAAGCCTTTACAGCAAACCTCACAAGCTGGGGGCTCCCAGATCTCCATTACACCCCTCCCCTTCTTGGCCCTTCACCTGGCAAAGGAAGGCACCATGGGATAGAAATGAGCACTAGACTGGGAGTTGAGAGACCTAGGTTCCAGGCTATCTCTGCTGCTGATCTTGGTCCTTCCTTACCCCTGTCTCTCACACCCGTTTAACCACCTTAAGACACCAGCAACTCCTAGATTGTTTTCCTATCTCTTCACTTCTCTTCACAGTCGAGCTCTTTGAACCAAGGGCCTACACCTGTCTCTTCCATTTTTTCCTTCACTCCTGCTACTCACCTGGTCTCCATGAGATTGCCAGTGATGTATTAATAGCCACACCCACTAGATGTTTTGTTAGCATTCATCTGGCTTGACCTTTGATTGCTCCATTTAAGCTCTGTTTTTCTTTAACATTGGTGTCTTTCTCCTGGACTCTGTTTCCTTCCTCCCTATTCCCACAGTATTCCCACCATTTCAGGTTTGTCTTTTTAATATCTGCTTTTCTCCCTCTTCTAGGATGCTGTCATCCACAGCCAGTCCTTAGCCTTTACTTTAACTCTGCAAACAACACCCAGAATTCCTTCCAGTTCCCATCTCTGATAGATTTCCAAACTATCCCTCAGACATTCCTGCCTGGCTGACCCTAGGCATTTTGCACACAGCGGGTCCAAAAGCCAATGCACTGTCATCTCCCAAGCCACTTATTTAATCCTCCCTCCCATGCATCTTCTCTTGATCAACCCTGTTGCCCAAGCCAGAAACTGGGAGTCATGTAACCTCCTTCCTCTCATTCCCATATGATAAACCAAGTCCTGTCTTTCTATTTTAATGTCGCTGTCAAATCCATACCCTTTTCATGTCCGGCACTGCCACCTGAGTGTACTCTCTTCAGTTCCTCCCTGGATTTCCCATAGCCTCATCTCATTCTCCTGCCCTTGCTCTCCTCGCTGAAACCAGAGTCTCCCCGAATGCTAACCTCCCGACCGCCTACATTTCAGCTGTATTTCAGTTCTGGCCCTTAGCCTTGGTTTCAAGGTGCTACAGTACTTTACTTATTCTCCAGGCTTATCTCTGTCACTCGATGCCTGGAACATGACAGCCTTTGAGAAATTCTCCCCAGCCCACAAATATGCCCGTGCCCAGTGCAGTTCCTTCTTCCTGGGTTACCCTTTGTCTCCTCCTCACCATGCGCCTGGCTAATTCTTATTTATCCTCAGGACTCAGTTCAAATGCAGTCTTTTCTGGGAAGCTATTTCTGACCCTCTTGGCCCACTCCTGCATATACTTTGATGCTCTCTGGAGCCCCTTATTTCTCTCACAGCAACAGCCTCCTGTGAATTGTTCCATTACAACCTGTATTTCAATTTATAAGAAATTTTCATGTACTGTGAGTTCCCTGATATCAGGAGACTGAGCCTTTTTCTCTCACTGCTAAGCCTCGGTAAATGAATGAAAATGAATGTCCCTGGAAATGTCATTTCCTCCTATTAGCTCGGGGATGGGCTGTTGATCTCCAAGTCTCTGAATCATCTGACATTTAGATAAATTCAGTGAATGACTCACTCATATTTTCTCTTCTCTGCCCTGTACATGCTCCCCACAAGAGAAATTCTTTCCTGTCCATCTTGTACCCAAGCCCCCACAATAGGGCTGGACAATAGGTCAGTGTGTGCAGAGTGAAGGTTTGATGAATGAAGGAGGTCTCCTCCCCAGTACTAATCCCAACCTGGGGTTTCAGTCCTGCCCTTGTCCTTCTGCTCCAGTAAGACACCAGTCTCAGTCCAGTCTAAAAGGTCAGTTCTATTTTATTAGTTCTTGAGGAGACGACTCACCCAGTGGCCTCTGTCCTTTTTCTCACTCTGCCCTCCTCTATATGGGGCCCTCTCCCCACTACTGCCTAATCACCATCCTCTATCTAACTTTCCTTCCCCTTCTACTCCTATGCCATTCTACCCCTGGTCAGCCAGAACCCCCGGGCTGGGCTCTCAGTTGTGGGGGCGTGTGCTGAGCACCAGGCAGAGGGAACTGAGCCCAGCGCCGGCCTTCTCCAGTTCTGAACAGGACACAGGTACGAGGGTGACGTCAGAGAGCTTCTGCAGTGCCTGCAGGGAGGACAGCGTGTGGGGAGAAGGGAGTGAGTCCCCAAGACCCACAGGCGGGGCCCCCTTTCAGCCAGCTCACAGGGCCCCACTTGGGCTTCTAGAAAAGGCACCCCTTCTTCCTCCCACAAGGAAGGCCTGAGCCCCATTTCTCTGGTTGGGGGGTGGTGGTGGAGCTCCTGCCTTCTCTCACCTCTTGGCTGTTGGGCAGGTCCCCGCCTCCCCGGTGCAGGAGGAAAGGGGGCAGGCCGGGCTGCCCAGGACGCAGAAAGAGACAGTCAGCTGCTGCGTCATCCGGGAGGGTCAGGGAGGCATAGGGGTGATCAGTCAACACTGCCATTGCCTTGGGGGAGAAGAGACAGGAAACACTCAAGGCTCAGCCTCTCCACAACTGAGTCTTGCTGCCCTACCACCGCTAAGGGCGGGGGACAGAGTCACATTATTGTGGAATAATAATAACAGCAATCACATGTCAGTTACTATGTGTCAGACACTGAGTGCTTTAATTAACTTTGCTAATTTCCACCTCGGACTCACAGGCAGTTCTTTCCACCTGCTATCCACTTCTCTGCTACTCCAGATCCCACCCGTCGATCCTATCCATCCTTCAAGACACAGATTAGATGCCCTTCAATGGCACCCCACTCCAGTACTCTTGCCTGGAAAATCCCATGGATGGAGGAGCCTGGTAGGCTGCAGTCCATGGGGTCGCTAAGAGTCAGACATGACTGAGCAACTTCACTTTCACTTTTCACTTTCATGCATTGGAGAAGGAAATAGCAACCCACTCCAGTGTTCTTGCCTGGAGAATCCCAGGGACGGGGAAGCCTAGTGAGCTGCCGTCTCTGGGGTCACACAGAGTCGGACACGACTGAAGCGACTTAGCCGCAGCAGCAGCACAGAATTTCGTGAAACCCCGGAAGACGATGTTAATTGTCCCTGTTTCTCGGTGTTCCAGCTGCCTGTCCGGCTTATAGTAACTTGTTTTCTCACATAGATGGACAGCACAGTGAGGGTAGGAGTTGGAGCTAATTCTCAGAGCTGCCCTGCTCCCCGCCTCCTGGGCCTAGAGCCACGCCCACTGTCGTTGGCTGGCCCTCAACTTGCCCCACCCCAGCCCCACCCCTTCTCACCCTGACAGCTTTTTGGGCAGCTTCGCTGGAACCCGCCACCACGGTGCGGGGTCCCCCCATACCGCAGAGGCCACGCAGGTGGGAGGTGCTTGTGACGGGCACCGTGGAGACGGCAAAGTCCTAGAGGGAACAAGGGAAAGTATTCAATGACGGGGATAGCCTAAACACAGGCTACTCTCAGCCACTTCCTCCTCAGCCCCCTAGTCCCTCCCCTCTCCTCTCCGCCCAGGTCCCTGCGACCCCATCCACCCCCGACTCCCCCTACTCCCACCCCCGCTCCTAACCCGGAACGTGTCCGCCACGATCTCAGCTCCTCGGTGATTGGTCCACTTGGAGAGGCCTACGAAAAACTCCCGGCCTGAGCCCAGGGAGGTCGTCGAGGTATGAGGCACGAGTGAGTTGGAAACAAGGCTCGACGTGGCCCATTCTCCCAAAGTCAGCCTCCCTGTACCAAGCCCCAGGGCGCAGGCACCCCAGCCTCACCGGTGAAGAGAACATCAGTGCCATCCAGCGTTGCGTTCTCGTCCCCCATCTCCACAATTCGGAGCCCCAGGTCCTGGAGGGCTTTGCGGACTCCATCGACCTTAGGGCAGGAGAAGAGGGAGCGAAGCAGATATTTCCACCCCCATTCTTCCCTAAAGCTCGGGATGTCCAGATCCTTCTTTCCCCCTACTCGAACCCGTGCCCAGGTGCTCACCTCCGGCCTGCGGGCGGGGCTCCAGGGCCGCGTGATTAGAGCCGTATCCCCTTGGATCACGGCGGTGTCACCGAGCAGCGGTCCCAGCGGCAGCGACTCTTCAGGAGGCAGTTCTACTAGTTGCAGCCCCAATCGCTGCCTCAGCTTACCCCCCAGCACCCCATGTTCCCTCTGAGCTTTGGCTAGGTCCAGAGCTGGGAGGCCAGCTGCTGCACCCTCCCCCGACGCCAGGCTCTCCGGGACCCCCCGGATCAGGGCATGGGAGCAGCGGCCCAGCCCCTCCCCTGGCGTCCCCATCCCATCCACACAGATGCCCCCTCCGGCTGCGCTGATTTCTTAGTTTTCTCTTTCTACTTCACCTGTCTGGGAGAAGAAACGGAAAGGGGGGAGGCAGAGAGAGAGACATGCAGAGAAGGGCGTAGGGGGATGGTTAAGAGCGCCTGGGTCTTCGTATGCCTTCTCCGGGCGCCCCTCCCACTCCGCCCCACCCCCTCCAGACCTTCCTCTCCTGCGGACCCCATTCCACCCCGCACCCTCGCGGATCTGCTGCTTTAGTGGGGAGTCCGAGGAACAAGATCGGGACCCCTAATTTCCAAAACACCTGTTGCCCCTGCTTGGGGGGTTTTGAGAGGTCCCCGCCAGGCGCCCCTCTTGGCAGCCGCTAGGATGCGCTCACTCCCCAAAAATGCAGCGGCTCCGCCCCCTTAACCCTCAGCTGCTCGCTGCCTTAGGGACCCGAAGTGCGGCGAGGAATCCACAGGGGTGATGGGACAGGAGGAGACAGCTGGGGAGAGAGTTAGAGCCTGGGGGATGAAAGTCTTGGATGTCCGAACGAGAAAGGGAGAGAGGGTCAAGGAGAAGGGAATAGAGCCTAAGGAGTTAAATATCCTCTCTCCACCCCAGTCAGTCTCTCCGTCCCTAGCGCGACCCAGTGTAAACCAGACTCAGTCCCGGAGGACTGGGAGAGGTCTAAAACAAAATCCGAGGGGCGGGGAAATTGGGAGGCGTGGTTCTGGGGAGCAGGCGCCACTCGGGGCGCCAGGACATGGTCCCCCAGTCTCCTGACCCATCTTCCCCAAAGTCCACCCCGACTCAGCTCCGCACCCAAATGTCGACTCTCCGCACTGTCCCGGCGCAAGCACGGGTCCAGCATTCCGGAACTCCGGTCTGCACACGGTCCAAGGGACACCTCCCACCCCAGACTCACCTCCAGCGGCCACCGCTGCTCTTGCCGCTCAGTGATCTTGGCTGGAGCCCCACCCCCCTGAGGACAGAGTTGGTGAAGAAGAGAGTCGTAGCCTTCAAGCGTCGGGGACCGGAGCTTTGGCTTTGAAGGGTCCCCGGGTAGGCGAGCTCAAGTACTACAGTGGGTCGGGGGCACGACGGTCTGGCGGCTCCAGGGCATTGTCTAAGCGGGACGGGGCGGGGCTCCTCGAGGTCACGCCCATTCCGCCCTGCTATGCCGCGCCCACTCCACCCCGACTGCGCGCCCCCCTTCTCGGAATTCCGCCCCGCCCCAAGATCGCTGCCCAGACCCACCCAGATCAGGCCAGCCCCGGCGGCTGGGCTGCAAATGCGGCATGGAGCCCAAGATAGCACTATCGTGGACCTACACATAAAAATGGCAGCCCATCACAAGCACCCCTTTTCTAAATTCCTGGTTTCTGCCAGGAGTTCAAGGTCATTGACCTACCCTTCTTTCCTTGTTATTCACACTCCAAGCCCCAGCTTTGTATAAAAACACTAGATTGTCATTCTGTATTTTATTACTGAAATACATTGTCCAACCCACCCCACAATAAAAATCTCTCGCAGATCCCCCATCCTTGCTTCTCATTGCCCCCAGCAAGCCCTGCACAGGTGCTTCAGGATTCTACGCCCTCTGGCCATTTTGAGTGTGTCCGTTGGGTAGCATGTGGAAACCACCCAGGGCCTTTGTGAAGAAAATGGAGGGGGGGTCGGGTGGCCCTAGGAAGGGCCTTATTTGAGGGCCTTGGCCACTTGCTCATAGGCCAGCTCGATTTCCTCATCATCTGGACAGGTGGAAGCAAACTCTTCCCTAGCATAGGCATTGCGCAGGTATCGATGCACTCCACGAAACACATCCGGAATGGAGAATCCCCGGTACTTCTTACATACCACCTAGGGGTGCGGGAAGGAGGACCCATAGGTTAGCCTCAGGAAAGTCACACCAGCTGCCATGCCCTTGGTCCTTCCCTTATCCCAAAGCCTATATGATAAAATCCAGGCATTTAAGCAAGTTCGATACCTGGTTTCTTTTCTTATGACTCATCAGTTCAGTTCAGTCACTCAGTCCCAACTCTTTGCGACTCGATGGACTGCAGCACGCCAGGCCTCCCTGTCCATCACCAACTCCCTGAGTTTACCCAAACTCATGGCTATTGAGTTGGTGATGCCATCCAACCACCTTATCCTGTGTTGGTCCCCTTCTCCTCCTGCCTTCAATCTTTCCCAGCATCAGGATCTTTTCAAATAAGTCAGCTCTTTGCATCAGGTGGCCTAAGTACTGGAGTTTCAGCTTCAACATCAGTCCTTATGACTCATCTCCCACATAATCACCTGCAGTCATCTTAACTCCTGTCTGGTAAGGCCTTCACCCTTTCTCTCCACTTACTGAAATCCTGGCCATTTATAACCAGCCCCTTTCAGACCACCCCAGTCCATGGTGCTTGTTTTCTCGTCCTAATTTTGAGATATAATTCACAAACCATAAAGTTCTCTTAAATTTCCACAGCAATTTCTGTCTACTTGTCATTTGGCTTTTAATCATGTATTATTAACTTTCATGTGAAAGTTATTTTCTCAGCTAGATTTCAAATCCTTTGCAGGCAGGGACTTACCTGCAGCATGCCAAGATCAAAGGTCCCTCATGCTACAGCTAAGGCTCTGTGCAGCCAAATAAATAAATACAGAGATTTTCAATACACAGTTCTGCAGCAGACTGACACCGGGCTCACGTTTCACAAACTAAACCATAGCTTTGAGCTGTGACAAAAACAAGGGAACCAGCACTTTTCATCTTCCACAAGAGGAAGATAAGTGGAGACTGAAACAACAGACTTAAAACTTTGATTTTAGGAAAAGCCTGGTCTGTCTGATCTGGGGATTTGGCAATGATAGAGACAGGAAGAGCATTCTTGAAAGCAGTACTGGGATGTGTTACTCTCAGTCTGTTTGCACCCACACCTTGCATGGTGGAATGTAATTAATTCTCCCAACCAGTGGTCTTGCCAGCAAAGATAGCAGAGAAGGAATAGGGTGGTGTCTGCCATTGGAAACTACTCAGAAAGAAACCACCTTTGGAGTGGTTGTCATGAGAAGCCTGCATGGGAGCCCCTTAAAGAGTCATCCCACCTCCCACCTACTCCTCCCACAATCACTACTCACCTGTACTATGTGGAGCTTGGGCAACAGATTGCAGTCAGCCAGAGTGAGCTCATTGCCATCCAGAAATTTCCTCTGAGAGATCCCCTCATCCTCAGCACTGGTCTCATCTACTTCATCTGGGAGGGGGGATGTCAGGTAATTGTCTAATACTTTCAGGGCTTTCAGGAGCCCCTTCTCCAGGTCTGTGCAAGAGAAGGGAGTTGGTAAGAACATCAGAAGATCGACATAGTCCAAGAAAGCCCATGGTGGGGATGAGGAAAGTCCAAAACAATAATAGCTAACACTAATGTGTTTCATTTTCTCTGTGCTCTTCTATGCAATTTACATACAAAAACTCATTTAATTCTCACATCAACCAGGGAAATAGGTATTGTTATCCTCATTTTATAGATCTGAAAATAGATTTCCAGAGAAGTGAAATGAATTCCTCAAAGGCTCACAGGTACTAGAATTTGTACTCAGGTCATCTGGATCTATAGAGTTGCTATTATTTTTTAATTTAAGTAAGGTTTGCAATATCAGCTCCATCTCCCTGATATCTGAATGTCCAGGTGTCCCTAATCCCTAGATCTTTTCCATTCCTCCTAGAACCCAGGCCTCTGACCCACAAGACTCACTGTCATTGAGTGCTGGGTTTGAATTCTTAATGTAGGCAGAGAATTTGGCAAATATGTCCAGCCCAGCTGTGTTGGATTCAGGGTTCAGAGCTGCCAGCTTGGGGTACCTAAAAGCCAATGGGAGAAACTGGATAAGATATCTTCCGAGGAGGAGCCTCAGCTCCCCTGCCCTAGCCCCACCACCATCTCTGTTTTTCATTTCTTCAACCCCTTTCCCAGAGTCTCCCAGCTCCCCCACTTCTCATTCCAAGTTCCCCTCTACCTGGGAGGGCACAGCACTGCCTCCAGAAATTCCTCAATCTTGTTGGTATCTGTGTGCACTTCAGTGCCATACAGCAGGAAAGGGAGCTGCCCTCCTGGGCACAGCTTCTGTACCGTCTCAGTCCGCCTGGAGAAGAGACCAGGCATAAGGACTGGTAAAGGGCGTTAGGGAGACCAAGAAAGGGGAGATGGAGGGAGGCGGGAGAGGGGCTCCAGATGGGGGGATGGGGGGGATGGTTCAGGATGGAAGGACTCAGGTGAATGAGTGTGCACCTGTGCACCTAAGAGGTGTTTAGAGGAACAGAAGTGGGCCTACCTCTTGGTGTCAACAGTGGTGACATTGAAGGTGACTCCTTTGAGCCAGAGCACCATGAATAGTCTCTGGGAGAAGGGGCAGTTTCCAATCTTGGCCCCATCACTGCCAGCCTGGAAAGGAAGCCCCAGCCCAAGGTTAGGCCTGGTGTACCCCACTCATCCTGAGGCCATTCTCTGCATCTCCTGCTCCCAGACTTGGCTGCTTTCTGCCTAGTCATGACACATACTCAGTCTCACTGGTAAAAGCTCCCCACATAACTGGGCTCTGCACTCTCTGGTCTGGGTCAAACCTAAGACAGATCATTACGAATATCTTCTGCAAAGGTAAGCTTCTGGTTTCCCAGAGAATTGAGGACAATGGGAGGAAGGCCCAGGGAATGGATTTTGGAGAATTTGGAGGATCTAGACCCTAGAGAGGGAAGACAAATGGGGGTGGGCGTAGTTACTTTTCTCCGTGCTATTCTAAGCATTCTACATGCCATAACTCATTTAATTCTCACATTGACCCATGAAATAGAGCCTAGAAAGGGGCTTTGTTGAAGCCAGCGGTGTGGGCTAGAGGCCTGGATTCCCGAAGGAAGTAGAGCCTGAACACAGGAGCGGTGGGGCGGGGGTTTGGAAGCAGGAGTTCTGGTTCTCTATACACTACCCATGGCACCCCACTCCAGTACTCTTGCCTGGAAAATCCACGGACAGAGGAGCCTGGTGGGCTGCAGTCCATGGGGTTGCTAAGAGTCGGGCACGACTGAGAGACTTCACTTTCACTTTTCACTTTCATGCATTAGAGAAGGAAATGGCAACCCACTCCAGTGTTCTTGCCTGGAGAATCCCAGGGGTGGGGAAGCCTGGTGGGCTGCCATCTATGGGGTTGCACAGAGTCGGACACGACTGAAGTGACTTAGCAGTAGCAGCATACACTACCCAAGCAGCTGGGGGGGGAGTCAAGGGGCTCAGAGCCTAACCCTCAAGGTGTGGAGGGCCTTGTAAGAGGGGGGCTGCTCTCTAATCCCTGACCTCATCCCCCAACAGACACCTCCCCCTAGGCTGAGGGTGATTCATCTCACTGTGTCTTGGGTCTCAGCAGCTTCCTTCCTGGCAAGCAGTGGGGGCAGGGACCTGTGAGGCTGAGGCCTGGGCAGACAATGCCACCTCCCTCTTCCCTGGGCACTGCCAGGGGAGCAGGGGGAGTGTGTGTGGGGAGGGTCTCTCAGAGCAAGTCCCCTGGCTCCAGATAACCTTCCTCAAGCAGGACCCAGGGCTGGAATCTCTGCAGCGCAGCCCCACCCAGGAGTAAAAATAGCCCCTGAGGCAAGAGTGAGAGTGAGGTGGGGACCACACCTAAGAGGCCGCCTGAGAAGCCCCGGCATAAAGGAGAGGGAGAAACGGGCTAGGACACACAAAGGCTGGAGGAACAAAAGAGGGGAAGTGGAGGGAAAAGAGGCAGCAAAGTGAAGGGTGGGGAGACTGCGAGCCGGGAGATACAGACGGAGGGGGAGGTCGCTAAAGGGAGGGAGGAGCACAGAGAAGGGGTCTGGAGAGGCGAGAGAATGCAAGCCTAGTGCGGAAGGGAGCGCGGCTGAAGCGGCAGCCTGAGGTTTCGATATGCAAATACCTTGGGACCACCTCTCCTCATCAACACCCACAGAGAGGACAGAATTGGGACGGCTCTTTTTCTTTCGTTTCTATAACCCCCAAACTCTAAACGCCCTAGCGCAGCTCTCCTCCTGCTCTCTCTTCTCATCTACCCTCGTGGTAGCCACTGCTCAACTCTCATCTCCGCGCCAACAGCCTTTCTCTCGCTTCTCCAACACCCCAGGGACACTGGTTCTCGACTCCATCACCACTCTGAGCCAGCTTCTGGAACTCCACTCCCACTCTCCTGTCTCCTTCCACCCCACCAATTCTTCCCAGTTCACTTGGTGCCACTCCCAGACCTTCCTACCACACCCTCTTCCTTGAAACCTCCCCCGCCACACACACACGTACACACAGCCCCACACACACCCCTCCAAGTCTCCCCCACCATGCACCTCACCCTCTGATCTTTTTGTAGGGCCCTTATCCTGAAGTTTCCCTCGGTCCCACCCAAACCTTGTTAGGTTTCCGGGCTTGTTTCCCTCGGTCCCACCCAAACCTTATTAGGTTTCGGGCTGGCCCCTTCTCTCTCTGTCCCCTATCAGCTGTTCCCTCACCCCCACTCGGTCAATCTTCTAAGCTCCTGGGAACCCTCCCTTTTCTCTATCTTCTTGTCCTTTAGGCTGCTGGAAACTTGCACTTTTACAAACTTTTCAAGGTTGAGCCTAGATTTCTCTAGGCGGGCATAGTATCTTCGCCTCCCAACCCTCCCGCCACCTCCCTCCCCGCCCCGCCGCCCTCCGCCCCCGCCACACACACTAAAGATTGCACGTGGGGCTGGGGATGGGACTCAAAGAGGAAAGGGAGTGGGGAGTGGAGGCTGGAGCTGGGGAAAAGTGTGAGTTGCCTTCCAGGAACTTGGAGGGGGGCCGAGGAGGGAGAAGGTGTTCTTACCTTCACGAACAATTCGACCTGCGGTTGTTCTTCAGCCATGGTTGCGACGGGGACCAGGAAGCAGCCGTCGCTGGGGGAACTGGGAGGGGCCGGGCAGGGAAGGCGGTCTCACAGAAGAGATTCTCTCCCCCAGACCTAGGGCTGGCCCTTCAGCGCCACACGAGCCTGATCAGACCCGCTCACTCCAGACGCGGCCTCTCCACCAGTCCGGCGGACTCCACACCCAGCGGCTCTAGCTCTACCCGCTCCCGGACTTGATCTGGGAGCTGACTCACGGACCGCCCCGCCCCGAACCTGGGGAAGGGACGGGCGGGGGGCGGGACTCGACGACCTAGGGAATGGGCCCGGAGGGGTGAGCCTCGGGTCTCCCTGATGATGGGGGAGGGGGTTTGAGGCTTATCTCGGGAAAATCCCTTGTGTCCCTGCCAGTCTCCTTGATCACGGGACTTTTTTCTGCCTCAGTTTCCCTGCTTGCTTAATCAGAGGACACTCCCACTCCACCCTCACCCAAGAAATCTGACACTGACTGCTTGAGCACGTCCCCGAGGGCCCAGAAAGGGAATTATAGAAGGGAAAAGTGGTCCTTTATTCCTTTCTCCAAGTTTCTTCCGGACTCCCAATTCCCAATTCTGGGTTGCTAGGACTGTGGTCCACAAGAGGGACTTGGAAGGAGAAGCTGGGTTTGAAGGAAGAGAGTGGTGAAAAGTAGGGCAGAGTTGGGTAGGGGAGATCACAGGCCCTGTGCTGGGGAAACAGGAAGCTGAGCCCAGCCAGGGGCCTCATCACTGGGAGAGGTCCTCTCCCATTCAGTAGCCTGTTCAGCTTTAATGCTTCCACTTCTGCCCCCCATCTGGAGCCCCTTCCTGTGCCTTTTGCCCTTTTCTCCCTGACAGGTTGCCTTGGAGATGAGGAGGAAAGCATGGGGTTATTGTAGCCCTAGAGTAGAGCAGCATTGATCCTACTGGGCTGGTGGTAGCTGGTCCTATTGTGGGGGGAAAAGGTGAAAATCAGACAAGATAGTGTGAGCAGAGTCCTTAGGGACACAAATAAAGAAGTAGAGAAAACAGAGGAAGAATAGTTCTCTCCCTCCCTCCCCAATAACCTTGATTTTGGAGGTTCTATCAAACTCTTTATGATCTGCTGAAAAATAGCCCCCAAATATGTTCTCCAAACAGGACATATGCCAGCTTCCACATTTGAATCTCTGTCCTATTCAGCCATCTCTTTCTTCCTCACTACCCTCTATCTAACAAGACACCTAGAGTTTCAGAAAATCATGGTGGGATGCAAGGATATAGGAGCAAAGCAGGGCTTGAAACTTAAAGAACAGGAGAGAGTTGGGGGAGGAGCGGGTGGAGTGCAGAGAGGTGCTGGAACCAGCAGTTAGTGGTTTCCTCTCATGCTTCCTCTTCTGTGGGTTTTCTCTTCCCTGGAGGAAGGCCTTTCTCTGTCCTCCTCACAGAGGGGATATATTTGGTGTTTGTTCTCTTTTGGGCTTCCCTTGTGGCTCAGCTGGTAAAGAATCTGCCTGCGATGTGGGAGACCTGAGTTCAATTCCTGGGTTGGGAAGATCCCCTGGTGAAGGGAAAGGCTACCCACTCCAGTATTCTGACCTAGAGAATTCCATGGACTGTACAGTCCATGGGGTCGCAAAGAGTTGGACACAACTGAGTGACTTTCACTTTCCTTGAACAGAAGAATGTAGAATGATTCAACAAATATCTGTTCGTTGAGGGGCATCTCCTCCAAGGTGACCCTTGAAACCTGCACACATGACCCCTTCCATCTGAAGAAGGTCAAAGCAGCACTACTTCCCAGGGGCCTTTTCTGCTCCAGCTGGTCCATGTCCACCAGAGAATCTGCCTCACAAAAATCTCCCCTCTGGGAGAAGCCTCAGGCAAACTGGGCCAGTCCTGAGCTCAAACAGGTTTGGCAGCTTCTCCCCTGCCTCTCTTTTCTCTCCTACAGTTTTTATAGCTCGAACTGCCTTGATCATCAATATTGACTTTGGCTAGCTGGCATGGCTGCCCACAAAATATTTTTCCTTAACTTTTCAGGTGACGGGTAATGTTGCCCTCTCCTGGTACCATCCATCAGTGTTTCATGGATTTGAAGTCAGGGGCTACATCCCCCAAATCCTGCCTCAGAGAAGTTTCCCTCCCATCTCAATCTCCTTGCCCCTGCTTTTCTCCTATTTCAGTCTCTCCCCTTTATTTCTCTAGGCTTCTCTTTCCACTTCTTCCCCTTCCTCAGCTTGGTAAACCAGTCCCTAATCTCTTCCCACCCCAGATTGGAAGGTGTGTCCCTCCCCCGACACTCCTTAGAGCTGTCACCTGGCCTCCTCCAGGTTTCCATAGCTCCGTTGCTCAACAATTTGCCAGGGGTAACCATTAACCTAGTCTTTAACTCACTCCTCCACCTTTCTTACTAGAGGAGATTTTCCATTTATTAGTTAGCAGAGCCAGTTTACCCACCATCTTTCCTAAGTGCTTGGATGGGAATCTCTGCATCTCAAAGTACCCAGAACAACCTGGGGGTGAAGACATATTTCAAGAGACTTTAAAAAAAATATGTATTTGGCTGCATCTCAATGGACATGGGTTTGGGTGGACTCCAGAAGTTGGTATGGACAGGGAGGCCTGGCGTGCTGCGGTTCATGGGGTCACAAAGAGTTGGACACGACTGAGCGACTGAACTGAACTGTCTTAGTTGTAGCACACAGGATCCTTAGTTGCAGCCTGTGAACTCTTAGCTGTGGCATGTGGGATCCAGTTCCCTGACCAGGGATCCACCCTGGACCCCCTGCATTGGCAGCACATTGGCAGCATTGAATCTTAGCCGCTGGACCACCAGGAAGTCACCAGGAAGTCCCTTAAAATTTTATGATTGCTTATTTTGGTCTCTCTATCTTCTTGTTTCTCTACCCCTCATATACACACTCAAAAATTAGGCTCATGGAGTAGGAACTTATGTCCCCTGCTTTGATTCCACCACCTGGCCCAGAATGAGTGAATAACACTCTTCTGTTCTTAGGAGTGTGTGTGTGTGGGTAGGGGCATGTGCTTGTAGGAGTGTAGGTGTTTTTATTAGGTCTACTTCTCTCTGCCAGTATTCTTGCCGGGAATATCCCATGGAGCGAGGAGCCTGGTAGGCTACCGTCCATGGGGTCGGAAAGAGTCGGAAAGACACGACTGAGCAACTTCACTTTCTTTCTTTTCTTTTTCTTTCTGCCAGAATTTGGTGAAATTCGAATACTTCCAACTTCTCGTGGGGCGCCGAAATTATTAATTAGGCCTTGTGGTGCCCCTATGGCAGCGATCATAGTCTGCACCCAAGAAACAGGCAGAGGTGGACTGAGATAGGAGCCTCGCTTCTTATTTCAGCTTATTTTATTTAAAACACTCACGAAGCTCTTACTGTGTTTGCCAGGCACTGGTCTAAGCTCTTTATAAATATTAACTTAGACTTGTTGGCATAGGTTGAATTAATGTTGCTTATCTCCATTCTCCAGGAAAAAATAAAAAAAAGTGCACTTCTGTTCCTTTAAGGTCGGTCCCGTCTGCAGATTCCCCAAAGTCCCTAGACCCTTTGCGGGCGATGGGGTGGGGGATGGGGCTCGGGCTCCTACTCTGCCAAGAACGTTTCTCACAGGCTCTCAATCAAAGCCCAGAAAGCCTGAGGGCAGAGGCCCGGGTGCTAGGCAACGGCGGAGGGCGGGAAGTTTGAACCTTCTGGCAACGCCCCGTATGCGAATAGGCCAATCATCATCCAGTCTTCTCTATGGTCCTTTTTTCCCCTTCACTCTGTTGGATCTCTAGTTAGGATCCGGGTTTCTTCGACCAATAGAGGCTAAGGAGGCGGGGCGTGTGCGCGCGCACCCCACCTTCGTGTTGGCGCTCCAGTCCCGCTGGCCCGCGGCTGTTAGTGACGAGGTGTCGCGCACGTCGCGACCCAGGTGACTGAAAAGGCGGGAAAACACCGCGAGTTTCCCGCAACCAGGTCGGGGAAGCCAAGATCGTGAGACTGTGATCTTGGGGGCTTGGTTGGCAGGACGGGAGAGAGGAGGCGGGTAAAACTCGCCCCCCAAAGCACCCGCAAGACCGTCTCCAAAACACAACCTCCGCGTGACAGGAATGAGGGTGGGCTGAGTGGTGTTTTCCACAGTCTGTACTAAAGTGAAATACCGTTAAACTCGACCCTCCAAATGTCCTACACCTGTAACCACAGTTCTCGAAGGTCCACGCAGCTTTGCCCTCAGCCCTCTCCCAGTAGTTCTCAGTGGATTTGCTTCTGCGCGCCCCACTACCCCAGCCTCCTAGCAAGTGAGCTCTCGCTCCAGAACTGTCTTCATTTTCTGCATTCATAGAGCCTCCAAAGCCATGGCCTCGGTAGCAGCGACCCCAACCAGGACGCCGAACGGACCAGGACCCGGGGAGGCCTCGGCCAGCTTCCCCACCGTGGCTTCAGACCCGGGCCCCCGCGAGCCCGAGGAGGAGGGAGAGGAGGAGCCTGCTGAGGTCTTGTAGGGGGAGAGGCGCTGTTGGAGGAGCAGGAGCTCGACAGAGCCGGAAATTGATTGGAACGCTTGATTGTTAGAATATAAAGGGGCTGGGAAGACCTGGGCTAGTCACTTCCCTCCGCTGAGTGTCGATTTCACATTTACTGAATGGGGGTGATGATACCTATCTCTGAGAGTCGATAAAATAATTAAAATTAAATAAGACATGGCCCAACCCTGTACTTATCAGTGGTTCAACTATTAGTTTCCTTTCCTCCTTGCCCGACAGATTCATCTATGTGTCCTGTGGAATTCAGGATACCTGGGCATTGCCTACTATGATACTAGTGACTCCACCATCCACTTTATGCCAGATGCCCCAGACCACGAGAGCCTCAAGCTGCTCCAAAGAGGTAAGGACAGATCTACGAATTCCCCTGTGCTGGCACTGGAAGTGTATTGCATTCACATGGCCTTACCTGACTCAATCTATTTTATTAGTTGACTCCTAGAGACTCCCTTTATTGTTTTCAGGAATTCATCTCATTATTCACAAATATATCAGGTGCTGGAGATATAGTCCTGAGCAAATCAGTCATGTCTGTCCTTTAGGGGTTTATGATCCAGTGATAATCTCATGGGCACCCCTCTTCCCTCCTATTACCCCATCAGTCTTACTGCTTTCTTTTTCTAATTTCATATGTGACTCCTACTTCTCCCAGTGTGGGGGGGCCTTCCCTGCTCTTGGAGGAAATAAGTTTTTGAGGGGTGAAGGGAGGTAACAAAGGGAGGGTTAACAGGTTCCCTTTTAGTCACGAGAGAAAGATCCTCGAACTCATTTGCTCTCCATTCTCCTTCCAAGTTCTGGATGAAATCGATCCCCGGTCTGTTGTTACAAGTGCCAAACAGGATGAGAATATGACTCGGTTTCTGGGGAAGCTTGGTAAGGACTGAAAAAGGGAAAGAGGAAAAATGGGGAAGGACAAAATTACGGAATGTTCCAGAGATTAAAGGGTCTTGTGCGGAGCTACAGCCAGGAGATCAGAATTGGGTGAGAGGGAAGATGGGAAAGAGGCAAAACGACTATGATGTACAGACTGATGGCCCTTTCTTTGTTTCCTTTATAGCCTCCCAAGAGCACAGGGAGCCTAAGAGACCTGAAATCATATTTTTGCCAAGTGTGGACTTTGGTATCTCCTCCCTTTTACTTTACCCACACCCCCATCCCAGTTATGTGACCCTTTCTCCTAATTCCAGTTTCATCATCAGAGGTCTCCTCTCAGCCCTGTCTCATTTTAAACCTATATGTTCTTCAGGCCCCATGACCAGTCTCCCCACAATCTCTCCTAATCCCTACCTTTAATAACCTGCAGTTTAGGCTTGTTTAGGGATGAGGGCCCTCCCTGAAAGAGAGTGTGGTAGCATTTTTTGGTCAATTTTGATTGTTGGCATTTTCCCCTTTAAGCCAAAGCCATTTACCCCTTAGTTAAAAAAAAAGGCACTACCTCAGTTACCTTATTGATTTAGAAAGCACTTCCATTATCTTCCCAGGTTTGTAAAAAGGACAGGGAATGTTCTATCCTAAATTCCTGAATTAAAAATAAAATAAAATAAATTCCTGAATTAATATGATTTTTTGACCCAAAATCCTGAATTCCAGATAGATTTCTTACTCGCCTGAGCCATTTATCTTTCTCAGCTTATGTTCCCAGCCAAACGTCTTTATATTATACGTAGACTAAAGAGAGGGTCTAAAATTTGGTTCTTGTCTCAGCTTTCCACTAATTGCCTGTGTGAATTTGGCAAGCCACATCATCTCTCTGTTTTCTCATTCTTAAAATAAGATGAAGATTGGGGCTACAAGATCTTTCCCTCCCGTTCCCCCCTCAAAATAGGCCTGGAGATAAGCAAACAGCGCCTCCTTTCTGGAAACTACTCCTTCCTCCCAGATTCCATGACCACCACCGAGAAAATCCTCTTCCTCTCCTCCATCATCCCCTTTGACTGCCTCCTCATGGTGAGATGGGTCTTGCGAGATAAGGGCTGGGATGTAGCAGGTTAGAAAAAGGTACAAGCACCTGGACACCAGGGTTGAGTCCTGGAGGTACTAGCCCAGTCCTGGAAAATAATAGTTCTTCCTGGTGTTGTCCAGCCACCAAAACACTGGGATTTAGCCCAGCACCACTACTGATATCCTAGGTTCGAGCACTTGGAGGACTGCTCAAGTTCCTGGGTCGAAGAAGAATCGGGGTTGAACTAGAAGACTATAACGTCAGCGTCCCCATCCTAGGCTTTAAGAAATTTGTGTTGTAGGTGACTTACCCTAACCTCAACCAAAGTAAGGTGGGATTGGGAAGCCTGGAAAGTAAGGAAGGTTGGGGAGTGGTGGCAGTGACCCATTTGGTAAAGTGCTCCAGGACACAGGGTTCCTGTGAGGGTATGGAGCTCTGGGGAGAAAACTGAGACAGTCTTCTGGAAGGAGGGCTAAGTGGGTGGGACTTAGGAATGAACTCAGACCTCTCATACCCCAGCCACCTTCCTTTCTGCTTGTTTTCTGTTCTCAGAACCAATCTGGTGAGCATAGATCAAGACACTTACAGGTAAGGAGATGGAGGCAGGCTGTCATCTTTGGGGAGGGAGAAGGATTAAGCTTAATGCTGTAATAATCCTAATGGGGCTTCAGTTTCTTTAATCCTGGGGCTATTAAGATTTCTCTCCCTGAAGGAAAGAGAACTGGGGTGGTGAGAGGAGAGAAGAAGAAAAACACAAAGGTGTTACCCTCCTTTTCTAAATGGAGAAACTGAGGTGGAGAGCAGTGAGGGACAAACCTTACATAAAGACTTGATCTCAGGAGAGGTCCCAATCCCCATTCCATTTTCTCAATCACCTTTAAAAACCCACATGACCCTAATTTCTCCCTGATAGTGTTCTGCAGATATTTAAGAGTGAGTCTCACCCCTCGGTGTACAAAGTGGCCAGCGGACTCAAGGAGGGGCTCAGCCTCTTTGGTAGGTGTGCCTGTCCCTCATCCCCCACTGCACAGGCCTGCCAGAAAAGCAGCTGCCTCCAGAGATGGATCCCAGCCCCTCTCTTCCCACTTTACCCCACTGCCAGCTGTCACTTCTGCTCTAGTCCAGCTTTATTATCTTCTTTATACCCTTCTTGAGCTTGGGCATCTCCCCGAAGCCTTGTCCAGTATAGTTGTCCCATGTCATTTGCATATTATTCCCTACTTTACCAACTCTGTCTTATTCCTTGGGTTTGTATGAATGTTTGTACTAGTGATGTACCTGTCTAGGGACTTTGGGAAACCCTATATATAGAGGAGAGTTATGTAGTTGCATAACTCTTGTGTTTGTTTTGCATAGAGTTTTATCTCTTATAGTTGTTTCAGGCTTTAGGCTGTGTTGGGGACATCACCCAAGTATCCATGTGGTTTCACTGTGCATCTCAGTGGGTTGGGTCTAATGTTTACGTATATGTATTGGGCTTTTTGTGAGTCTAACTGTGCCTACTCTGAATATTTTTCTGGCTGAGTGTTCCTATGAGTGCTCATTCCCTCCCCCAGGCCCATGTAAGGTAATCCCGGCTCAGACTTGTGGCCAGACGCAGGCTTTGGCTGCCTTTGTGTCCTGTATCTGGGGACTAACCCCCAAGCCAGCCAGCCCAGCACCCAAACCTCTGACCCTGATGCCTCAGCTTAGACACATCCATACATTCCTTTCTCTGCCCCTGCTTGTAACAGACTCACTCCCTACCCCAACAGGAATCCTCAATAGATGCCGCTGTAAGTGGGGAGAGAAGCTGCTCAGGTGAGCGAGAGTCACACGTGTGCATGCCGCCTATAGCCTCAAACACACCACCCTTAACAGGAATGAAAACAGCTGCCCTTTCCCAAATGCTGGCTAAATGCCTTTAGTCCTTACAACGACCCCATGTGGTGTGTTACTCTCGTTTTACATTGTCATCACAGATACATACAAAGCCATTGATGACACTCGGACTTTCACACGTACTCGCAGCAGAAACACAACCACAAGACAGCAGTGTGCACATGGTAATATCTTTAATGGCTAGAAGCACACTTCAGGTGTGAGCTGTTCTCTATGACTTTCAAATGAGTATCTCTAGTTCTGAGCTCCACATGTGGAATACTCTTTTGCCTATCATTACCACCTGCGATTTCCACAGGAAGCTCAAACCCAGAGCGTCCAAACCTATGCCCACTGGCCCTGTTCCTACTTTCTGCATTCCCTTTTCTGCTTAGTGGAGTTGCTGGCAATATAGCTTTTCAAGCTCTGAACCTTGGATTGATGCTTCTCCCTCACCCCTCATATTCAGTTATTCCCTAAGACCTATTGATTCTATCCTAAAATGTGTCTCCTGGCCATCCCCTTCTCCCTCTTTCCTCTGTTCTAATTCTAATATCTTCATCTTTAACCTGGAGCATTGCATTCACCTTCAAATTGGTGTCTCTGCCTCTAAACTCTTCTTTTCCCCAATCTATTCTTCATTCTAAAATAACTGTCATTCCAAAACAGAGATCTGAACATGTCACTCCCCTATTTTTTAAACCTTTTAAGTAAAAACAAAAGACAAATCTTAGGAGGCTCCCTCATTACCTACAGGATGAAGATTTTCATCTTTAGCAGTACAATGCTGAGGGTTCCTCAATTTTAATTTCAAGGCTTATCTCTTCAAGTGTATGGTTATTTTTTGTTGTTGTTGCTGTTTGGCCACAAGACTTAGAATCTTAGTTCCCAGACCAAGGATGAACCTGGGCCCTCACAGTGAAAATGTGGAGTCTTAACCACTAGACCACCAGAGAATTCCCCCTCCAGTCTACATTTATGCTGTTCCCTTTAGAAAGTCTTTCCTCTGTTCTCCACTGATCAGAATCTTACATCCTCTTCAAGGTGCAACCCAACTATCACCTTTTTGGTGAAGCTTTCACAGGCACCTCTGAGTGTGTTGGCACGCATCTTGCTGTGTGATCACATAGTGGTTATTTATGTTTTTTAATTGCACTATCACATCAGGTTGGAATTAGCACTTAGTGAATCTACTTGCCCTCTATGCAAGTGAGTGAATGCTATGCCATGGCACATTCTTGTTACCTCAGCACATAACCCTCTATGAAGTAGGATGCAAGCACACTGGTTACATCATCTCTGAAAAGTTAGGAAACCTTTGCTAGCCTGCAGGTACACAATCCTTTTCCCATGCCACCTGCCCTGCACTCTATATCTTGGAGGTTAATTTAGGATTATCTATGAAGTCATCTCCAGATAATTGGTGAGGTAATTTAATTACCCCTATATTGTCTAGTTCTTCTGGTCCAGATCTCTAATCTCAATGAGGGATGAAAGGAAAGGAATTCTCAGAAGAGAAGAGAACTGAATCAAAAGTGAGGGAGAGTGCAGATTCCCTAGATAGGACCCCCACAGGGCATAGACTCACAACCTGATGATCAGCTAAGGGCCCAGCTGATCTAAAGCCAGGCAAGGAACCTGGAATGTGACTGTCACAGTATGCTCTGAAGAGTGATGTCCAAGCAGTCTGGAGATCTAATTTTGAAATCCAGCTGTCCTTCTTACTAGGGGCATGACTGGACAATTTGCTTATCTTCTAAGAGCCTCATCTCCTCAACTGACTTGAGCCTGACTTGACCAAGACCTCCAGGCACTTGAAGTACATAAGTCAGAGACACTCAGGTGTTTTATAAGGAAGCCTGTCTGGTGAGCCCATGTAGGGAGGGTATTCACAGACTGGCCTACACTGCCTCAGGCACCTCTGCTCCCCTGTGCCCAGGAACCAGAGTTGCCTGAAACCCACTCTCGAATCCAAATGAGTCCTCCATTTCATTCTAACCTAGGGTTTTCTAACCAAGAATAAGTGGCCATAGACTCAGTGTGAGATATACATCCTTAGGCCCCAGTGTCTCCACAGGTTGGCTCTTACACAAAATAGTATGCCTAACGGCTTGCTCTAATGCAGGAAGGAATCCGTGGCCTCCCAGGTCATTATAGCGTCTCACTACTCTTCATGGCCATAGAGAGATAGGGATACCCTCCCTGAATTAAAGAAACACAGATGAGACATTTATTTCTGTATAATAATTCAATTTGTCAGGAAATACCTCCACATAAAAGGTAGTAATAATAATATAAACCTCTGTGTTTCCACTAGTCAGTTTAAAAACAAGACAATGTTGTGAAGCTCTTTAAGTACCTCTACCCAATACTTTCTTCCCTGCAGTCATGACCTTGAGGACTTATGAACTGAGGACTTATCATTCTACATGGAACAGTTACATACTTTCATAGGAAGGACATGAAAAGACGAATGTCTGCTATTTCACAGCTAAATATGGATGTGCAAACTCTTTCTGACTCACTCCTTCTCAGCTGCAGATAGAGCTAGAGTGTTGGAATTCAAATGCCTCAACACTCTGCTCTCCCTCTAAAAATATTGAAAAGCTCCATCACTTATCCACAGGGAATGACACATGGTCATATCATCACAACCGAGATACACAGTCAGGTCGTGCTCACATCCAGAGATTTTCAGTAGGTGTGAGTAAACACACTTGCATAGATATGACACTGTATTTACAATGTGTACCAATACACATTGCCACCATCCCCCAGGGCCCTCCAAAGGCACATTTTCCCAAGTTGAGATCAAGACACTGATGAGAACAGATGTAATTCCTGGTCTCCCCACTCCAACCCTCACTTCCAGGCTGTGGTTCACACGTCCAACCCAGGACCTGGGGGAACTGAATTCCCGTCTGGATGTCATTCAGTTTTTCCTGTTACCCCAGAATCTGGACATGGCTCAGATGCTACACCGATTGCTGGGTCACATCAAGAACGTGCCTGTGAGCCCGGGTTGGGGGGCAGGGAGGTGGGGAAGGAGGCTGAGGAGTGGTAGGCATCTTGAGGGCCATTAGAGTGGGAGAAGGAAACCAGCAACTGTCTCCTTGTCCGACTGTAGCTGATTCTTAAACGCATGACGTTGTCCCACACCAAGGTCAGTGACTGGCAGGTTCTTTACAAGGTAAGACCTCCCTTGAACCTAGAAATCCAGGTTAAGCCCCCAGCATGTGTCCCAAACCTTCTTTACTCTTGTCCCCATGTCCAACTTTATCCCAACACCTTAAAAAAAAAAAAAAAAAAAAAAAACTTTGTAGTGTGGAAATTGTCAAAAAAATTTTCAAGAGAATAATATAATGAACCCTCATGTACCCACCCTGTAGCTTTAACACTTTGACTTATGCAAATCTTGTTTCACATATCTCTTCTCTTACTTTCCTTTTCTTGGATTATTTTGAAGCAATTCCCAGCCATCACATCACTTCACCCATAAATATTTCAATATGATTTCTAAAAGAAAATTATTTTTTTAAAGAGAACAATCGCACTATCTTACCTAAAAATGAATATTTTATTATTGTCAATTATCTCGTTTAGATTTATATTTGTCTCTTAAATGTAATGGCTTTTAAAATTATTTATTTATTTGTGGCTGTGCTGGGTCTTCTTTGCTGTACAGGCTTTTCTTGAGCTGCGGTGTGTGGGGGCTCCTCTCTAGTTGTTGTGCAGGCTTCTCATTGCAGAGGCTTCTCTTGCTGGGGAGCACGGGCCTAGGATGCGCAGGCTTCAGTAGTTGCGGTTCCCAGGCTCTAGTGCGTGCACGCGTGCTCAGTCATGTGCAGCTCTTCGAACCCTCATGGACTATAGCCCACCAGGCTCCTCTGCCTATGGGATTCTCCAGGCAAGAATACTGGAATGGGTTGCCATTTCTTCCTCCAGGGCATCTTCCCGACTCAGGGATCAAATCCACATCTCCCACATCTCCTGCACTGCAGGTGGATTCTTTACCACTCTGCCACCTGGGAAGCCTCTCCCAGGTTTTAGAGCACAGACTCAATAGTTGTGCACTGGCACAGGCTCAGTTACTTGGGCTTAGTTGCTCCAAGGCATGTGAGATCTTCCTAGACGAGGAATCAATCCTGTGTCTACTGCATTGGCAGGAGCATTCTTTACCACGAAGCCACCAGGGAAGCCCCATGTAAGTCTTATTCTGTGAACTTCCTTAGTAATTTTAGTTAGTTCCACAATTTGCTCAGGCTTTTTTGTGAGTAGCCATTGTTTTGCTACTTGTTTGTTTCCATCATGGATAGATTATAAGCCCTTTGATTTATATTCTCTATGTGTCCTTTGACACAGAGTAAGGTTCAGTAAATGTCCTTTGGATTGGGTCTGTGCACTCAATCTAATCCCTGGTTAGAGCAGCCACCCCAGGTCACTGACCTTCACGCTGGGAATTAAGTGACTCTCAGTGACTCTCACCCGTCCTGTCTTCGTGCTCTCTCACCCAAATGCTGGCATTGCCCCTACTGCCTATTTACTTCTTCTCTGCCTTTCATATCCGTATTTCTCTTTCTCCTTCCTCTGTACAAACTTCTTTCTTGGGACATTGTACAAATGTCTGTCAAAGCACCTACCACTTTGTTTTTAAATCTTCTGGGTAGATTTCTGTCTTCCTCACTAGACTGAGAGCCCTTGTGGGACAAGGGACCCTCCTGTCTTTGTTGTCTTCAGAGTCTCAGTGCTTAGTGTGATGCCTGGTGAAGAGTTTTGCAGATGCTATTTTCTCTTGGTTTCTTTTTTGCCTTTGAGAGCTCCTCCGTCTCTGTTATTATGTTTTTCCCTATTGGTCTTTGTTCTTCTCCATCCAGCCCTGTCCCCCCGCCTCAGCCCGGCCTGGGTACGGGCCACCCTCCTCTGTCCATTTCTCCCACAGACAGTGTACAGTGCTCTGGGCCTGAGGGATGCCTGCCGCTCCCTGCCCCAGTCCATTCAGCTCTTCCGCGACATTGCCCAAGAGTTCTCGGATGACCTGCACCACATTGCCAGCCTCATTGGGAAAGTGGTGAGTGGAACGAAAGAGAAAGATCTCCTGGGAAACTAGGGGAGAGAGACGGATCTAAATAATGGAGAACAATGGGTGGGAGCTCTGGGGAATATGGTGTGGAAAACGAGGATGCATGGGACACACTGAGGTCAGCTGGATGGTCAGAAGATGGGATGGCAGACATTAGGGGTGTGCCTTGAGGCCTGGAGGGTCAGGGTTAAAGCCAGGACTAAAGGGCGAGTTGGGGCCCAGGTAGAGGTGAGGAATAGGACGAGATTGTGCTGGATGGAAAGAACCTGGATTTCTTGTCTCCTCAGGTGGACTTCGAGGGCAGCCTTGCTGAAAATCGCTTCACGGTCCTCCCCAACATAGATCCTGAAATTGATGAGAGTGAGTGTTAGGTGTACGGATGGGCCCCTGAGCTCAGAAACATGAACCTGCCCTGTGATGGGGTACCGTCCTCTGCAGGTGACCCCTGCAAGTGGGGATGATCATCGCAACCAGGGTGGGAGCCTTACTTTTGATATCCACGTGTCTTCCACGCTCTTAGAAAAACGAAGACTGATGGGACTTCCCAGTTTCCTCACTGAGGTGGCTCGGAAGGAGCTGGAGAATCTGGACTCCCGGATTCCTTCATGCAGTGTCATCTACATCCCTCTGGTGAGGGCAGGAGGCAGGGGTGGTGCACTCCCCGGGGGCATTAGGGAGACATGAGGCTTAGGAAGGACACAGGTAGATAAGAAAACTCCTGGAGAAATCAGAAGAATGTGAACACTCTTTGGTGCTTAGGCCCCTGAGGGAAGCATTTGGGGGACACAGAGGACTCTGGCTACTTCTAAAGAAAGTGCCCAGAGCATCACTCCTTGCTTTATCTCTTCTTTACTCTCCCCCAGATCGGCTTCCTTCTTTCTATTCCCCGCCTGCCTTCCATGGTGGAGACCAGTGACTTTGAGATTGAAGGTCTGGACTTCATGGTGAGACCCTTGACCTCTGTAGGGGGAGATAAGGAAAGGCAATCAGCAGCTGAGGGAGGGCCTTTCCCCGTTAGCTCTGCCCAGTGTGGGATCCCTCTTTCATTGTTGTATCTTTACCAGCTCTGAGACAAAGGAGAAAGAAATCAAGGCCAGGGCTGGGGTGGGGTGAGAGAAGATGAGGATGGAGAGATGCAAAGCCCGTAGCTTTGAACCCTTGTACCCAGTTCCTCTCAGAGGAGAAGCTGCACTATCGAAGTGCTCGAACCAAGGAGCTGGACGCACTGCTGGGGGACCTGCACTGTGACATCCGGGGTGAGGAGAAGCGAGTGGCTGGAGCGGGCTGGGCAGTGTGGAGGTGATTCCAGTAGGCTCCTTTCCTTCCTGCTATTCCTTCTCTCTCTCTGACTCTGCCTTTTCTGAGTGTCTCTGGGATTTCAGATGGTTTCTAGGTTCATCTGCTGGCTTCTTTGTCTCTCCTTTGCTCTCCCCTGGAGCTGACACCAGCTCCTTCCCTCCCCTGCCCCAAGACCAGGAGACCCTGCTGATGCACCAGCTGCAATGCCAGGTGCTGGCGCGGGCAGCCGTCTTGACCCGGGTGTTGGACCTTGCCTCCCGCCTGGACGTCCTGTTGGCTCTTGCCAGTGCCGCTCGGGACTACGGCTACTCAAGGCCCCGTTACTCCCCACGGCTCCTTGGGGTACGAATCCAGAATGGCAGGTGAGGACAGAAATGGGTGGAGGAATAGACAACGAGGGGCCCAAAGGCCCCATGTTCTGGATCCACAGGCCGGCCACATGCAAGGTAACTTTGCATCGGCTGCAGGCATCCACTGATGGAACTCTGTGCCCGTACCTTCGTGCCCAACTCTGCAGAGTGTGGGGGGGACGCAGGGAGGGTCAAAGTCATCACCGGACCCAACTCCTCAGGGAAGAGCATCTACCTCAAACAGGTAGACAAGCCCCCGCACTGCCACCTCCATCATCCCCATCCCCCGCCTCCCAGGCACCCCAGGCCCCCACCGCTCTTCCCCATTGTGCTCTGACCCCACATGCCATGAACAGACTCACCCCCGCTGTCCCTCTCCCTGCTGCATTCTCATTCTCTACCTGAAGGAGGGCTGTGTGCCAGTGACCATCCTCTGACCTGAATCCTCCTCTCCCGCCTCTGAGGAGGTACACGCTGTTCCTCAGAATGCCTCTGCCAACTCCCTGCCACTTTTCACTGACTCTAAAGTGGGCCGAAGGGGTTGTTAAACTGTGTCCTTCTATCTTGATCTATCATTCTCTCCTGAGACTAGCCTCACCTTCACCTCAGCCCACACCACCGGGCACTGTACCTCTCTCCTCCCTTATTCAGGTAGGCTTGATCACATTCATGGCCCTGGTGGGCAGCTTTGTGCCAGCAGAGGAAGCTGAAATCGGGGCAGTAGATGCCATCTTCACCCGAATTCACAGCTGCGAATCCATCTCCCTTGGCCTTTCCACCTTCATGATCGACCTCAACCAGGTCAAGAGGAGGCAGGGTTGGAGGAGGGGATAATGGGGAAGAAACCCGAGCCCTGAAAAATGGTCAGAACAGGAAAAAATTTCCTTCTGCTGCCTGTTCTTTACGTGAGGGGCAGGGAGCACCCAGTTCAGAAACCAGGAGAATCAATACCATGAACCTTTGCCAGTCCCTGGCTTTGTGAGAGGCACTGTTGTCAATGAAAGGATGAACGAAACTTGGGTCTCGCCATTAAAGAACTTGCAGTTCAGTAGGGTGTACATGTATTCAGGCATCTTTACTCACAGGCACACTGGTCAGTGCCAGGCCTCGAATGTTTATGAAACTCTCCCTTATCCACCGGGTGCCCAGCAGGTGGCGAAAGCAGTGAACAATGCCACCGAGCGCTCGCTGGTCCTTGTGGATGAATTCGGAAAGGGAACCAACACGGTAAGGGCAAAAGCTAACGAGGAACTGAGGAGAGGAAAATGAAGGAGGGCGAAGGAGGAGGAGGGTGGGGCAGGGCCTCTGGAAAAGAATAGGGGTGTGTGGGCATGAGGGGGGAAGGCCCGGCAGGAGGAGGGGGCGCACGGGGCACCTGTGGCTCCACACCTTCACTCTGTGCTACCCTGCGCCCCTCGCAGGTGGATGGGCTCGCGCTGCTGGCTGCTGTGATCCGACACTGGCTGGCACTCGGACCCACGTGTCCCCACGTCTTTGTGGCCACCAACTTTCTGAGCCTTGTTCAGCTGCAGCTGCTGCCACGGGGGCCGCTTGTGCAGTACTTGGTGAGGAGACCTACCCAGCTCCCCAGGGGCCCCGAAGCTGAGCATTTCCCGGAGCTGGGAACTGGCTCCTGCATCAGAACAGGGACCGTGTCCCTTTCCGTTTCTTACTCTCAACGGCGACTGACCAAGGGTATTGGGGCAGGAAGCAGAACGAACACTGTCCCCTTTTATTCTCTTTGAAGACCATGGAGACCTGTGAGGATGGGGACGACCTTGTCTTCTTCTATCAAGTTTGTGAAGGTGTTGCCCGTGCCAGCCACGCCTCCCACACGGCTGCCCAGGCCGGGCTTCCTGAGAAACTCATTGCTCGCGGCAAGCAGGTAAGGCCCGAAGAGCAACTGCCTCCATCAGGGCTCCCACCCACTGTCCCTGCTTCTCTCAGGGGTCCGGATTTCTGGGCCCATGGCATTTCTGACCCATACTTTCTTTTCTCTTACCCACCCCCACCCCTACCCCTTCCTCCTTGGTCCCAGGTTTCAGACTTGATCCGCAGTGGAAAGCCCATCAAACCTGTCAAGGAGCTGCTAAAGGAGAAGCAAATGGAAAAGTGAGTGCAGGCCCAGGGTGCTTGTTCTCAGGGTCCATGTTCTGCAGCTCCTTTGCCCCTTCCAGGGACTCAGCCAGCCTCTTTGCCCTTTAATGATTCACAGTTTCTTTCTGAAACTCCTAAATTCTCAAGGTCCTGGATTTCCTGTACTGCATCCTCTCCCCTCTGCTCAGGGACTCTGTTATCCATCCTCCCCCAAACCTCACTCTTCTCTCCCTTCAGTTGCCAGACATTAGTAGATAAGTTTCTGAAACTGGATTTGGAAGATCCCAGCCTGGACCTGGACATTTTCATGAGTCAGGAGGTGCTGCCTGCTGCTACCACCATCCTCTGAGAGTCCTTCCTGGGCCCTCCTCCAGGTTCCAAACCCCTGAAGGCTGCCAGGCCTCCTTGTTTCCTTACCTCCCTCAGACCCAGAGTTCTCTGTTTCCCTGGAAATTCTGTTTAATGTTAGTAATAAAGCTTATTTTGGAGAAAGTTGTTGTTTCCTCAGACCAGCCAAAACAAAGCGAAGCGAGTAGGAAAGAGATGAAACAGGAAGCAGAAGTCTACAGAGGAACCTGCCTTGCCACATCGTAAATACAGTATCACTGCTGGAGGGAGGCCTCGGGCTCTACCAGGGGGACTTTATGAGAATCAGCCACTGCATCAGGCCCTACGAAAACAGATGAGGAAGAAGACAGAAGCCCAAGATGTTCTTTTCCTTCAAAGTAGGAACACCCTGGCCTCAGACAGACCCAGCTGGAAGGGCTCTAAGAGGCTGAAAGACTAGGCAGGACCAGTACAAGGCTGGGGGAAAGGGAGGGCCCAGCCCTGCACCAGTGGGCGTGGCTCCACCCTTCCCACCTCAGAGCCATGGGGAGCCAGGGTCCCGGTGGGTGGCCCCTGGTGCAAGCCCCCTACACGGTTCTGTTGCTGCCACTGGAGACAAGCCGCCAAGACCCAGGGGCCCGGAGCTTCTTCCTCTGGGTGAGTATCAGTCCCACAGGAAATCCTGGGGAAGCCCATCTCCCTAGATTAGTCTCCTACAGTCCCCGTCAATTTTGAGGACGCACAGCTCCAGCCCCCTGCTTTCACTCGCCCTGCAGGTCCCCAGTAGCCAGTTTGGACTCACAGTCAGTGACCAGACAGTGAAGCCAAGCATGGCCCATCACCCTGCTATAGAGTGAGTCAGCCTTTGCTCCTTGCCTTTTCAGCTGCAGAGGATGCAGGCACTGGAGCGGGAGCAGGACGCCCTTTGGCAGGGGCTGGAGCTGCTGGAGCATAGCCAGGCCTGGTATCAGGGCCGTCTGAGGGAGGCTCAGCAACAGCAGCTGCACGTGGGGGCCCTCGGTGAGGTATGGGGCTGACCCAAGGGGTGGGGGGGCAGGGGTTACAGGGGTGGGTGGACACAGCCTGACACCATCCCGGAAAGGCAAGAGTTAATGGACAGGGATCAAGAATGGGAAGCAGCATTGTAACGACAGGATGCCCCCAAGTGTTAGGTCGGTGTTCATAGTTGGGCCTAGAGAAGGCTGGTTGGCATTCTATTCAGAGGGACACAATTTGAATCTCTCTGTGGAGCTGGGGGAGTGGCCTGGATTGTTCGAATGAGCTGGGATGGGCAGGGAGGATCCATAAAGAATAGAGAAGTGGGGACTATGGCGTTTGAGGGGCTGAAGAACTGGACTGTTACAGAGATGAAGCAGAGAATACTGGAATTGCCCACCTGCCTGGCAGGGAACTGGACTGAGGGGCCTGGATGGAGGAGAGGAATGGCCTGCAGTGGCAGGAGAAGAGTGGCAGATGGAGCTCAAGTTTCACTATGTTGTCTGCCTCCAATTCCTCCTCTAGAATTTTCTAACAGATTTACACTCAGAGCCCCGTGGCCCCCAGTTAGCCCAGATTCAGAGAGTGAACATCTGCTTGCAGAATCTGCTTCAGGGGAAGGTGAGTTTATTGTTGTTGTTTTTTTTTTTTTCTAATTTTATTTTATTTTTAAACTTTACATAATTGTATTAGTTTTGCCAAATATCAAAATGAATATTAGTTTAGACTTTTGGGAAATGGGGATGAAGAAGGGACTTGGGGTCAGCACTGGTCTAACAAAACATCGCATTTCCCCCCAGTTCTTCCCACATCCCCCAAACAAAGCTAGTTCCTGCACCACCCAGGACTGGAAGGGAAGGCCAAGGAAACAGGACATGTGGCGGCAACAGGTGGGTGGGGGTGGGGCAGGAGCCCTGGCCAGCCGGCTGTGGGGGTGAGGAACACAGATGTCCAGACTGTCTCTCTCCTCTTCTCCAGGAGATGTCAAGGCAGCAGAAAGGAGGCATTCAGCCAACAGGGGAGATGGCTCAGCCAGGCTGCCCCCATGGACGGAGGGGCCCTACCCGTGTCTAAAGGTTCCTGTGGTCCCCTCAGTCATGCTGATGAGACTGAGAGAACCCCTAGCCTCCTTATTCTGACTCAACAACTAAATCGCTCTGGGTGGCAGGTCAACTGAAATCCAAATATACCGGTGTAAAGTTTTTTCTCTGCTCCTGAAAACTTCCATTTTATCTTTTTTGCTATTTCATGCTCTCACTCTTCCTATGCATGCATGCTCAGTTGCTTCAGTCATGTCTGACCCTTTGCAAGCCCACCAGGCTCCTCTGTTCATGGGATTCTCCAGGCAAGAATACCTGCGTGGGTTGCCATGCCCTTCTCCAGGGAATCTTCCTGACTCGGGATAGAACCCATGCTTCTTACGTCTCCTGCATTGGTTCTTTACCACTAGCACCCACCTGAGAACCCCCCTACTCTTTCTGATACAATGTACATAAGTGATCTTTCTCTGAAATCTCTCTGGGGAGAAGACATGTTTATTGGCATTGTCCTTCAATTTTAAATACAAAAATAAAATAGAAGCCTCTCCAGAATTTCAAAAATAAAATAGGAGCATCTCCAGAATGTCAATAAAGGCAATTCTATAAATAACACTTTGGGTAGGAGGTGGGGAACCCACCTCCCCACTTCCAGTCTTAGTTACTGTCCCAGATATCTTCCCTTCCACCTGCGCTTGGGAGAGAGCATGAATAAGTAGTGGAGTAAAGATGCTGCAGAGAAAGAGAAAGCAACTTTCTCCAAAAATGAATCTGTTTTTTTCTCCCCTACCCCCACAAGGGTTAGGGAAAGTGCATTGTGGGAAATTCATTGCCCTCTATCCCAGTCTTGGAAAAAAAGGCAAGTGGATGAGAAGGAAAACTTGTATCCCACCTGGAGAGGTAGAGGCCCCTCCTGTCTTCTCATCAGTGGGCAAGATGGTGCACAGCGCTGGAGACCCTTCCCTCCAGGGGCTGCTGCATCACCAGGGGCCCAGGCCGAGCAGAAGCAGCATCACCCCAAATGTGGTCCACCAGGGGTTGCCCACCAGCCCGCCCCCAGCCCCACCCTGAGTGACTGAGGTGAAAAAATGGAAGGCAGGGCGTGAGGTGTTGAGGACCGGGTCAGTCGAGTAGGCGGGAGCAGGGAGCTGGTCCTGGGGAGAATTAGAGACTGTCAGGGTGGTTGCCCCCAGATTAATCCCGCACCACTCTCCCCTTACCCTGCCTCTCCTGCAATGGAAAGTGGGGGCACTCACCTGCGGGGCGGGGGCCTGCACCAGGAGCCGGAGGAAGGCATGGGTCGGGGGCATCGTGCTGGCTTCTCCATTCTTTGCAGTCACCGTCACCATCACCACGGAGTCGGAGGCGGCTGTGTCTGGTACCTCCAGCCACAGGCGCCCCCAGGCGGACTCGTTCTGTTCCAGGTGAACCCTGGGGAGTGGATGCCACCATCTGGCTTCAGCCACAGGCTCTGAATAGCTGGGAGCCAAGGGGAGGTGGGGAGGGGAGCGAGGAATCTGAGCTCCCATCCCAAAGGGCCAGAGGAGCACCTACCAGATCCCATGCCCAGGCACAGAAAGATGGGACCAGAAGGGAGCAGGAGGTTTCAGGGACTTCACCTGGAGAGGTTGGAGGTGAGGGCGAAACTGGGTTTGGCAGACGTTCTAAGATGGAGATCCTGAGGGCCAGAAAAGCTGGCGATGCGGAGGCTAAGCGGGGCCGTGGTGCCTGGTGCCAGGAAACCCCGGGGACCGCTGAGCTGCGGAGGAGGGCTGGTCAGGGGAGGAGCAGGCCGAGTTCCCTCCAGCCCCAGCCACACCTTCCGCAGCCTCTCACCTCCAGCAGGACCGGAACTACAGCACAGGGCTGGGGGGCCACCCGGTGCAGGCCCCGTCCCACTCCGTCCTGGCCAACCAGCTCCAGGGAGAAGGGTCCCGAGGTGGACAGAAGGGTGGGCGGCAGCGAGGCAGCAAGGAGACCTCGTTCTGGGGGTCCCCTGGGCTCCAGAGGCACCTGGCCCAGTTCAGCACCCTGCGGGACCCCTCGGAGGACCACATGGGAGAAGTGCGGCAGAGGGCCTCCAGGGCCTCCTCTGGAGCCCAGCCCTGTCACTTCTACCAGCAGCTGGGTCTGGAGACCTGGATAGAGGGGAGGAGGGGAGAACAGAGATGGGCGTGAGACAGGGAGAAAAACATGAACGGCTTTGAATAGTGGTTAGCTCTGGGCCATGTGGATGGGGCAATGGGGTTACCTCTAGTGGGTACTGATGGGCAGGGCCAGCAGCAAGTTCTGGGATGCTGGAAATGTTCCATAGCTTGAGCTGAGTGATGGTTATTAATATATAAAATCCACCTAGCCTGTACACTTAAGTTTAGTGCACCTTGTTAAATGTTGTAACTCAATAAAAAATTATATATATACACACAAGTTAGGGGTGGGGCTAGATGTACCTGCAACTGGTTGAGTCAGGGGGTAGAGCCCAGGGTGGGGTCCATCCTCCATGGGGATCCCAAAGTGGAAGAGGAAGTCCAGGGAGGTCTGGGCTGAAGGAGGTTGAAGGCAGTCAGAGACCCTCCCGCGATGAATGTGACTGATATTGCTCTCTGGTCTCCCCATCCCTTTCCCAGGAATATCATCCTTCTTACCTTGCACTCTCACCCGGGGGGTACCCTTGGCTGTGACTTGGATCTCCCAGGTTCCTGACTGTGGAGGGTCATTCACTCTCACCATCCAGAACCGCCCAAAGCGGTGAGTGTGACCTAGAGGCCCCTCACCTTCCTCCTGGCCCTGGGAGACCCCTAGGTGGGTATGGGTGATGAGAGATTGGCACAGGAGAATTCCTTTCTTTTCATACATTACCCCTCCTTATTCGGCCTCTTATTCTTCCCACTGCCTTGAGACACACACAGGGAAGTACCTGCAGGGTTTCTGATCCAGAAACTGCTGACCTCCCCGTGGATCCGGACTGTGACCTTCTGGAGCAGTCCATCCACTCTGAACACAAGTGGCCTCTCAGCCACCACAACACGGGGCTCCAGGGGAAGGGTCACCTTGAGGGGGCAGGACCGAAAAATGGGGGAGAAGATAAGACTATGGGATGAGGTGGGAACAAAGGCAGGAGAGAGAAAGGTAGAGACAGAAAGAAACGAAGGAACACGTGGAGAAGGGATCCCAGTGAGAGAGGAGGAGCAGGGGTGGAGCTATGGTCAATGACAAAGTTGGAGGCAAGGGATTAAGGATGAGGCAACCACCTTCTGCGCCCCCCCCCCCCCCCCCCCCCCCCCCGCATAAGAGATGGCAGGACTTGCTAGAGGAGCCGTGAGGACAGAATACTGGAGGTCAAGACTGGGTGGGGAGGTAGTACTAATATGGAAGGAGCAGGATAGAAGAGGGTAGCCGTGGATCTCAGAGGGAGAGAAACTTCCTTCCCACCCTTCTGCCTGGATTGGCAACTCAGCAAAGAGAACCATTCTTAACGAGAAAGAGAAATGCGGTGTCGCCCGTCCCCTCAGTTCTCAGCTGAGCCTCCACACATACTCACAAGGTCAGCTATACTGTCCCCAACAATGGCCGCCACATCCTGAATGTACTGGTCTTCGGTGAAAATCACTTCTCCTCCTGAGGCCAGGGCCACTGCCTCATATGGCTCAAAACGCAGAGGGGACAAGACCTCACGCCGGGCCCGGCCCTGAGCCCTAGATGGGTCCTCAGTTACCAGGAATGTAACCTGTGTCCGGAAGAGAGGCCAGTACTTGAGGTTTCTACTTGCTATGTACCATTGTAACCAAGGATCTCCTGTGCTCAAGCTCTGTACAGAGCTGACCATTGGTGATAAATTCTGTCTACCCTCTGGCTGCTACAGCATTAAGGGTAGGGCCTCCCATTCTAGTATTGTTAAAGGGGTTTGGAGATGTTACACTCATGAGGCACTTCTCTCCCCTCCAAGCCAAGGCTGGTTTAACCACCCTGGTGTGAGTGTCACCCTTGTAATGAGAGTTGCCCTGGAAACCCCAGGACACATCCTGGAAACCCACATCCCTGGGTACCTAGGGATGAGTCTCCCACCAGTTATGCTCACTCTGCAACGCCGTTCCTGCGTCAGAGATTCCACCCGGTTGGTGAGAAAGGCGTCCTTAGGGGAGGCATCAGTGAAGACAAAAATGTCTGAGAGTGGAGGTGTGTGCAGCAGAGCCAGCTGGCAGGGAGAGAAAAAACTGGTGGTAAAAAATGGCAGCCTTCAATGAAAAATAAATAAATGTTTTTAAAATGGTGGCAGTAGGGGAATGGGCAGAGCAAGGGAAGGCAGAGTAGAAGGCAGTATGGCCCTGAAATCTGGAATGAAACGAGTGAGACCAGGTTCTGAAGATGGGATGGAGGGTGGGTCCCAGGGAAGCTCTAGCTCCCTTGATGGTAAGGCCTGGAGAGCGGGGAGGGGGAGGGAAAGGACGGGGGAGGGGGGGAGAGCAAACCTCCAGGGCTGACAGGCACATCTCTGGCTCATCACCACCTCCCAAGGCATGCATCTCATTGAGCTGTTGCCAGAAGCTGTCAGGGTCACTTGTTGTAAAGACAGGGCCAAACCCTGGGGAATGAGATTGAGAGACTGAGGAGAAGGCTCCTCTCTTGCGGCCATCTCCCCAGTCAAGGGCCATCTCCCCAGTCAAGAGGCCCCACTGTGTTCCTCAGTTGAACTCGTATTGAGATAACAATATTCTTTATATTTATACTGACAGGATAGGACAAGGCAGGGTGTAGGTTCCTCTGGTGGGAAAGTGGACCTCATTTCCTCACAAAATGGTGGTACTTCCTGTGGTCTTGAGTGGGCCCTTTTGGGGTATATGTTTAAATATAAAAACAACTGGTGAAGCAACACGGATGGAACTAGAGATTATCATACTAAGTGAAATAAGTCAAATATCATTGTGATATTCCACTTGTACGTGGAACCTAAAAAAATGATACAAATGAACTTATTTACAAAACAGAAATAGATTCAAGGACATAAAAAACATATTTATGATTAACAAAGGGAAAGGGAGGGATAAATTAGGAGTTTGGGATTAACAGATACACACAACTATATATAAAATAGATAACCAACAAGGACTACTGTATAGCACAGGGAACTAGATTCAATATCTTGTAATAACTTATAATGGGAAGGAACCTAAAAATGACATATATAACTGAATCACTTTGCTGTATATCTGAAACACTGTAAATCAACTATACTTATCAATTACAAAAAAAAAAAACCTGGGTCCTCCATTTCCTCACAGAAAAGCCAGAGAAATAATAGTGCTTACCTCAGAGAAGCCTATTGAGATGACTGAGTTGATTTTGTAAATTTCAGAACAGGGTTTTGACACATAATAAGTGCTAAATTCTTAATTATTCATTTACTCATACCCTTATCAAATATGTGATAAGCTCCTGTTGAATGTCAGTCACCATGAGATTTATATCAGACTCAAACCCGCTCCTTAGGGAAGTTTCAATCCAAATTTTATTTGATGATCATTTCAACCTTGGGAGATAGTCAGGATGAGTACTGACCCATTTTATGAATGATGATGTTGAGGAAGGAGAGGTTAAACAAACAGGCTAAGGACACACAGTAAGATTGGTCAACCCAGGTCAGATAATCTGACTTCTAAGTCAGTGGAGGAAGGAATATGATTTAAGTAGCTGTCTCAGATATTTCACAGAGGCCTGGACACACCAAGTTCCCCATCTTCATCCCAATCTCTGTCACAGGAAATGGAGAGAATTGAAAATGACTTATTAGGATGGACGCCTAACAACTCAGAGGCTGCCTGCCTAAGCACCTGTCATGATTAAACTCCTATGGCAAGTGCTGTCATATTGGAAACAGTGGAAGAAGTGGCTGACAGTTCCCTATATGCACAGCTGCTGCTGCTGCTAAGTTGCTTCAGTCATGTCCAACTCTGTGCGACCCCATAGATGGCAGCCCGCCAGGCTTCCCCGTCCCTGGCATTCTCCAGGCAAGAACAATGGAGTGGGTTGCCATTTCCTTCTCCAATGCATGAAAGTAAAAAGTGAAAGTGAAGTCGCTCAGTCATGTCCAACTCTTCACGACCCCATGGACTGCAGCCTACCGGCTCCTCCATCCATGGGATTTTCCAGGCAAGAGTACTGGAGTGGGGTGCCATTGCCTTCTCTGCTATATGCATAGAGGTGCCAATAAAGGACAAGGATCCTAGGAAGTGCCTCCATTCTATTATGGAAGTGAAGCCATGAGGCCCACTTCCCTACCAGTGACATTACCTCTTGCCCTGGACTTGCCTCCACTCTCCTGGCCAGACCATAGTTACCTGGATCATGGAACGGCACCAGGACATACTGAGTGGGCTCCATGGGGGTGCCCCGTCGCTGCTCCACAATGTGACGGGCCTGGATCTTGGCAGCATTGATCTCCTCGCCCATACTGCCTGTGGTATCCAGGACGAAGCTCAGGCTGGAGGCTGGGGTGATGTCCAGCAGCCTGAGAAGCAGGCCAGAGATACGGTGCACGGTCTGCATACTCGTCCCCAGCCCCTGGTTTCTCAGTTCCAGAGCACCTACCTATTAAGGAGCCCAGCTGCAGGAGGCCACTTACCTGGAGAAACCCCTGTCTCCCAGGCGGCTTCGTAAGAGGTTGAAGGCCTGGATGGAGGCCAGAAGAGCCAGTTTTGCAGCCTGGAGGTGCAGCATGTGGTGGGGGGAGAAGCCTGGGGATGTGCTATCCTTGTTGATGCCTCCCCGTGGCGGCTGGGAGCTGCTCTGGTCAAAGTGGCCCCCGTGGCTACATTTCCCTGGGTTGGGGAAACAGATCTGTAGGGTGAAGGTAAAAAACCCACTGCCTTCTAATAAAATGAAGCACTTTCTGACTTGGCCTAACCCTCTCACTCCTCAGGAAAGGATCAGCTGAAAATTAGGACATTTTGCAGAGGGCAAATCTGGAGTAAATCTGGAATGGTTGGTCACCACAGCACATAGTAGATCCCCTGATCCCTCAAGTCGGTCCCCAGAAGCTCCCTCGGCATTGATGTCTTATCATCTCTGTAAGACGCTGTCCCCCCTGCACTCCAACAACCATGGCCACCTCAGTGGGCCTTCAGCCAGCCACCCACCCCCTTCCCAGCATCCTTTCCTTCCAAGAAATGATACCACAGGATTTTAGGACAAGGGCCTACAGGACTGAGGTCCTTAGGGAGAGGGTCAGGGGAGAGGAAGGGACTTCTCCCCTTACTCTTGGGGTCTTCCCATCTGGTACCTGGAGGTTTGGAGGGACGAGTTCCAAAGTAGCCAGAAGTGAGGAGTGTGAAGCCCAGCAAGTTCCCAGGGCAGCTCAACTCCTCACAGTCAGAGCAGGTAGGATCGCCCGCTGGGAAGAGAGCACAGGGTCCAGCACCCATGATTCTGCTGCCCCTGATGTTTATCCCAGTCCACCCAAACTTCTTCAGCTTTTCCTCCCACCTGGAACAAGGTGAAGGCCCACAGGTACCCTTTATGGGTACCTTTCAAGGCTTTCTGAACTAAACCCTGGAGTTCATGGCTGGCAATGAGACTCGATATTTGAGACTGAGAATGTCTAGAAAATCATGCAGACCAGTCCTACGGGGAGTGTACCCTCCATGAGCTGTGGACAGGAAGTGTACTTGTAATAAACAGAAGGCAGCTTCTGGGTCACAGTTCAGTTGGAAGGGGGGACTGAGAGAAAGAGTCCCCTGCGATCCAGTGCAGGGAGGAAACCTCATGAACGAGAACTCCCTGCAGTCTGCAGAGTGGTCCTGGCTCTGTCCTCCCCTGCGTGATCTTGGGGAAGCCAGCTAATTGACTGGCCTTTGGTTGAACTGAGGGACCTCACAGGCTGTCTCAGATTTGAAGCCATGTCACCTCCTAGTTGACCTCAGGATGTGACCCAGTGGCTGGATGGGCTGAGAGGAGGTGGCTCTGTGGGCTTCCCCCTTACCAGCAGGGGCACAGCTGTACCTTGTGCCAGGCTCCGGAGCTCCTGCCTCGGCCAGAGGAGGTGAGGGTGTGGCTGCTGCCTCCCCAGTTCCACCCAGTTGCTGTGACTGTAGAAATCCTGGTCCCAGGAGAAAGACGGGGAAGAAGCACTAGCTGACTGCTCTTGCGGTCTCCAGCCCTAACTGCCCCTCCTTCCAGTTCCCCAGCCTGAACACCTCCTCCCGCATGGCTGCTCCTCCAGGCACCCTACCTGCCCTCCAGTGCTCTCTCCCTTGCCCGGAATAGAGCTCTGGTGAAGTGGGAGCCTCCCACTGTTTCTTCCCATCTCACTCAGAGCCCAACCTAAGGCCCTTCAGTGGCCTGCACGGCCCACCTCTGGACCTCAGCACCCTCCTCTCACTTGCTTCACTCCAGCCACAAAGGTGTCCTGGCTGTTCCCACAGGAAGCTGCCAATTTGGACTGGTGGGGACTAGGGAATAGCCCCAGGGCCTTGGCAAGCTGGGCCCCAGCCCCTTCTAGAGTTGGGCGGAGGCATGACTAAGAAAGCACCATCCGGGAGTCCAGAAGACTGGAAGCAAAGACCCCTCTGATGACGATCCCCAACTCTGTTCTCACCTGCAGGGCGTGAAGCGCAGCCCCCAGGCGCTGGCGAGCCAGGGTATAGTCAAGGGCTTTGGCCGCCGCCACAGTCTCCCGTAGAGCCTCCACCAGGCGTGTACGGCCCTGGCCCAGCCGCTCGGCATCAAAGTGCAGGTCAGGGTCATTCTTGGAAGTTGGCAGGAAGTCTTGGGCGGCATTGGCACGAGACACCTCTCCTAAGGCTGCTCGGAACCGTCGGGAAGGAGACCCAGGTCCAAAGTAGGCGGCAAAGAGGTCGTCGGCAAGGAGGGTGCGGCCCTGGGAAAGTGGGAGGGGCAGGGGTTCCAGGGAAGCCCCTAGGTTGGGACCATTGCCCACGCTGGCTCGGCTCTAGCGCTCAAGGCTGGATGTGAAAGGAGCTGAGGGTGCTGGGCCCTACCAGGGAAGGGCAGTCCCGGACGTCTGTAGGGAGGGGGACTCCTGATTGTAAGACTAGGACTCCTGTGCACTGTTGCTGCCTGGAGGACAGGAGGGAATGTGTGTGGGGGTCCCTTCTCTTGGCAAGCAGGACCCTCAAGTAGCAGAGGTCCTCGGAATGGGGGAATCTGGCCAGGATGTGACCGGACCCAGGGACGCTCACCAGGAAGTCCTCAAGGCGAAGGGGGGGCCGACCTGGGGGCGGCTGCTCTAGGAAGAGGTGCAGGGTGACGTTGAGCGCCGCCTCCTCGGTCAGGTCCTGGTGGGTGATGGAGCCGGGGGCAGCCAGGAGGCTCCAGATGTTGGGGAAGAAGGCAGATGCAGAAGGCAGCAGCAGCTGCAGCAGCAGCAGCACTGAGGGGCCCAGGTGGCGTAGGGGCACGTCCGCGGGGAGCATAGCTAAGACATGGACCTAGGGGACAGAAGGCACTCGAGAGAGGAAAGGAAGCAGCAGAAACTTGGGGCAGGACTGGCTTTGTCTGTCTCCATGGGCACCTGCTTTGGCCCTTTATCTCCTCGGACTGGCTTCCCCGCCCTCCCCCTTCAATCATTCAGCAAACCTGAGGGCCTATCAGACCAATAGGAACTTACACCTGCTGGGGCGGGGTCTGAGGCTCCTCCCCCAGGACGCCCCTCCCCTCCCCGAAGCGGACGCACCCCCAGGGATTGGAAGTCCCCTCTCTAGGCCTCTCCCCTACCTGGTTGCTGGGTCTCCGGGCAGGATCGCGGGGCCGGGCGTCACAGGGCACTTAGGTCAGAGTTATAATTAACCTAAGGCCTGACTCAGTGGAGGGGGAGGGAGGCCCCGGCAGGGTGGGGGCAAGACAGGCAACCCCTAGCCCCTCTTCTCATGCCTGCCCAGGGCCACAGGCAGCAGCCAGCACCAGGGCGGGCCTCCCTTGGCCGCAGTGCGGAGGTGAATGAAGAGGCGGGAGGAGGAGGGAGCGAGTGAGCACCGTGACTCAGGCCTGGCTCAGGGCCAAGGCCAGGCCCAGACAGACGCACCTCTACCCATCAGGACCCAGTGCCTCATGCCCAGCCTGCTGCCCTCCGTTCACACTGGCACCCCTGAGGATCCAGGAACCCAGCCCCTCAGCAGCCCCCTCCCCAGCCCCACCACACACACAGTCGAGGTTTTGTGGCAAAATATTTTATTGCTCCCCTCCCCAGGGTGGACCACTGGGAGTTATGAGGGTTGGAGTTTGGTGTTTCACAGCATCTTCTGAAATAGGGCAATGGCCTCATCAACCTTCCTGAGCTCTGCTTCTGTCTGCTGGAGCTGAGGACAGAAGAGGGGGTGGTGGGTGAGGAGGCCCAGGCCCAGGAGAGGAGAACCCCAAACGCCCACAAGAGCAGACGGATTCGAGTTGGAAAGATGGGTGAGGACCATGGGCAGGGCGTAGCCGGGGGCCCAGTGTGTTTGGCCGGCCTGTCTTCCCCCTAATTCTCACCAACCTCCCACTAGCAGCCTCCTCTGCCCAGACTAGAAAGCTCATTCACTTCTATCAACACCCTGTTCTCTTGCACCATCTCTGGCCTCCTGGGTCCTGCCTTTTCCTGGAGTGTTCAGTTCCCAAGGACAAAGGGGCCTCAGCGCTCATATGCGCCACCCAGTGGCCCAGCCCCAGGCCCTGACCCTGGAGGTAGAGCACAGTGGTTAGGAACGCAGGCTCCGAGGCAGGCCCTTAGCCTTCGCTTGGAAAATGGTGATGCTAATACTGCCCTGCTGTGAGAGGGCTTCCGGGTAGACAGGAGTGAGAGAACCCTGCTCAGCCATCCGGGTTCTTAGCTTCCATTCTTGTTCCTTTGTGCCCCTGGTTTACCCCATGGTTCCTCCCTGGAGGGGCCCCAGGTGATCTGCTGAGCTCCCTGACTACACTGGCTCCATCCTGAGCCCAGGTACCAGCGTGTGGATGCCACATTCTGGGCAGTGGGTGGTGCGTGAGGGGTCTGGCTGGATGGATGGTCTGCCTCCATCTTCAAATTGCTGTGTGACCCAGGGCTGTGCCCCTGCCCTGGCTGTCCTTCATGTGTAAAAGGAGGGATTCCATGGTCCCACCTGCTCTCCTGCTGGGCCAGGCAGAGCAGCTGCAGGAGGGGGTTTGATGGTGGAGGGAGCAAGAGGTGGGAAATGGGGAAGGAACTGCCACAACACCTTGGCTTCATCTGCCTCCTGGACTTTGAGGGGCACCTTGACAGTGTAGCCTGAGGCGGCACGGCGCTCCCGCAGACGCTGGGCCTGCCGCTGCGCCTCGTCACGCTTGGTCTGCAGTTTGCCCAGCTCCCGGGCTGGGTCTACTAGCCCCTGCAGCTGCAGGTGGACGGAGCAGCGGTCAGAGGCCAGGGCCACAGCGCAGCCCTGGGGTGCAGAAGCCCCCAGCGCCAGGACGGCCACAATCCCCGCGCTGGCCAGTGTCTGCACGTAGCCCGACACCGCTGATGCCAGGGCACCTGTGGCCTCGTCAGCCACTTCCAGGAAACCTGCCGGGGGAAGGGAGACAGGTGAGGAGACAGAGACGAGGCAGCCATGCTAGACACTGGTCCCGGGGTGGGAGGGGACAGGGGAACGTGCAGGCCCAAGGCTCACAGTCAGGCCGGATCCGGGTAAGGTTGTAGTCGGCACGCAGGGAGCGCACGGCTCGAGTGATGCTCAGGGCCAGCTCGAAGGCAGCTTCTGCCTCAGGGTCCTTCCAGGAGCACTAAGGGGAGGAGAAGGGGGTGAGGAAGCTGGGGCAGCTCTGAGGAGCTCCCCGGAGCCCCCTATCCAGGCTGTACCCCGTACCTCTGAGGGCTCTGGGTAGGCAGTGACGCAGAGGCTAGGGGGAGCTTGTGGTGTCCGCCGGGGCAGCCGCTGGAACAGCTCCTCGGTCACGAAGGGCATGAAGGGTGAGAGTAGCCTCAGGCCCACGTCCAGGCAGGTGTAGAGGGTCTGGCGGGCGCACTCGGCTGCCACCTGGTCCACCCCATTCAGCACAGGCTTAAGGCATTCCTGGGGGCAGAAGGGCACAGGGTTCAGAGCTGGAGAAGGCCAAGGACCGGGAAGGGGGGCAGGCAGCTCCTCCTTACCAGGTAGACATCACAGAGCTCATAGAGCCAGAAGCTGTACTGGGCGGTGGTGACAGCCGGGAAGTCGTAGGCCTGGAAACCTTGGTTACTGAGCCTCACAGCTTCGGTCAGCCGGCTGCGGATCCAGCGGTCCACCAGACTCTCGCGGCCTCCAGGCTTACGGCGGGGGAAGGAGCCTGTCAGCCAGGGGGCACCATGTGCCCAGGAGGAGGGGCCACAACCCCATGGGAACGGGAACCACAGGGAATCTGCATTCCAGGTGGAGATGGGTCCAAAGCAACCACCACGTGCCCAGGGTAGTGGCCAAGGCCAGAAAGGGCCGGCCCTGCCACTGTGCGGGAGGACTGCAGTGCCTGAGGCTCCCCGTGTCCTGTTCCCCCAGCTACACGCAGGCTCCTTAGGGGCAGGGGCCGGGCTTGAGGTTGGGATGGCAAGGGTGTGACCTGCGTGGGTGCTGCTCATCTCACTGCCCACAAGGCTCTCACCTCAGACGTGGGTGAGGGCACGAAACCCTTCCCAAGGCCACGGAGGGCAAACTTGGTGGCGTTCCAGAGCTTGTTGCAGAAATGGCGGTACCCCAATATCCGGTTCACATCCAGGTTGATGTCACGGCCTAGGTGGAGGTGAAGCGTGAGTCCACACTGCTCTCCCTCCTGGCCCTCGGCCCTGGGCAGCGGAAAGTGGGGTACCTCCGGGGAGGAAGAAGGATGCAGCTGAGACTGCTGTGGGGAGCCGTACCCTGGGACGTGTAGGCGCATAGTCCAAACCGGAGCGCATCGGTGCCACACTCGGGGATCCCCGTCGGGAAATCTGCCTTCTGTGGGGGAAGGAAGAGTCAATGGAGGGGGAGGAATCAATAGAGGAGGAGTCAGGGAGGGGACTGTCCTAAGCCAGGCTCACCCGCCTTCTGCCTACACGCCAGCCACCAGCCCACCCCTCTATCTGCCCCCGTACCTGCCCCTCTTTTGCCTTCTCCACCTCGCTGGGATCCAGGTTGCTATTCAGTAACTGGTCGTGGAGACCCTGAAGGTGAGGTGGGAGCAGTCAGGGGCCCGTGACCACCGCCCCACAGCCCTTCCCGGCCTGACCCAGCACCCAGCCCCACCTGCAGGGTGACCCCATGGATAACGTCCAGGGGGTCAATGACATTGCCTAGAGACTTGCTCATCTTCCGGCCGTGGGCGTCCCGCACGATGGCATGGAGGTAGACCTGCGAGGCCAGGGTAGGGAAGGCCCGTGAGGACGTCTCCCCATCTAGACCCCAGTGCCTCTCCCCTCACCCCTCCATCTGGTCTGTTCCTCTCTGAACCTCGGGCCCCTCAGCGGCCCCGCCAGCCCCTTCTCGTGAATCAGAAGTGCTCCCTCTTCTAGGAAGCAAGGTACAGGATTGCTTAGCAGAGCACAGGCTGGTTTGCAGCCCTACCAGCCCCCTTGGCCAGGCCCACCCACAGCTGTCCAGGTGAGGGAGGGGACTGTGGGGGTCGCGGCAGTCTCCACACCTCTTTGAAGGGCAGCTTGCCAGTGAGCTTGAGGCCAAGCATGACCATCCTGGCCACCCAGAAGAAGAGGATGTCATGGCCTGTCTCCAGCAGCGTCCCCGGGTAGAACACACTCAGATCTTCTGACTGGGGTCAGAGCAGGGCGTGAGTGATGGGGAGCCACGCACCCACACCCAAGATTCCCACCCAGCCCTGGTCTGGCCCCAGGAATGTACCTGGTTGGGCCAGCCTAGGATGGAGAAGGGGAAGAGGCCAGAGGAGAACCAGGTGTCCAGTACATCTTCATCTGAGGGGAGCCAGAGGTCAGAGGTCAGAGGGGTGGAGGTGAGGATCGGCCCCCCACTGCCCCCCACCGCAAGGCCCCGCCTTGCCTTGCTGGAGACTGATCTTGTCAGGGGACACGCAGAACTCCTTGGCTGCCTTCTCCCGGGCCTCGGCCTCAGTGCGCCCGCTCACCCAGTACCGCCCGTCAGGGTCCTGCCATGCCCAGGTGGAGTGAGTACCCAAGAGGGCGCCTCTGCCTGTCCCCCCACCAAGACCCCATGCACTGAAAGCCCTCCCCCACCCCAGATGTGCCAGTCTCCAGCCCTGGCCTGGTTCTCACCTCCCCTGGGGGCACGGCGGGGTCATTGACAGTGATGAAGTAGGCTGGGATGCGATGACCCCACCACAGCTGCCGGGAGATACACCAGTCCCTGAAAGTGGCAGGGGGAGGAGAGGGCATCAAGGAGGGGCGGGTGGGGCACCAGGCTGTGCCCGGCTCGGCCCGTCACCCGGTCGCCCTCCCCACATCGAGGGGCCCGACGCACCGGATGTTGTCCATCCAGGCGTGCCACGTCCGCTGATGGGCCTCCGGGAGGATGCGGAGGTCACCCCGTGTCACGGCAGCGCTGGCGGCCTGAGCCATCTCCCCACAGCGCACGTACCACTGCGGCCGCAGCAGAGGCTCCACCACGTCCTTGGAGCGGCTGCAGGTACACGTGGGTGAGGAGGCTGAGTGGGGAGCACCCCGAGGCGCCCACCCCCTGCCCTGGCCTCCACCCTCACTTGCAAAGTGGCACCACCATGGGGTTGTCCTCAATGCCGCGGAATAGCCCCTGCTCCTTGAGCGCTGCCAGCACCGCCTTTCTGGCCTCAAACCTGGGCAGGCCCTGGAGAGGAGACAGGCTCTGTCATGGCTGTGCCAGGAGCCCCGCTGTCTCCTGACACGGCCACCTCGCCCAGGCTGTCTCACCAGGAAAGGTGGGGGCACGTTGACGAGGGCCCCGCGGGCGTCCATAATGCTGACAGCCTCCAGCCCGTGCCGCTGCCCAACCTCATAGTCATTCTGGTCGTGGGCGGGGGTGATCTTCACCGCACCTGGGGTGTACGTGGGGGTGCGGGGTCACGCAGGACTCAGTGCAGTCTCTGCTCACGTGCACCCCGCCTTTTGCCAATGGATGTGCTCTCAGACCACCCCATCCCCAACACAGTCCCCTGAGAACCGGCCCAAGTCCTGCAAGTTCAGGTGCGCCTCATGGCTCCTTCCTGTCCCCACAGGACAACCCGGAGCTTACCTGTGCCGAACTCCATGTCCACAAAGTCATCAAAGACGATGGGGAGGCTCCGAGACACAAATGGGTGGATCACGCTCTTGCCCTTCAGGTGCTGGGGACAGAAGGAGATGCCAGAAACGCACAGTGGGCTGGGCCCGACTCCCTCCTACGCAGGGTCCTGATTTCTTGACACCCAAACTCCATCCACAGGGCCAGAAAGCAGCCAGAGCCATGTGTTTTGAATCCAATTTTCTCAGTGCCCATCCCATCCCTACACATAGTGTGGAAGCCCTCTTCGCCCAGCATTCTTCCCCCAGCTGCGGGCAGCACCCCCACCACACCTGGTATCTGGGGTCTTTGGGATGCACAGCTACGGCCACATCTCCCAGCATCGTCTCGATCCGAGTGGTTGCCACTACCACCTCGTCGTTGCTGTCTGGGGTGACAGGAGGCCTTGTGGTCTCAGCAGTGAGCCCTTCCCGCCCCTCGCCCAACCCCGCCCAGGATCCTGGCGCCCCTGGCTCCTACCTGAGCCTTGGACCTTGTAAGCAAAGGAGACAAGGACCCCAAACTCCACCTTCTCTTTGTAGCCAGGCACGGAGAGCAGTGTGCGACCTGTCAGCTCCTTCTTATCCACCTATGAGACAGAGCGTAAGAAAAGAGGCCCAAGGGCTGGGGCTGGGGGTGTGTGGTGGAGATGCAGAGAGCTGGGGGGAAGGAAGGGGCACACCTCGATGTCGGAGATGGCAGAGTTGAGGGTGCAGGACCAGTTGACAAGGCGGGTGCTGCGGTAAATGATTCCCTCCTCGTGGAGCCGTACAAAGGCCTCCGTCACGGCTGCTGACAGTTTCTAGTGGGAACAGGGGAAGCCAGAGATGGGCCTGAGTGCTGAGGCAGCAGAGGCCAGTGGGACCCGGCAGCACAGAGCCCCCTGCCAGCACACAGACCCCTTTAAGGGCTGGAGGGGAGAAGTGCTTTTCTTGAGCAGGGAGAGGGGACTATGGGAACACACAGATAGGAAACTGTTGATATGGCAGGGAAGTCACTCAGTTAGGAACAGGGGTTAGTGCAGAGTCCTAGGGGTGCAAGCTCGGGGGAGGGGGAGGCCCCTCAGGTGCCACCTGAAGGAGTTTGAGCTCCTATAGGGAGCGACAGGGAACACAAAGGGCCGTGATATGGGGCAGAAAGTGGCATTTGCAGCTGAGCCCTAGTGGTTTCCTACGAGTGGACCACCTGCTGGGGGAGGGCCCCCCACGTGTGCGCTCTTCTGTGGGGAGCTTCCCCCTCCCACCCCAGCCCCGAGACCCCTCCTACTCCTACTTACAGGATCCATGGTGAAACAGGCTCGATTCCAGTCCAAGGAGCTGCCAAGCTTCTTCAGCTGGTGGTAAATCCGGTCACCTTTCCTGGGAGTGGACAGACAGACCAGGGTCAGCAATGGGGTCTGGGCTGGCGGGTGACATCAGGTAGCTAAAGGGGCAGAAGGTGGGGGTCACTCATTGCTCTGAGATGGACCTGGGCCCTGGGCCCCCATGACCCTCAGCCTCTGTGGGCGGGTCTGACCCTGCAGCCAGGGTCGTGGGGCTGCGATGCCAGCAGGGACTTGGCACTCACTCCTCCTTCCACTTCCAGACCTCCTGCAGGAAAGCCTCTCGCCCCAGCTGGTGCCGACTCAGCCCCTGCTCGCGCCAGAGTTTCTTCTCCACCACCACCTGGGTGGCAATGCCCGCGTGGTCACAGCCAGGGTTCCACAGGGTGGTCTCTCCGCGCATGCGGTGCCTGCAGGGAGCATGGAGAAGCAGAGGTGAGCGAGTGGTGGAGCTGCCCTGAGGGAAGCAGGGACTCCAGACAGGAGGTCGATGGACTCAGGAAAGGAAGGGGTGGTGGATTAGAACTCTCCCCTTGCTAAAATCGTCAGGGAGAGATGCGTGAGGACAGCCCAGGCAATTTGGCAAAAACAACTAAGAGGAGGCTCCCGCCCAACTAGATAGCAAAACATATCAGAGAGCTATGATCATTAAAACAAGCTTCCACAGGAACCAGGAACAAAGTTACCGATTAAGGAAACAAAACAGTGACTGGAAACAGATCTAAGCATATTTAGTATTTGTTAAGGGTGGCATTTCATGTCAGTGGAGAAAGGACAAACTGTTCAATAAATTTGTTGGAGACTGTAGCTAATTTGATTGGAAAATTGCCCTACTTCCCCATAGTCACAAAAATAATTTTATTTTAAAGTCTAAATTTAATTGTTTTTTTTAAAAAAAAACCCTTCAACTTAAGAAAACAAAACTATGAGAAAGAGCATTAGAAAATGGTATAATTTCCAAAAATAAGAAAATAACAGGTGATCGTGTTTATAACTTTGAGGCAGGGGAGGCTTTCTTTAACAAGATAGTGAAGAGTAAATCAAAGAACACTGGTAAACTTAACTAGGTTCACTGTATTTGTACATGATTTTCAATGACTCACCTAACTACATTATATTCATTTCTGTATTGATCTCTTTACCCCCACTAGGTTTAGAGTTCCTTGGGGACAGGACTGCAGCAACTCCTTCCTCATACAGACCACAGATATTTCTTATATGCTGTAACGAATATGGACACTTTCTGACATTTTCAATATATTGTTGTTTAGTCGCTAAGTCATGTCTAATTCTTTGTGACCCCATGGACTATAGCCCACCAGGCTCCACTGGCCATGGGATTTCCTAGGCAAAAATATTGGAGTGGTTTGCCATTTCCTTCTCCGGGGATCTTCCTGACCCAGGGATCGAACCTGTGTCTCTTGCATTGCCAGGTGGATTCGTTATCACTGAGCCACCTGGGAATCCCCTGGGTACATGAATATGTAAGTAAATAGGAAAGGTCTTGAAAGACACACATCACAATGATAATAGTGGCTAATTCTTAGGAAGGAGTGAATCTGGAGGAAGGTGGTCAAGGAAACTTGAAGTTTTAAATTTCTTACAAGAAAATATTCACATTATTTCTTTCTAAATTCAAAATAATGTTATTTTTAGTGGCATGAGAAGAGAGTTTACAAGTGTAAGTGCTGGTTACTTGACCAGAAGATGATGCTAAGTCATCAGATGGGAACGACCTAGAAGCAAATGTAGCACCACCAGGGGGCAGAGGTGAGAGACCCAGTCAGCAAAGAAGGGAGCCAAGGAGCAGGAGCCAGAAGGCAGAGGGAAGCCAGAGGAGAGGACAGGAGCTCACCAGCGGGTCAGGGAGTCCTGGATGGCGTTGGTGAGCGCATGGCCCAGGTGCAGGGAGCCTGTCACGTTGGGGGGTGGGATGCACATCATGAAGATGCCCCGGGGGTTTGGTGCTGACACGCTGGAACGCTGATGGGGAGGAAGATGGGTGCTTGCTAAGGCCTCGTGTCACCTCTTCCATGGCCTGGCCCCTTCCTGGGCCATGGATCCTTCAGCCCTGTCCCTCCCTGCCCCCATCCCCTCCAGGCCTGGGCGGCAGTGTCCACTCACCCCATACTCAGGCCTGAAGAAGCCCTGCTGCTCCCACCAAGGGTACCAGGCAGCCTCCACGTACTGAGGGCTGTAGGAGTCAGGCATGGTGCCACTGACATCTGAGGGAGAAGGGCAGGGTCAGAGCCGAGGCTGGGAGCAGCTGGGAAAGGGATGAGGGGCCGGCAGAGGACATGGGCCTCCCTAAGCAAAGTAGTGGGAGCAAGGACAGAGGAAACAGGATACAAAGAAAAAAGGAGGGTGGGGTGAAGAGTGGGGGGGTCTCTCTTCCCCCTCCTTTATTATTTTTTTTTTCCCCTCCTTTCTTTTAGTACCTTTCTTTTCCCCAGGTGGGGTCGGGAGATCGTAGGTAATGACCCCAGGATCCCGTTTCTCCCTCTTCTCTGGTTTTGGTTTCTTCTGCTTGGGAGGGAAAGGATATAGGCCTAGATACCAGCCACTCACCATGGCACCAACCCTCCATCCTGCTCCACCCTCAGCCTCTCACCTCCCCAGGGGGTGGCTGCTGCTGTTGGACTTTCTGCTTCTGCTGGAATTTCTCTAGTTTCTCCCGTTTCTTTGCCTCTTTCTTGAGTTGAGCAGCCGTTTTGGGGGGTGCAGGGACCTCAGAGCCTGGAAAGAGGCACAGAAATGTAGACCTGTCCCTGCAGGTCTGTGAACAGCGCTGTTCACAGGGCTACCATGTCTCAGATGGCCTATTTAACTCCCCAAAGACTCCCCCATGTTGACCTCCCACCTAGCATCCCCCAGCTCCTGTCCCATTGATTCTGCTATTCCTGAGAGAAAAGAAAATGAGCAAGGGCCCAGAGGAACCCCGTCCCCACCCACTCCATCTTTCCTCACCTGGCTGTTGGGAGAGAGACCTGGCCCCTGAATACAGAACCACTTCTCCCAGTACGGCCCGGAATTCTGGCTGCTGAACACATGTGATAAACCAGCGAGTCACATTACCCCAGATCCGGCGGGCAGAGGGGTCCAGGACCTGCAGTGGGGGGAAGAAATGAATTATCCTTAGTCACCCTGTAGTGAGGTCCGAGGGAACCTGTCCTCATTCTTCCCCATTGACTCACATAACGGAAAGGCAGCAGCAAGGCTGTGACAGCTGCCAGGTCAGCCAGAGTTGGGGCCTCCCCGGCCAGGTAGGTATGCAGTCGAAGCCATTCTTCCAAGGGGCTCAGGGCTCTGCCCAGGGCCGCCAGTGCAGCCTAGTGGGAAGGCGAAGAGGTATGAGATAATGCTTGGCCCATCTCAGTCCCCACCCCCATGCAATCCATTTGGGTCTCCTTCCATTCCCACAGATCACCAGTTTCTTCTTCACTGAAAAGATCATAATAAAAATTCTTCCCACTCATTCAATAAATGCCTACCGAAAACTTTTTTGGGGGGCTGGGTCACAGGGCATGTGGGATTCCTTGACCAGGGATCCAACCATGCCCCCTGCAGGGGAAGCACAGAGTATGTTAATCACTGGACTGCCAGGGAAGTCCCCCTACTGAACATTTATTATACGTCAGCTGCAATATACTAAGCACAAGAGGCTAAAGATTACATGAAGCAACATGGTAACTGCTTCAGCAAATATGTATTAAGTACCTCCTGCATGCCAGGCACTTATCTAATGAACAGGGAGGCGGTTTGAACAGATGGAGTCCATGACCTGTTGGAGCTTACATTCTAGTTGGGGGGGGGGGGGCGGCGACAATAAATGTGCAAATATATAATGCATTACCGTATTGTTCTCCTTAAAAGCCCTGAAAAAACAATAAATGAGGCTGAGGAGGAGAGAGAATCCCAGAGGGGGAGCCCTCTATTTCGATAGTAGTCAGGATATGAGAGGGTAAGTCAGGATCTAAGTCATATATTCATTTCATTCATTCATTTGTTCAAAAACTATTAAGTATCCACCATATGCCCAATACTCTGCAAGGAGGTGGTGTTATTAGGCCTTGTAAAGCACAGCTCCATTCAGGAAGAATTTACATTGATAATCTGGTGTGATTCTCTCTCCTTTCCCCTGCTTTCCTTCTTCATTTCTTTTCTCCTTTGTTTTCTTCCAGCAACTGTCTTCTCTGACTGCCTCTCCTCACCTCTTCTTCACCCAGTCTTTTCCTACAACTCATAGTAACCTCTAACTAACCTCCTCAGTTTCAGTTTCAGAGGTTTCACCAAACTCAGAGACTTTTAAAGCACCTGGCACTAGATTATGTGCTCTGCACACATCTTTTAACCTTCTCAACATGTTCTCAGTTTTCATTTTCATAGACAAAAGACCAAGGCTCAGAGAGTTTAACCTGCCCAAAGTTACCATACCAGGTGGCAACCCGGGATATGATCAGTCTTTTTCAACGTCTGATACGCTATCTTCCTGGCTCACCATCCATTCCGTTTTGCTTTCTTCTAAATTTCCCCCTCCCACTTTGCGCTGCTTCTCACCTGAGGGTCTTGGGCCGAGCTTCGGAGTCCCAAGGCCGGCAGCGTAGCCCCACAGGCAGCTGGTATTAGCTCGGTGTCAGCGTAACTGACCCACTGTTGGACCAGGACGGCTGCCCGACTACCCCCGGGACCCCCCAGGCCTGCTGGCCACAGCAGCTGGGACACAGCCGTGGCCCCCCACACCCAGAGCCCACCGGGACCCTGTTCCAGGGCTGGCAGACGGGGTGGAGGAAAAGGAGTCCTGCTGGCGGGGGGCGGCTGGAGACAGACGCGGGGGTGGGCTCCTCCCCATCCCGGACCCTCCCCAGCTTCCCCGTAGCGAGCAGCTATGAGGGCTCGGAGGCTGGGGAAGGCATCGGGGTGAGGAGAGACGTACAGAATGGACATGGTTACGCGGGATGTCCGAACGCGGTAGAAAAACCCTAAGGAGAAAGAGAGACAGGGTAAGACCGAGGCATCTAGGACTAAGTATGACTGGGCCTCAAGAGCCGAGGACCCAGCTCTCGGAGTGGCAGTGACAGTGGGGAACTAACTTCCCGTGACCGCGGGCCCTCGGGGAGTGTGGGAAGCTCGGAGGAGCCCCTTGGCTGCCGTGGGACGCGGGTTCGGGCTGCATGTACGTACTGGAGGGAGGTGGTCACACTGAGCCGGACATCCACCTCATAGCCGGGCGCCGGCCGAAGCTGGACTGGCCTGGCGGCTGCAGCCGAGGAATCCGGCGACCAGGGACGGCGGGCGGTTCTCTGGGCGACCCTAGCTCCCTGCGACAGCCGCCCGGGCCGTCGGCGCCCACGTGTCCCCCCCTTTGTGACTGCGAGCGTTTCCGGGCCCGCGGGTCCTGGCGCGGGCGACCGTGCCCCGCCTGCGTGTGCGGGCGCGGTCCTGTTGCACCCTGGCCTGGGGGCGGTCACGCCGCCCGCTGCAGATCGCGCTCCTGAGGAATGGCGCGGGGCGTGGGCACGGGGGTGGCGGGAGGAGGACGCCCCCGGGAACCGCGACCCCGTCAGGCGCCGCCGCGGACACCCCGCGCGGGTCCTCGGCCGGGAGGGAGGGCGGCGCCGAGCGGACAGCCGGGGAAGCGGCTGGGAGAGCGCTACCCGATGCAGACGGCGCCCGGTACCGGGGTCCATTCGACCAAAGGCCCCGGCGTGCAGGTTCCCCGCCTCCTAACCTCCCGGGCCTCACTTCCTCCTCTGTGGGAAGAGGGAGTCACGCTGGAGAGCCTCTAAGGTCCCCTCATGCTGAGAACTCTTATCTGTAGCGGGAACTCTTATTTGCTAACTGCGTGTGTTCAATGCCAGCAACTCTCCACAGCAAAAATTGTCATTTGTTTATATTTATCTACAATAGATATGGGGGAAAAGTGTACTGATTTGGGGGGCTTGAGGAAGAAATCCAGCAGCATCAAACGCACTTTTGCTGTCTCATTAACTTTCATATTAATGGAAGGACAGCAAGCACTGTAGATACACTTATATAAGACCAACATAGATAAGACCGGGGATCGATTTCATCCAGAACTTGGAAGGAGAATGGAGAGCAAATGAGTTCGAGGATCTTTCTCTCGTGACTAAAAGGGAACCTGTTAACCCTCCCTTTGTTACCTCCCTTCACCCCTCAAAAACTTATTTCCTCCAAGAGCAGGGAAGGCCCCCCCACACTGGGAGAAGTAGGAGTCACATACGAAATTAGAAAAAGAAAGCAGTAAGACTGATGCCAATGTTCAGAAAACACGGCATAGTCCAGTTGGGGTAATGCTATGGTTTATACCAGGAGTAGTAGCGGATAATGCTGGGGTAATTGAGAGTAACAGGGCTTGGACGAATTAAGCGCGCCTTTCCCACCCACTCTCCAGCCCCCTTCCCAAAGCGCACACAGAACCAGAACTCGAATTTGCTTCATAAATTTTATTCCCGATGCGGGATAGATTCCTTCCCTCCCCACAATAAATCACGTGCCACCCTGGAGAGATTTGACAGATTCTCCCACCACCTCCAGGGAAGAAGAGAAAGGCAGGTGCTGGAGACAGGGAAGGCTTCTCAGTTCCTCAGCCTACTCAACAGAGGACAGCCGCTCCCCATTATTAGCCCTCTCATCCACATTCTTTAAAAAAAAAAAAAAAAAAGCTTTTGCTATCAAAAAAACAAACAACACCTCAAGAAGTATGGGAGGGAGGCCTCCGGGCTGGGAAATGATGTTAAGGGTCACCAATGGAGGGGAAGGGAGGAGGAACTATCATTGCTTCTGCTGCAAGGCCTCCTTCCTTGCTGCATCTTGTAGCAACTGTGTGTCGACTTCATCTGCTGGCAACTGCACATACCGAACCACTGAGCCACGGATGAAGCAGTTCTTCACTGATAACTAGACAAAGATAGGCAAATGTGAAAACATCCTTAAAAAATGCCCTCTATCCAGCCAGGGACCCCCTGCTTTCTTTGAGAGGCGTTCCTCTTCTCTATCCACAACTCACCATGTGAGGGTATTTCTCAGGGTCTGTGACACTGATGTCAGTTAGTTTGATGTTGAGATACTAAGAAAAGATGAACACCATCATTAAAACTAGAGACAAGATGAAAGTACCCAGCTCTCAAGCTCTCCCGTATCCTTCCCCAAGACCCCATTCAGGGCCCTTATAATCTCACCTGATCCACAGAATGGAGGGTTCCACAGATGCTGTTATGGGCAAAGAGAGGGTAAAACCAAATTAATTTATACCAAAGTCAACACAGAGGTGACTTCAGAGCAGGGGATAAGAACACGGTTGGGGGAAGTAAAGGACTTGAAGAAACCAGAAAAGGTACAACCAGAAAGGGGCATGACTAAGCTCTGGAGTACGAAACAAAGTGCTTCCAGAGCAGTGTGTTATTTTAGACCTCACATCTCTTCTCCCTAAACCAACTCACTCTTGTGCTGCCATCAAACAATTGTTATGTGCCAGACCTGTATTCTCCATAGTATTTGTAATCTTTACAGCCATTTCATTAGGTAGCTATTATGAAACATCCAGGGGCCCAGAAACATTTTGTAACTTGTCCAAGTTTAGAACAAGGACTTTGATCCAGGCCTGTCTGACCCCCCAAATCATCAGTTCTTTTCAAATACTACTGCTTTGGAACCAGAGCCCCATATGTAATGTATATAAATTAACAAACTAGCAGTGTTCTTGATGATGTAGGCACAAGGGATGTCCTCTGCCTCAATCCATGAGCCCCCTGCAATGTTAAAGAGGGATGCCATCTAAATACCAGTGCTTCAAGCCAGACTCTCTCCCAATCCTTTAATTTCTGCTCATGATTTCAACACTCTCACAACCTCAAACCCTGTAAATCGAGGACCCTTCATGTCCTACAAATCCCCATTGTTTGCTGATGTCTAACATTTCTGCAATTTCTATAATTCTCTTTGACAAACCAAGGTCTAATGTCATTACAGTTCAATCCACGCTAGCCTCCAGCCTGGCTGCCTTCATCCTAACCATCCTGCATGTCACTCCCAGATTCTAAGTTCCTTAGAACCTGTTTCTCAAACACTAATGTGCGCGCAAAGATTCCAAGAATCTATGACAAAAGGGGAAACATAAGCTAGTGTAGTATGTGTATAGTGTGGTAAAGGTTGTCAATAGTTTTTTCTGTAAGAATAACTGCTCTTTAATTGCCTTTTTGTATTTAAAAATTGTTAATAGTTTTAAAACATCCTTATCTTGCCAAAATTCAAGTTGTCGGTTCTCTGTTGGACCCTAGTTTTTGTAAAATTCTAAGTATTTGAAATCCAGTGTCAGACCAACTGCCTCAGTGGTGATTTCCCCATATTCCTGGATGCTTAAAAAAAAAAACAAAAAAAAACACCCTTTGATGGTGCCCTATCACCTACTGCAGCTGTGAAATAACTTTCAGGAATGGCATAAAGTGGTAACTTTTCTTCAGTCCCTTTAGAATGAGATACTTGGCACAAAAGTGGTCTGACACCCAGCATGAGAGAAAGAGCACTTCTCCCAACCCAATGGATTACCTTCGAATCTTTTAAGTCCTTGCTTTAGGGTCTGAGGCTATAACAACAGTTATTCTTGCCATTTGCAAAACCCAGGAAGAAAAAAAGAGGAAAATAAAAAACAAGTCATCTTACAGAAGTGATGGAAGTAGTTGTGGTTTCCACACTTGTCTCTCTACATGGACCCAATTTATATGCCATCAATATCATATGCATTGCGGGTACCATAGATCAGAAATCTCTGACCTAAAAGGCAAATAAATCCCTTGCTTCACCATTCCACCATGTCAATGTTTCCCCCACTAAGAAATTACCTCACATAGAAATGTAGAAGAAACTGCTAGGGAGAGAATACATCGACTCAAACTTTCTAAAGGACAGTCAGGTAGTATGTTTTGATATTTAAAATGTACATTTCATTCAAAGCATTCTTTTTTTCTTCTAATGAAATGAGATGTATACAAAGATTTATGCTTGAGGATGTTCAGGGCAAAATCACTTGTAAAAACGAAGAACTGGGAACAGCCTAAGTGTCCAGCAGCAAGGTTTTGCTTAAATCAGTTCTAGCCAGCTTAGAAAAATGCTATTCAGACATTAACAACGTTAAACATCAACTTTATTGACATGGAAAATACCCACAACATACTGTTAAGTGAAAAGCAAGTTTCACAACTGCATAGAGACTACGACCCTGTTTTTAATTTAAAAAGAGGTGAAATGAAAGTTTCTCAGTTATGTCTGACTCTTTGCGACCCCATGGACTATAAAGTCCGTGGAATTCTCCAGGCCAGAATACCAGAGTGGGTAGCCTTTCCCTTCTCCAGGGGATCTTCCCAACCCAGGGATCAAACCCAGGTTTCCTGCATTGCAGGCGGATTCTTTACCAGCTGAGCCACAAGGGAAGCCCAAGAATACTAGAGTGGGTAGCCTATCCCTGCTCCAGTGGATCTTCCTGACCCAGGATCTTCTGCATTCCAGGTGGATTCTTTACCAACTGAGCTATCAGGGAAGCCCATTAAAAACGTATGGGGGTGGGGGGGTGGGGGGGGCAGATAATGGAATTTAAGTAAGTTCTGATTTTGTCTTTTACTAGTTGTGTAGACCTAACAATTAATTAACCAAGTTTCTTAATCTATCCAACCTTCAGTTTCCTCATGTGTAAAACAGCAACAATAGTGTATGCCATGTAGAGATGTTCTGAAAATAAAATGAGTTAAACAATTTATTCAGGCCTGTGTTAGACATTAGGTACACAGTGGTAAGCTGTGTACCTAATGCTCTTGGCCCTGTAGGAAAGACGGTTCCTAAACAGTTAATACATTTCTATGAAATCACAATTTGAGAAGCACCCACTAGCAAGGAAAAAGACTTTGTAACAGAAGGGTGTACTTGGCTAGAACCAGGAAAGTCCAGGGATATAGCGTTTAATCCAAGTCCTGAGAGATGATTAGAAGCTAAGGATACAAGGGGCCAGGGGATGTAAAACAGTACAGACAGAAGGAGCTGCACTGGTCTCCTGTGTATCTTTTATATTTTCTTCAACAAAAGCGAGATTATGCCACATATACAGTACTGCAATAGCTTTTCCTATTGGTATCTCATTTCTATGTAACAGCTATATTATATGGAAATACCACAATCGAACCCATTCCCTATTTATGGCTATTGCCCCCCCCCAACTTGTGTCTATTACACACACACACAAATCTACCAACATCTTTCTACATACATCGTTACTTGTGGAACTGATACTTCGATTTCTAGAAGTTGGGTCTGCCCTGTCTTCTCTCTGGTACTTACTACTTATATATTTCTTTATATTGTTTTCCAATACATGATACAACTCCCCAGCTAATCTGTAAATTTAAGGCACAAGTCGTTTCTTCCTTTTGTATCTCTCCCACCTTGCCTAGTGCTCAAATACTCGTCAAGTTAAACAGGTTCCAGGGCGCTTGGCACATCCACCCCCTACAAATTTGTGGGAACAAGTACCTACCTCAGGTCATTCTTGAGTTCCACGACCACATCCTTGCCGACAAGGGACTTGAAAAAGGAATAGAAGAGCTATTGGGCGAGAGGGGGAAAACCATCATATGGGAAGGGACATAGTAAAGAGGTGTGAATCCCTGCCAGTATTACCAAACATTGGCATTGGGATCCCGCCACATCTCTGGCAGTTCTCTAAACTTCACATGAAGGAATACTTCACAGGAATACACAGGAAGGAATACTCGAATGAACAGCTGCAGCCCTGACGATGATGCACACTACGAGCCCCTGACATAAAGCCCCAGAGTCATCTACCCTGCACACGTCGGGTCTGCCTCAATGGACTATCTCTCCTGGGGTCCTGCCCACTCCTCCTAGAGAATTGTACAAAGTATTCCACCCGCTCCTTCTCGGAGCCTGGTCTCCGTCAGGGAAATGCTCCTTGAGATCTACAGTCCCTGCTGACTCCCTCATAGGGGGTAAAAAAATTCCGTTTGCTTCCAAGTCTCTTCTCAAAGAAGTTGAGGTGCAGAAACCAATAATGGAGGGAAAAATCTAGGGCCCAACGCCAGCCCAGAGGAACAAAGCCTCCAAAGGGACGCCCACCCTGCCGCGAACCGTCCCAACCGCCCGCGCTCCCCAAGGGCGCCCCCTTGTGACGTCACGGTAACCTACCATGGTGCTTGCTCTCCGCCGGACCGGGAAGGCGCGGGCCGGGTGCCGTGGGCCGGAGGCCTGGCGGGAATTGGATCGCGAGCCCGCGCGTGGGGCGGGGTGGGGTCGCGCAGGCGCAGCGGGGTGGCACAGCGGAGAGCTCCGAGTGATGGAGGAGAGCGAACGGCTGGCTTGCCGCTCAGGGGGAGCCGGCCGGGTAAAACTGACGAAAAAGCCAAAGCCGGGAGAGGGGCGGGGCTTCCCGCCTTCCGACTTCCTCCCGGAGGGGCGAGCGCCCACCGCGCAGGCGCGGGCCCCAACTGCGCCAGGAGGGTCGAAAAGGCTTGGCTCACCGCCTCTTAGGTTTTTATTCCTTTCTATGACAATAAATTCACTTCCAGCCCGATTTGCTCTTACCCTAAAGACACTTCCTATTGCAGACTGACTGCCGGGGAGCTTGTGAAAATCCATGATGATTTGTACACTTTTCTCTGCATGCTACACTTGGGTAACAACAGCAACAAAAAAAAGATCAAGAGCCTGTACGCCAGCAAATCTTGATTTTATCAAAGGTTCCCAATAAACACATTACTCTCAGTCCACATTTCTTTTATACTTTGCCTACGGCTGTCCTATAAAGGACTGAGTAAAACAGAACACACTGGATCGGGGATAAAAATACCCATTCTAATATTTCACTTCCAAATATTTCCCTCTCAAACACAAAGGGACACAAATGCAGTAAATGCAGTTAAACATACTTATATCATGTTCCCCCAGGCTTGATAAGTATGCGAAATTATGACACAATAGGGGAAGGTATTTTTTAAGGAATAAGCTCATCATAAGTTTTTCACTTCTCTTCTTGCATAAAAGTACACATTTGTTAGTAAGTTTTTTAAGAAATATATTCAGCAAGTAAAGGACTGTAATATTGAGTGCCCAGGGGCTGGATCTCCTAGGCCCCACCTATGAGTGACATCAGGACAAGAAGCAGAAGTTCCGGTCCTTGCCCCAACTCCCCAGCTTAACCTGAAACACCTAAATCAGTCAATTATTTAAAAGCGGTCTCTAAATTAGCAGCTACTCTAACTGGGGAGAAGGCAATGACAACCCACTCCAATACTCTTGCCTGGAAAATCCCATGGATGGAGGAGCCTGGTAGGCTCAGAGTCGGGCCCGACTGAAGCGACTTAGCAGCAGCAGCAGCACTCTAACTGGGGCTAAAGGTTAAAGGTGCCTGATAATCAAAAAATTTTTTCCTTCTTCAATCAGCTCATGAAAACTCAAATACTTCGCCCTTACCAGCTTAATCATTCACAATTAGCTCACAAACAGACCACACGTGGTCACTCCACACACTCTCCCTTTCCCTACTTTACAAGATACACTCATAGTCTAAAAATACCACAAGTAATTTGCTTTAGGAACAAATTTACTGAGGGACAAATAACCATCCACACAGGAAAAAGGAAGTTGGGAAGGCTGGAAATAAATAACAGACATTCAAATTCTTCAAATGGTTCCGAGAGGTGCCTAGTTTTCCTAAGAGTCTCATTCCAGAGTCAGAAATTTGTTGGAATGTGTCAGAAAATTACTGGAGTGTGAAAAGATGGTATATGAGACTCCTCCATCAGAATCCAAAAGAGATGATCACTTACATTCAGGTCCAGTCAATTCAGGAATCATAACCATGTTTGAAGATGAGGGCAACAAAATTCATCTTAGAGGCACCCTAGAACCGTCCAGCTCCACATAAGATTAATCTACTTCTTCAATTGTGGGGCCTGTTGCAGCCCTTCCAGGTGTATACCCTGTTCCACAGGAAGGCCCAGTGCATCCTCCCTGATAGAGTTTTGTGATGATTGGGTTACACACTTGCTCCAATTCCTTTCTCTTATGATCAAACTCATCTTTCTCAGCCAGTTGATTGGCCTCCAGCCACGAAAGGACCTCATTGCATTTACTCAGTATTTTCTTTTTATCAGACTCACTAATCTTGCCCTGTAGGCCTTCATCACTCACAGCACTCTTCATGTTAAAAGCATAGGATTCTAAGGCATTTTTTGCAGCAATTTTCTCTCTCTGGACCTCATCCTCAGCTTTGTATTTTTCAGCATCCAGAACCATGCGCTCGATCTCTTCCTTGCTCAGCCGGCCCTTGTCATTGGTAATGGTGATCTTGTTGGCCTTGCCCGTGCTCTTGTCCATAGCTGTGACATTGAGAATACCATTGGCATCGATGTCAAAGGTCACCTCAATCTGAGGCACTCCCCTGGGTGCAGGAGGGATTCCAGTCAGATCAAAGCGCCCCAGCAGGTTGTTGTCCCGAGTCATGGCCCTCTCGCCCTCATACACCTGGATCAGCACGCCCGGCTGATTGTCTGAATAGGTGGTGAAAATCTGTGTCTGCTTCGTGGGGATGGTGGAGTTGCGCTTGATTAATACAGTCATGACTCCCCCTGCAGTCTCCAACCCTAAAGACAGGGGAGCCACGTCCAACAAAAGCAGGTCCTGTACCTTTTCAGACTTATCCCCCATCAAAATGGCTGCCTGAACTGCAGCCCCATAGGCAACTGCCTCATCGGGGTTGATGCTCTTGTTGAGATCACGACCATTAAAGTAGTCCTGCAACAGCCTCTGAACCTTAGGGATTCGCGTAGAGCCCCCTACTAAGACAATGTCATGGATTTTAGCTTTATCCATCTTGGCATCCCGAAGAGCCTTCTCCACAGGCTCCAGGGTGCCCCTAAACAGGTCTGCACACAACTCTTCAAACCGGGCTCTGGTGATGGATGTGTAGAAGTCAATGCCTTCATAAAGTGAGTCAATTTCCAAGTTGGCCTGGGTGCTAGATGACAGGGTCCTCTTGGCCCTTTCGCAGGCAGTGCGCAACCGCCTCACAGCCCGCTTGTTCTGGCTGATGTCCTTCTTATGTTTCCTCTTGAATTCTTCCACAAAGTGGCTCACAAGCCTGTTGTCAAAATCCTCTCCACCCAAGTGGGTGTCCCCAGCTGTGGCCTTAACCTCAAAAATCCCATCATCTATGGTCAGGACGGACACATCAAATGTGCCTCCACCCAGATCAAAGATCAAGACATGTCGCTCTCCCTGACCTGCTTTATCTAAGCCATAGGCAATGGCAGCAGCAGTGGGTTCATTGATAATTCTTAGCACATTGAGACCTGCGATAACACCCGCATCCTTGGTGGCCTGGCGTTGAGAGTCATTGAAGTAGGCTGGCACAGTGATCACAGCATTGGTGACAGTGTAGCCCAAAAAAGCCTCAGCAGTCTCCTTCATCTTAGTTAGTACCATAGAAGAGATTTCTTCAGGATAAAAAGCTTTCTTTTCCCCTTTGTAGGACACCATTACCTTGGGCTTGCCTCCTTCATTGATTACTTGGAAAGGCCAAAGTTTCATATCTGATTGCACGACAGGATCATTAAATTTTCTGCCTATCAGACGTTTGGCATCAAAGACAGTGTTCTGGGGATTCATGGCTACCTGGTTCTTGGCTGCATCGCCGATGAGCCGCTCAGTATCAGTGAAGGCCACGTAGCTGGGGGTGGTGCGGTTGCCCTGGTCGTTGGCGATGATCTCCACCTTGCCGTGTTGGAACACCCCCACACAGGAGTAGGTGGTGCCCAGGTCGATGCCGATAGCTGTTCCCTTAGCTGCAGCCATGGTTTTCCTAGGCCTGTGGGAAAAGAATGAGATAAAAGTTTTTCAGTGAGAACATTTTTTTATTTTCTTTAAATTTTTATTTATTTTTAACTGTGGTAAAACACACACAACATAAAATTTACCCTCTTAACCAATTTTTGGCATACAATTCAGAAGTAAGTCCACTCACATTGTTGGTCAACGAATGTCCAGAATTTTTATCTTGCAAAACAAATTTTATACCCATTAAACAACTCATTTCCCCTCTTCTCCCAACCCTTGGACCACCACTAGTCTACATTTTTTTTTTTTTGGCCTACTTTTTGTCTCTCAGAATTTGACTCTTCTAAGTACCTCACATGAGTGAAATTATACACTATTTTTCTTTTTGTGACTGGCTTACCTACCATAATATCTTAAAAATTCATCTACTTTACAGCATATGTCATAATTTCTTGCATCTTTACAGCTGAATAACTTTTTCTGTATGTATATACCACATTTGTTTATTCATTCTTTCTGTGGCACTTAAGTGGTTTCCATTTTATGGCTATTATGAATAATCCTGCCATATAATCCCTGTACAAATATCTCTTCCAAACAAGGTTTTTGGACAAGATAGAAAAACTCCTAGCTAACAGGAATGAAGAGGGAGGGCAGTGGCATATTGATTTCAATTCCTCACAGGGCCTGACTCCACTGTCCTGTGTCTGTGATAGCTTACTCCTTGAAGGAAAGTTATGACCAACCTAGATAGCATATTCAAAAGCAGAGACATTACTTTGCCAACAAAGGTCCATCTAGTCAAGGCCATGGTTTTTCCTGTGGTCATGTATGGATGTGAGAGTTGGACTGTGAAGAAGGCTGAGCGCCGAAGAATTGATGCTTTTGAACTGTGGTGTTGGAGAAGACTCTTCAGAGTCCCTTGGACTGCAAGGAGATCCAACCAGTCCATTCTGAAGGAGATCAGCCCTGGGATTTCTTTGGAAGGAATGATGCTAAAGCTGAAACTCCAGTACTTTGGCCACCTCATGCGAAGAGTTGACTCATTGGAAGACTCTGATGCTGGGAGGGATTGGGGGCAGGAGAAGGGGACAACAGAGGATGAGATGGCTGGATGGCATCACTGACTCGATGGACGTGGGTCTGAGTGAACTCCGGGAGTTGGTGATGGACAGGGGGCGAGTCATGGGGTCGCGAAGAGTAGGACACGACTGAATGAACCGAACTGAATATGGTACAAGTCTCCTGCTGAACTAATTATTTTAAGTTCTAGTCTCCTCAAGAGACATCACTCTCCACAAGTGGGTTTAGCAACCCTGTCGGTCGTCTTTTACCCTCTATTAGGGATTGTTGAGATTTCGGCCAGTCTGAAGAATGCCGCTAAGAACCCAATCAAGCCCTCATGAGTTTTCTCAGGTAAGGTGGTGCTCTCTAAGACTTTCTCTAATCTTCTCAAAAACAGAACTCCTGTTATCTGGAGACAATAACCTACCAGCTCCTTCACTTTTTTTTTGGTAGCTCTAAGCAATCCAGCCACGTTTGCGGCCCTTAAAGGATGCCCCTTCCCTGACTAGCCAATGCCCCCATACCTATATTTAAACAAACTAGAGAAGTTTCCAATACCTCCTCAAACCGGGATCTACTAGTCTTGCCTATTGCCAGCCCATTCCAGTCACAGCACTTGTGACTCACCTAGTGTCCCGCCGCCTTCGATCCAGTTTGATACGGTTCGGATGGGGAGCCCCTATAACTTGGGGCTCCTTCAATAGCCAAACTGCGCAGGCGGTGTCCCCCCACCCCCCACCCGCCCCGCCCTGCGACTTTGAGCTGGGTCCAGACCTAGCATCCTAATTCTCTAATAGCCCGTGAGGTCAGAGGCAGCACCTCCATTGTAACGCGACTAGAGCAGGGCGGCGTCAACACCACCGCCCGAAGTCCCGACCCACCAGCCCCTCCTACCGCTTCCCCTCCCATTACCCCTTTCCGAGACAGTGCCAGCTAGCAAGTCCCAGAAGAGTCTGGAGAGTTCTGGGAGGAGTGGCATCCAGGGCGCCGATTGGTCCCAGAAAGCCAGGGGGCAGGACTTGAGGCGAAACCCCTGGAATATTCCCGACCTGGCAGCCCCACTGAACTCGGTCATTGGCTGACGAGGGAAAAGGCGGGGCTTGATGAAGAATTATAAACACAGAGCCGCCTGAGGAGAAACAGCAGCCTGGAGAGAGCTGATAAAACTTGCGGCTTAGTCCGTGAGAACAGCTTCCGCAGACCCGCTATCTCCAAGGACCGCCCCGAGGGGCACCAGAGCTTCACGTCGTTGATCCTGTGGGCCGTTTTCAGGTTTGAAGCGTATCTCGGAGCCGAAAAGGCAGGGCACCGGCATGGCGAAAAACATGGCTATCGGCATCGACCTGGGCACCACCTACTCCTGCGTAGGGGTGTTCCAGCACGGCAAGGTGGAGATCATCGCCAACGACCAGGGCAACCGCACCACCCCCAGCTACGTGGCCTTCACCGATACCGAGCGGCTCATCGGCGATGCGGCCAAGAACCAGGTGGCGCTGAACCCGCAGAACACGGTGTTCGACGCGAAGCGGCTGATCGGCCGCAAGTTCGGAGACCCGGTGGTGCAGTCGGACATGAAGCACTGGCCTTTCCGCGTCATCAACGACGGAGACAAGCCTAAGGTGCAGGTGAGCTACAAAGGGGAGACCAAGGCGTTCTACCCGGAGGAGATCTCGTCGATGGTGCTGACCAAGATGAAGGAGATCGCCGAGGCGTACCTGGGCCACCCGGTGACCAACGCGGTGATCACCGTGCCGGCCTACTTCAACGACTCGCAGCGGCAGGCCACCAAGGACGCGGGGGTGATCGCGGGGCTGAACGTGCTGAGGATCATCAACGAGCCCACGGCCGCCGCCATCGCCTACGGCCTGGACAGGACGGGCAAGGGCGAGCGCAACGTGCTCATCTTTGATCTGGGAGGGGGCACGTTCGACGTGTCCATCCTGACGATCGACGACGGCATCTTCGAGGTGAAGGCCACGGCCGGGGACACGCACCTGGGCGGGGAGGACTTCGACAACAGGCTGGTGAACCACTTCGTGGAGGAGTTCAAGAGGAAGCACAAGAAGGACATCAGCCAGAACAAGCGGGCCGTGAGGCGGCTGCGCACCGCATGCGAGCGGGCCAAGAGAACCTTGTCGTCCAGCACCCAGGCCAGCCTGGAGATCGACTCCCTGTTCGAGGGCATCGACTTCTACACGTCCATCACCAGGGCGCGGTTCGAGGAGCTGTGCTCCGACCTGTTCCGGAGCACCCTAGAGCCCGTGGAGAAGGCGCTACGCGACGCCAAGCTGGACAAGGCGCAGATCCACGACCTGGTCCTGGTGGGGGGCTCCACCCGCATCCCCAAGGTGCAGAAGCTGCTGCAGGACTTCTTCAACGGGCGCGACCTCAACAAGAGCATCAACCCCGACGAGGCGGTGGCGTACGGGGCGGCGGTGCAGGCGGCCATCCTGATGGGGGACAAGTCGGAGAACGTGCAGGACCTGCTGTTGCTGGACGTGGCTCCCCTGTCGCTGGGACTGGAGACGGCCGGAGGCGTGATGACCGCCCTGATCAAGCGCAACTCCACCATCCCCACGAAGCAGACGCAGATCTTCACCACCTACTCGGACAACCAGCCGGGCGTGCTGATCCAGGTGTACGAGGGCGAGAGGGCCATGACGCGGGACAACAACCTGCTGGGGCGCTTCGAGCTGAGCGGCATCCCGCCGGCCCCGCGGGGGGTGCCCCAGATCGAGGTGACCTTCGACATCGACGCCAATGGCATCCTGAACGTCACGGCCACGGACAAGAGCACGGGCAAGGCCAACAAGATCACCATCACCAACGACAAGGGCCGGCTGAGCAAGGAGGAGATCGAGCGCATGGTGCAGGAGGCGGAAAAGTACAAGGCGGAGGACGAGGTCCAGCGCGAGAGGGTGTCTGCCAAGAACGCGCTGGAGTCATACGCCTTCAACATGAAGAGCGCCGTGGAGGATGAGGGGCTGAAGGGCAAGATCAGCGAGGCGGACAAGAAGAAGGTGCTGGACAAGTGCCAGGAGGTGATTTCCTGGCTGGACGCCAACACCTTGGCGGAGAAGGACGAGTTTGAGCACAAGAGGAAGGAGCTGGAGCAGGTGTGTAACCCCATCATCAGCAGACTGTACCAGGGGGCGGGCGGCCCCGGGGCTGGCGGCTTTGGGGCTCAGGGCCCTAAAGGGGGCTCTGGGTCTGGCCCCACCATTGAGGAGGTGGATTAGGAATCCTTCCCTGGATTGCTCATGTTTGTTATGGAGACTGTTGGGATCCAAGGCTTTGCATTGCCTTATATATCTGCCTTTCATCAGCCATCAGCTATGCAAGCTGTTTGAGATGTTGAACTGTCCCTTTTATGAAATTAGGAACTCTTTTTTCCAGAGTCTTAAGTATAGAGCTGAATGTATAGTGCCATCTTTTGTCAGTTTCTTTTTGTAGTATTCATGCCAAACTCAAGCTATTTTTCACCCGTTTCTGTTTACTTCCAAGTAAATAAACTCAAATAATTCGAGTGATGTTTGCTTCTGTGTTTTTATTTTGAAGTTAGAAGGATCTGTAGAGGTTGTCTGTTTTACAGTATCCAAAAATGAACTGCAATTGGCCTCTTAGATAAGGTCAGGGATCCAGAAAAGAAGAATACAGCATTATGACACATTTCTTTTAGGCAAATAGTATCCTTGGGAAACATAAAGCTGCTCATTTGAATGGTTGTGTTTGTGAATCCAGAAAATGTTAAGGGTTACTGGCATGATAGCCTCAAGGTTGGGCGGGGGGTCCATACTTTACGGGTGAACTCAAAAGGTGCCTGTAGTGGCAGTATTCCTGGAGAAGCAGGCAAATAAGAGGCAGTTAGATTGGAAGTCATGGGTGCTGCTGCTTGTTAGTACAGGTGATACCTTAGAGCCTTGTTACTTAATCTAGATTCAGCATGAAAGAGAAGGTGAGTCCTAAATTGGCACTGAGGAAATGTGAATTCTAGTACTGGCTTGCCTAATTATGCATGATTGCGTTAGCCACTGTGATCCTCAAGTCTCACAGTTTAAAATGGAAGGGTTTGGCCTGATGCTAAAGTTTAATTTCTTAAAAGAATGCTGAGATAAAAATGCTGCGTTTCCAGTACTGGTTACCAACATTTTAAGTATCCCAGTGAGTACCTTAGAGAGGTGTCACTGTTTCATGCCCCAGCAGGAGGACGGACCCCCAGTATTTCAGTGTGCTTACCTACCAGGTACTGTACCAGGGGCCTTTTACATGTTTATTAATTCCCATTCCACCATATTGAGTATAGGCAGTGTTTGGCTTCCACAGGTGGACGTATGTGGAGACTTAAAAGTCACTGGCTTAAATTTATTTCAAGGTTAAAAAAACGGGTTCAGGGAAGATGTTGAACCTGGATTCCAACTGAGGTTTTATTGTTTTTTGCTCTGCTGCCCACAGGGCTTTGTGCATGTCTGGTTCTGGGTTCTGGGTCTACCCTAGGTTTCACAATCGGTAATCTTTCTGCTTTGACAATGTATAATCCTAAACAACTATGTCAGATAATACGGTTAATGCTAGAGGTTTAATACTGGTTAATTTAGAAGAGTGATTGAAAAAACCTGCAGCACTGCACCAGGAAGCCTTAACCACAGGCTTCCTTCCCCTGCAGATGCTTCTTGCTTTAACTGTTGCTAGAATTCTGGGAAGAGTCCCCTCCACAGCCTGTTTGTGGGAAAAGGCCTGGCACAATCCTCACGACTTGGGGAGTGAGCCCCTTTAAAAGTCAATTGTATCTGGGGATTACAGAGATTCTGGAACCAGGTGGAAGTGGTGATTGCACAAACTGGGCTAGGTACCACTAAATTCTACACTTTAAAATGGTTTATGTGAATTCACCAAAAGTAGTTTTTAAAAAAAAATTGTGTCAACATTCTGGAAAAACACTTTGTGAGTGTGTGTATCTCAAGGCCCACCAAATCTTTCACTAAATACTTGCATTAGAAGAAACTCTTAATATTAATGGTAATAACATGTAGAGGTAGACCTGTCCCTGTAAGTTTGGAAATGGAAATCTAAGAGATGCTTAGACTTGCAGGCCAGCATATAAACACAGGTTTAATCCTCAGGGTAGGTGAACTGTAGCACGGTGGACTGTAGCCACAATGTGAGTCACCCTTCATGGGGATATGCGGTTGGAACACGACCTCCTCTACCCCCACAGAACTGCAGTACCATCTGTGACTGTCATCTGCAGATAATACAATAACTCTTGAAGCAGTCACACTACTTTAGGGGGAGGTGGCAAGGGATGGGGAGGGTGGGTGGAGATTGGGAAAGACCTAACAAACACCTTTGATAAGAGAGATTAGGGAAATCTCCAGAAATTAATTCGGAGAAAATGAGTTCCTATGGCTAAACCAGTTAAGATTATCAGGGTGTTTTATTAGGAAGTCAATATATAATGTTACTGCACAGTCCCTTGCACAGACTACTTTGAAAATAATCACCTTCAACATGAAGCTGAGGGACAAAGAGAATGCAAAGTCATTCCTGGAGAAGGTGATTGCGGTAGCAGCAGGAACTCGGGGTGGGGGTGGGGGGGAGGAGGTGCATCAAGGAAAAATAATGGTCGATCAAAAAGCATTTTTAAAATCTAACACCTTCCCTAATTCCAATCTCACCTACTTCCCTATGCCAGCCCTGAAAAATTAGATTGTTATGGTAATGTGACTGATTTTAAATCCAAGATACTACGTTATTAACACATAGTTACTCCTGGTGTTTAACTGGATTCTGTCATTAAAAATGAAAAGGATACCAAAGCAATAACATAATTGTGAGAGAAGTGCACAGAAGCATGGGCTTTCAGTTAAAATAAATGGTTTTCAGGTGAAAAGTCAACACTGGCGATTTCTGAGGGGGCGAGCCTCAAGGTAGGAATAAGAAAGGGCAACTGTCATCATTCTTTATTCCAACTGATCACCTTAAATCCATCCCCAAGGGTCACCCGCAAAGTATCCAGTGCAGTTCAGTAGGATATAGCAACCCCATCAGTCCTCTCCTAACTCCAGCTCACGTAGAGACGTTAAGGGGTCAGGTATCGCAGCGAATTCGGGATGCCGAGCCAACCTGCCCCACCCCACGGGCGCCAGTACCGCCCAGCAGGAAATCGGAGGAAAGGGCACGGCGGGGAAGGAGGGAGGGCACACAGGAAATACAGGGTAAGGGGGCGGGGGAGTCCGGAAGATCAGAATCACCCCAGAGGATCTTCCACCTTTTTACCCATCCAGACGTCCCCAGGAGAGCCAGGGACTAGATTCGGGAGATGGGACGGCGGCAGAGAGAAGACAGCAAGCTCCCAGCTGTAGCCAATCCCTGCCCAGGGCTGCGGCGCACCCGCCTCGGGCGGTGGGGACCTTCTAGCTTCTGGCAACCCCAATCCATCCGACTTACTTGTGTCAGTTACAAACCTGTCCGGTGTTTTCACCCAACATATTAGCGAGTTTGAGGGAAACTCTAAAGGTCTCTCCTTTACTGACTCCTTTAATCCCATTTTGAAAAAGACAACCGAAGAACGCCGGCACCGGCCAGGCAACTCCGCGGCCAGCCCCGCCGTCAGGCCCCGCCCCGCTCCATCGGGGTCTTACTCGCTCTGGCTCCTTGCCCCCGTTTCGGGCTGTGTCAGGAACTTTCTGGAGCTCTCTGGGCTCAGAGGCGGGGACTGGCTCGTAGGAACACTCTTCAACAAACAAACTGCCCCACCCAAGTCTCCCTCCCCCGCCCTTCGCCCCCTGCCCCGCCGCCACCCTAAGACTTCAAGCTTAGTCACGGCTCTACATTTAGCTTCCAGAAGATTCTTGCTAGCCTAGCCCTAGTAACGGGGCTCCCCCTCCCTTCCTCTGTTAACAACCGACCAGTCTGTGATAACGGGAAGGGGAGACGGTCCTGGGAGAACCTGGAAGGGCTGAAAAGGTGGAAGTGTGGGTGTTGGCGGGGAAAGCGGCGGAGCTGGGGTGCGTAGATAGGCGTGAGTCAGAAGCAACAGCCTGGAGGTGAGTCTCCGCAGGTCACACACCCCCATGGTGCACGTAGAGCCCTGGCATTCACTCTTTACTGTCGTCCATGGTTGTTTCTGTTCTTCTTTTACAGAGCGTGGAACGATAGGGTTTATGTGCCAGCATTGAGAGGAGTCCAAAGTAGAAAGTAGGCCGACATGTTAGTTCAATCACCGGTTCCGTAATTACCTGTCTGGGTGATCTGGCCAAGCCACGAAACCTCTGAACCTTTGTGCTCATCTTTGAAAACAGAAAGGTTTGGCTGAAGGACTCTGCCTAAAAATCTCAAGATAGTTTTTATGGTAAACTGAAAGTATTACTATCATAGTCCTGGTAGTAATCCCCAACCTTGTAAGCACCTCAGTAAGAAATGATTGAGAGATGAGACTCGAGAGAGTGTTACTCCAATAAAAGAATGAAGGGCACAAACTTTTGAGTACAACTCTGTCACAGGCACTGAACTAGTCTTTTAAATATTGTCTTTGTAATCCATGATGGTATCATACTATGAAATAAATATTAATTCTAATTTATACAACTTGTGTAATTTAGTTCATTTACACGTACTTCATTGTTAAGAAAGAAAAACAGCTTCAACAAGGAGATAGAGTCCAGATACAAACCCAGGTCTTCCCTTTCCCAGTTTTTTCCCCCATGCTGCTGGAAATTAGCAGAGTTCCCAGGCCTTTGCCACACTTCCCTGGTGGATCAGAGGGTGAAGAATCTGCCCACAGTGCAAGAGACCTGGGTTCTATCCCTGAGTAGAGAAGATCCCCTGGAGAAGGGAATGGCGACCCACTCCAGTGTTCTTGTGTGGAAAATCCCATGGGCAGAGGAGCCTGGCCGGCTACAGTCCACGGGGTCACAAAGGAGTCGGACATGACTGGGTGACTAACACTGTCAGGCCTTTGCCCTTTGAAGGTTACAAATGCCTGGCTCAGGGCTCGCCTGGTGGCTCATCGGTAAAGAATCCGCCTGCCAATGCAGGAGACACAGGTTCTATTCCTGATCCAGGAAGATTCCCACATGTCCTCGTTCCAAGGAGCAGCTAAGCCTGTGTGCCACAACTATTGAGCACGTACAGCCCATTCTCTGAAACAAGAGAAGCCACCACAATGAGAAGCCTGCTTACCCCCAACTCAACTAGAGAATAGCCTCTGCTCACCACAACTAGAGAAAAGCCTCTGTAGCAGCAGAGATCTAGCACAGCCAAAAATAAAATGAAAAAATGCCTGGCTCTAGGTGTCACATTGTTCTCTTTTGCTTCTGTCTGAAAAACCTAGAATTATACTGTCTTTTAAAAACAAATAGACTTGAGAAAAACCATACTGGATGAAAAACTGTAGGAAAAAGGAGAGAGAACAAAAAAAGATCCTGCAACTTCAGGGTGAGGACGGCTCCCCCCGCCCCACCCACTTCCTTCCCTTGGCAGTTAGCATTCTTGGCAGTCTCTCTCCCATCCCCAACCCTTAAATTTTACCCTGTCACCCGGTCAGGCTTGGGCAACCTTAATCTTGATTCTTCCAAACACTAAACCCGATTTTAAAAAACTAATTCCAAAATGCATCAAATAAAGTTGTGAAAAGTCTCTTGGGATTCTTAAAATCTCCTTGCTGCTGCTGCTGCTAAGTCGCTTCAGTTGTGTCCAACTCTGTGCAACCCCACAGACGGAAGCCCACAAGGCTCCCCAATCCCTGGGAGTCTCCAGGCAAGAACACTGGAGTGGGTTGCCATTTCCTTCTCCAATGCATGAAAGTGAAAAGTGAAAGTGAAGTTGCTCAGGAGTCCGACTCTTAGCGACCCCATGGACTGCAGCCTACCAGGCTCCTCCGTTCATGGGATTTTCCAGGCAAGAACACTGGAGTGGGTTGCCATTGCCTTCTAGAGTTACACTATTACACTCATTGATCATATATCGAACTATACATTTGATCAACTGCTTCAAGTCTAGTCATCATTTCTGTTGAAAGCTCAGTCATATACTTGGTAATACAAGAAATAATAATCTTGTGAAACAAGCAAAATACAAATGGTATAGTTAATAACATTAGTGGAATTAAAAGTAAATATTTTAGCCATGAGCCTCCCACACCAGTTTTTTTTAAAGATTGTCAAGACTAGGGAATGGGTACTTAGAGCAGAAATCTGATTTTTCATGTGGTTCAAATGTGTTACATTAAAGGATTTATCAGGTACAAAAATACAGCATTCAGTTTGAATTATAGCACAGCTATCTCCCTGAGATGCTGTCAAGAGTCTTGCAGTTGTGTAGCAGGGCCTTTCTCATTATAGAGATCTCAGAAGTCAATAGGCGAATAGCCTGATTATCATTTAAAGCTTATGAAAGTTGTTAAGGCTTAGATATGGTCAATTACATCCTCCAACCCCATTGAAGGCATGCACACGCGTGCGCACGCGCGCGCACACACACACACACACACACACACACACACACACACACGCTGCTAAATGGTCATACACCAAATCTCCTTAGGCACCAATTAAACCGGTACCTGAGTTCCTGCCTTGGGAAGTGTCCAGTGTTAAAGGAAGACAAAATTCAAGAGACTCTCCTCATAGGAAATGGAAAAGAAATACGGATATTTAGGTTTCCGGGTCATCCACAGAGAGAGACAACGCAAAGTGTAGGTTAATACAGTGTGTAGCTGACTGCTTGATTCATGAAAAACAGCATTTTCAAGTGGCTCCCCCACTCCTCCACCCCAGCAACAGCAAGATTTGAGGCCCTATCACCTGTCTCCCTGTCGAGCAGTGGAGACAATGATGCCCTTTGCTTCAAGCCAATAGAGGAAGAGAACTGCAAATTTTGGAGAGGAGAGCGAATCCAGAATTCCTGCTGGTAGCAGCTGATGGGGGAGAAGGCAATGGCAACCCACTCCAGTGTTCTTGCCTGGAGAATCCCAGGGACGGGGGAGCCTGGTGGGCTGCTGTCTCTGGGGTCGCACAGAGTCGGACACAACTGAAGTGACTTAGCAGTAGCAGCAGCAGCTGATGGTGAGGAAGACAGGGGAGAGGGGATGAGGTTAAGGACTTCTCTGGAGGTGAACACTTCTCTGGAAGTGTTCACAAACTGGGTGGCTAAGATGGACGTTTGGGGAATCCCCTTTCAGATACTGCATAAAGAGATGGAAAATTCCTGAAGTTTAACCAGTTTGACTAGATTAAGGAGGTGATTCATTGGAGAGCCACACCTGAATGTAAAAAAAGTTATCACCTACCTGCACAGTGAAAGATAAAAATATTGCTTTAACAAATCTGTATATCTGATTAACCTGAACAAATTATAAAATAAACTGAATACCCTCAGATTTCAGGAAGAGGTGTTTGATGAATGGCTGTGCGCCCGCGCGCGTGTGTGTGTGTATGTGTGTAAACGTCAGTTAAGCAAAAGTGTTCAAAGCGAGATTTCTTCCCTTTATCAGAAATTGCCTCCTCAGGTACTTCTCTGGTGGTCCAGAAGGGCTAAGACTCTGTAGAGGAGAATGCAGGCGGCCTGGGTTCGATCTCTGGTCAAGAAAATAGATCCCACATGCTACAACTAAGATTGACCATGCTACAACTAAGGCTTAGCTATTAATTTTAAAACAACAACAACAAAACCCCACAACTGCCTCCTCCGACTTGTGCTGTTATGTTTTCTATGCTCAAGACATGTGGATACAGTAATGAGTCTATTTCATGGGTTGTGAATCCCCTCTACTATGGCTTTAATGTCCCTCACATTTTCACTTTAGGTGCCTAATAAGGGATCTTGCATTGCCCATAAAGGAAGAAGAAACAAAAGCCAAAATAAATTACCAAATGTCACTGTATTTAAAACAGGAAGGAGGCTAACAACAGAAAGCTGAAATCTAGGATAAAAAGTTAAATGGACGAATTAAGTACACAGCAAACAACCTGAACTTTTAGAGGAGATAGAACCTAGGTCCTGCCAACCTTTCTCACCTTCCAGCATCATTCCAGACTGTTTACAATGGGCCACCCGCCAACCAACTATATAGCATGCTCTTCAAACAGGACTGAACGCTCCCCCACCCCCACCCTCGCAGGCTCACCACCACACCACATTTACTTAAAAGTAGTGGACAGCCTAGGAGCCGCAAATGACAAGGCAGAAGACCGAATTCGGGACTCAGGTTAATCCAGGCACCACTGATCATCCGAGGCTGAACCAGGAATTTAAAAGGCACAGAGGAGGGGAGGGGTGCGTCCGCACCTGGGGCTGGGAAAGATGAGGAATCCGGAGAAGCGCAAAGGACAGCTAAATATCTATGGAAAATATTTTCTTTCTCAAGCCCAGTCCAGCCCGAGGAGAAAGGGAGCAGCTCTGGGCGGGGACAGGGGCGCTGTGGCTCCAGCCCTGCCCTTCCCACGCTCCCCCGACCGAGCAGGTCCCTTCTAAGGCGTTGGGAACCTTCTACAATCTAAAAGCCATATACCTAATTGATTTTCTTCTGAAAATTAAAATTTCCCCTCCCATCTGAATAGGGCTAAAGAGGAGCCAAAACTTAAACAGCTTCAACTCTCTCCTTTTCCTTCCCATTTTAAAAATAAGATGGGAAAAGCGCCGCGGATGACCAAGGCATTTCTCGGACAGCCCGGCCGCTCGGCGAGCCAGCCCAAACGTGGCTGCTTCCATCAGCGTTAGCCTCCGATCACTCTCCTTGGCCCACAGATAGCCAACCCTCTTCGAGAAACTCGGGAACTTTCTGTATTTTGGCTGTCCCGGCAGTCGTGTAGCCCTTAATTCTACTTTAAACCACCAAACTAATTTGAGCCCCGAGATCCTCTCACCGCCCTACAATTAATTACAAGCCCAGGGCTGATCCTTCCAGTCGACTCCAAACTACTTGGCTGGCTGGTCGCCAGGAAACCAGAGACAGTGTGGGTGGACCTTCCCAGCCCCTCTCCCCCTCTCCTTAGGACTCCTGTTTCCTCCAGCGAATCCTAGAAGAGTCTGGAGAGTTCTGGGAGGAGAGGCATCCAGGGCGCTGATTGGTTCCAGAAAGCCAGGGGGCAGGACTTGAGGCGAAACCCCTGGAATATTCCCGACCTGGCAGCCCCACTGAGCTCGGTCATTGGCTGACGAGGGAAAAGGCGGGGCTTGATGAAGAATTATAAACACAGAGCCGCCTGAGGAGAAACAGCAGCCTGGAGAGAGCTGATAAAACTTACGGCTTAGTCTGTGAGAGCAGCTTCCGCAGACCCGCTATCTCCAAGGACCGCCCCGAGGAGCACCAGCGCGTTCAGTTTTCGGGTTCCGAAAAGCCCGAGCTTCTCGTCGCAGATCCTCTTCACCGATTTCAGGTTTGAAGCTTATCTCGGAGCCGGAAAAGCAGGGCACCGGCATGGCGAAAAACACAGCTATCGGCATCGACCTGGGCACCACCTACTCCTGCGTAGGGGTGTTCCAGCACGGCAAGGTGGAGATCATCGCCAACGACCAGGGCAACCGCACCACCCCCAGCTATGTAGCCTTCACCGATACCGAGCGGCTCATCGGGGATGCGGCCAAGAACCAGGTGGCGCTGAACCCGCAGAACACGGTGTTCGACGCGAAGCGGCTGATCGGCCGCAAGTTCGGAGACCCGGTGGTGCAGTCGGACATGAAGCACTGGCCTTTCCGCGTCATCAACGACGGAGACAAGCCTAAGGTGCAGGTGAGCTACAAAGGGGAGACCAAGGCGTTCTACCCGGAGGAGATCTCGTCGATGGTGCTGACCAAGATGAAGGAGATCGCCGAGGCGTACCTGGGCCACCCGGTGACCAACGCGGTGATCACCGTGCCGGCCTACTTCAACGACTCGCAGCGGCAGGCCACCAAGGACGCGGGGGTGATCGCGGGGCTGAACGTGCTGAGGATCATCAACGAGCCCACGGCCGCCGCCATCGCCTACGGCCTGGACAGGACGGGCAAGGGCGAGCGCAACGTGCTCATCTTTGATCTGGGAGGGGGCACGTTCGACGTGTCCATCCTGACGATCGACGACGGCATCTTCGAGGTGAAGGCCACGGCCGGGGACACGCACCTGGGCGGGGAGGACTTCGACAACAGGCTGGTGAACCACTTCGTGGAGGAGTTCAAGAGGAAGCACAAGAAGGACATCAGCCAGAACAAGCGGGCCGTGAGGCGGCTGCGCACCGCATGCGAGCGGGCCAAGAGAACCTTGTCGTCCAGCACCCAGGCCAGCCTGGAGATCGACTCCCTGTTCGAGGGCATCGACTTCTACACGTCCATCACCAGGGCGCGGTTCGAGGAGCTGTGCTCCGACCTGTTCCGGAGCACCCTAGAGCCCGTGGAGAAGGCGCTACGCGACGCCAAGCTGGACAAGGCGCAGATCCACGACCTGGTCCTGGTGGGGGGCTCCACCCGCATCCCCAAGGTGCAGAAGCTGCTGCAGGACTTCTTCAACGGGCGCGACCTCAACAAGAGCATCAACCCCGACGAGGCGGTGGCGTACGGGGCGGCGGTGCAGGCGGCCATCCTGATGGGGGACAAGTCGGAGAACGTGCAGGACCTGCTGTTGCTGGACGTGGCTCCCCTGTCGCTGGGACTGGAGACGGCCGGAGGCGTGATGACCGCCCTGATCAAGCGCAACTCCACCATCCCCACGAAGCAGACGCAGATCTTCACCACCTACTCGGACAACCAGCCGGGCGTGCTGATCCAGGTGTACGAGGGCGAGAGGGCCATGACGCGGGACAACAACCTGCTGGGGCGCTTCGAGCTGAGCGGCATCCCGCCGGCCCCGCGGGGGGTGCCCCAGATCGAGGTGACCTTCGACATCGACGCCAATGGCATCCTGAACGTCACGGCCACGGACAAGAGCACGGGCAAGGCCAACAAGATCACCATCACCAACGACAAGGGCCGGCTGAGCAAGGAGGAGATCGAGCGCATGGTGCAGGAGGCGGAAAAGTACAAGGCGGAGGACGAGGTCCAGCGCGAGAGGGTGTCTGCCAAGAACGCGCTGGAGTCGTACGCCTTCAACATGAAGAGCGCCGTGGAGGATGAGGGGCTGAAGGGCAAGATCAGCGAGGCGGACAAGAAGAAGGTGCTGGACAAGTGCCAGGAGGTGATTTCCTGGCTGGACGCCAACACCTTGGCGGAGAAGGACGAGTTTGAGCACAAGAGGAAGGAGCTGGAGCAGGTGTGTAACCCCATCATCAGCAGACTGTACCAGGGGGCGGGCGGCCCCGGGGCTGGCGGCTTTGGGGCTCAGGGCCCTAAAGGGGGCTCTGGGTCTGGCCCCACCATTGAGGAGGTGGATTAGGGGCCTTACTTTTTGTCTGTCTGTAGTAGACCTATGGACTTTGGTCTTGCCCTATATTTACTCATGTGATGTGTCAGTTTGTTCTATGATAAGGTTGTAATCTCTAACTAGCTTGTTTTTGTTATTTCTGTATGTTATAATGAGTGTGTTCACCAGAATGTTTGCATTTTCATGCAAGTTGGTAATAAGGATGGCTTTCCGTGGGTTTTTTGTTTGTTTGTTTCAAGTGAGTCAACACTGCCACCCTGTGTCCTGTGTTTTGCTTTGTAAACACACCAAAAGTCATAGAATTAAACATTTGTATACTTAAGAAATAAAAAGAAAATGATAAATGCAGGTTGTTTGTTTATTTGGGGAGGGATAATGGCTTCTCTGAATGTCTGAATTCTATAGACCATGAAAGGGCAGTACTTCTGGAGTTATATATGTTAGGCGCCATGGCTATAGCTATACTTTGTTGTGACTTTATTGTAGGTGGTAAATTATGTCCATAACAGAAAACAAATTCCAGGTGCCCCTTTTGATTTTGGTGAGGTTTGTTTTAGGGAAAAGTAGGGATGGGATTTGCAAAGGGTTTTGGGGAGGAGAAATGAGTGTGGGTTTAAAGGCAGTGTTGAGAGAGGTTTATGTTTCCTTCCTCTCTTGTACTCATTTTGTGCAGAGCTGTTCATATTTAATCTGTGAGTCTTCCAGTCTTAAGTATAAATAAATTTAAGGGTGGACAAAAGAGTAAAAATGAGGTGCAGTTTAAAACTCCCTTTTATAAATCCCACCTGGGTGATCTAGTGTAAATTATTTAGCCTCTTAGTTTTGGTTGTTTCCTTTGAAAATAAAGCATTTGTCTGAATTGCCTCACTTCCAAAGTTCTAGATCATCACGAGCAGAAATGTGCTATAGGCAAGCATTGGCTTCAGCTGTGGTCTTTGAAGCTGGAGTTTTCCAAGTGAGGGTTTTAGGGAAGTGAGAAACTGAGTTTGGGGGCAAGGTAATAAAGAAGGATGCCAGGCACTGTACCTGGATCTTTGAGTCACCCCAGTAAGCCTCAGTAATTCTCATCACACCATTCTCTACCCTAGGTATTCTGAAGCTTTTTTCAGAGGTTAGCATACGGAGGTGGTCACTTAAGCTATCCAGGGCAAAACTAGGGAGAAACAAGTGATTTCGGGGCCAGGGTGTTTTTCCACTCTGCCTGAACACGGGTTGGTGTTGTATGGTTCCTGTCTGGCTTCAAGTGGTGATTTTACTCCAGTTTTAGGTAAAAGAGTCTGCCTTCAATGCAGGAGACCTGGGTTCGATCCCTGGGTCTGGAAGATCCCCTGGAGAAGGGAATGACAACCCACTTTAGTATTCTTGCCTGGAGAATTCACTGGAATGAGAAGCCTGGCGGGCTACAGTCCATGGAGTCACAAAGAGTCAGACAGGACTGAGTGACTAACACTTTTTCACTGACAGTAGCCTTTTTTGTGCTTTTCACAGACAATCTGTAAACAAGAGAAACTGAATAACATTTAATTATGAAAAAAAGGGAATAAAAGCTGTGCAGGGTAGAGCTTGGGAAATGGGTGTTCCTCCCACACAAGCCCTTCCCTAGGGGCTGCTTCTCACTGGAGCAGTTTAAAAGTCCTCACTTTGTTGCATTAGTCATATCCAGACTCTCTTGCTGCCCTGACTGTAGCTCAACAGGCTCCTCTTCCATTGGATTTTTTGGGCAAGAATACTGGAGTGGGTTGCCATTTCCTTCTCCAGGGGATCTTTTCCAACCCGGAGATCCAACCTGCATCTCCTGCATTGGTGGGTGGGTTCTTTACCACTGAGCCATCTGCGAAGCAACACTTTCTTTAGCCTGATTAGAATCTCAGCCTCTTTCCTTCCAAAAACTGAGCCTGCGAATACCAACTCCAGAATCACGCAACTTAGTTTCATGTTGTGTATTTTCCAATAAATTATCCTCCTCTGGGAAACCAAAACATTTTAGGAATGACAAAGTATGGGAAGCCCTTGTTAACGAAAAGATTGTAAAGGTAAAAAAAAAAAAAAGTATAGTTCTGGTTCCTGGGCCAATTCTCAAAGGCTGGTCTTACTAACAAGATATATGAACTATAATATGATGTTGTATGCTCTGAGCATAACTTCATAATATGTGCAGTTTAACTGCTGCAGCAGCAGAAATTGGGGGCTTGCTTAAGTTTTTAAAAACTTAACCTGCCAGATAATAGAATAAATCTTTAAATGTAAACCCCCATCTTATTTTTGGCTGCTCAGAGGGGCATGCAGGATCTTAGTTCCCTGACCAGGGATTAAACCCTCACCCCATGCAGTGGAAGCATTGGGAGTCTTAACCACTGAACTGCCAGGAAAGTCCCTCAAATCTTTCAACTTCAAATCGTTGGAGTTAGGGTTTGCCAATGTAGTGCTGCAGCTCTTTACCTAGTTTTTAATAAGTGACTTTCCATAGCTGTTATGTTCCATGGCACCTCACTCCAGTACTCTTGCCTGGAAAATCCCAGGGACGGAGGAGCCTGGTGGGCTGCAGTCCATGGGGTCTCGAAGAATCAGACGTGACTGAGCGACTTCCCTTTCACTTTTCACTTTGATGCATTGGAGAAGGAAATGGCAACCCACTCCAGTGTTCTTGCCTGGAGAATCCCAGGGATGGGGGAGCCTGGTGGGCTGCCGTCTGTGTGGTTTCACAGAGTTGGACATGACTGAAGTGACTTAGCAACAACAAGAAGCAACAAATGTAGTGGTATATTGAGACTATTTGGGAGGCTAAAGAAATACTCACACCCCCCCCACACCCTGGCTGTCCCCAATAAAGTCAGTCTTGGGAAGTAGGCCAAGGCATTGCATAGAATTAAAGCCACCACGATGTTTCAGCCAAAGTTGAGAAAAACCACTGTACCAGAGGCTATTCCTGATTATTTTTTAGAGGTATGGGGACAAGAGAGAGGAAGGAGAGGAAGGTGTTAGTGCTTCCAGGAGCAGCAGCTGGTGGCAAGGGATTTTCTGCTGTGAATCAAAGCTGGAAAGGCCTTAAAGTGTTGATTCACCGGCAGCAGTAGTAATGCTAAACTTTAGGGAAATTGCCACCAACAGCTTAATAGGCCAAAAAAGAGAATTCCTGAAGCTGGGTCAATTAATTTCATGAGTCCTCACTAGGGAAATGGCTCATTAGAAAGCAACATCAGGGCGTCATTTCCTGGCCCTCCAGCGGTTAGGACTCAGTGCTTTCATTGCCAGGGCCTGGGTTCGATCCCTGGTGGAAGTAAAATCCCACAAGCAGTGAGGCTTAGCCAAAGTAATTAACACAGAACTTACAAAAAAAAGATATGAGCCATGGAGGAGTTCGCTTGCTTAGGAGCCTTGCCCATGGAGAATTGTGGATGATTTCGGTGGAACCTTCATTATGGGCGTTAGCTGCGATACAGTCTTCCAGGCCATGAAGGGTTTCTGCAATGACCCTGTAGAAATTCGGCGCTGATTGAGAGGCAGTGTCAATGCTGTTAAAGAACAAAGCCCCTCAGACTGGAGGTAGCTTCGAGGTGTGTGGGCAGGAGTGGGGAGGCTGTTTTCCACCATCCACGGGTCTGGTGTGGCTGCGGGGCAAGGAAGATTTCTGGTACTCTATTACCAGTGAAGCACTGACAGGTCTGTGCTAGCTGCCCACAGTGGCTCATTGGTGATGGTGGGCTCAGCAATGCTTGGGGGGGGGGGTGGGCATTCTGTTGGCCCTCATCCAGCGTGTTGGCGTCCTCCACACTCACTACACTATCCAGCACTTCCTCAGTGCACTCCCCTTATTGGAGAACCCCAACAAGCTGCCCCCAAAGGAGGGTACCAAGGCCCGAGGCTACCCCAGCTATCAGCAATATCACTAAGAAAGTGCCTCCGTGGGCGGTCCTCCTTGGTTCCCTCTGGAATGATCTATGTGGAAGCAAGAGCTGGCTCCCAGTTGGCCCATGGGACCCGCCAGAGAGGGCCCTTAACTGGTTCCCTTATCCCAGGTTGGGGGTGGGGGACCCCAGCTGCCCTGATGGATTGGTCCCTTCTCTCTCAGGGCACCCCAGCCCTAGCTCATATGTAACACACTCTCACCCCAGTCCCTTCGCATGGGGCTCTGATGAGTATTTAAAGCCCATTTTGAAATGCCTGTGTGTGGTACTCCTTGAGCCATCCATAGGTGGAGCCACTTCCTAGGACAAGGGGCAGAGGCCTCTCCGGGGACATATGAGCTGAAGGATTTGGAGTCGCACAGAGAGGTCTCTAATAATGGTTTGTGGGATGAAAAAAAAAAAAAAAAATGAAGAAGAGGGAAATGGGGAGTAACTGTTCACAAGTACAGAGTTTCAGTTGTGCAAGAGGGAAAAGTGGACGCAGCCACCCCCTGCCCTACAACGGTGCACCCCTTGTAGAATAAGGTTGGGGAAACACAGGATACCAGCCCCAGATAGCTGAGGAATTACTTAAGCCCAGACTTTTGCATCTTCCCATACACAGAAAAAGAGTAAATCCATTGACTTGAGATGTCTGATTTTCTTTAATTAACTTTTAATTTTTTAAAGCTGACTACACAGTCTTTGTTGCAAAAAGCCTATATAGCCTGGCTTCTCCATTTCCTCTTCGGAGCTGAGAGGCTGCAACCCGGGCTAAAGTCTTCAGTTTTGTGCGTGTGTGTGTGTGTGTGTGTGTGTGTGTTTTAACATTTAATTGGAAGATAATTGTTTTACAATGTTGTGTTGATTTCTGCCGTACAACGTGAGCCGTAAGTATACATATATCCCCCTCTTCTTGAACCTCTCTCCCACCCCCATACTCTCATCCCACCCCTCCAGGTCCTCACGGAGCACCAGGTTGAGCTCCCTGGGTTACAGGGCAACTTCCCACTAGCTGTCTATTTCACACAAGACAGCGTAAGTATTTCAAGGTCCTCGGTTTTGCCTGCAGAATAAAACAGAATTCTCCACTTTCAGGTTGTGCTGCCCCACCCACCCAGCCGCCCCCCTCCCCCGCAGTAGACAAAATTATACCTTAATAAAGCTGTTTATTAAAAAAGGACAAGAAATAATGTGCCTGACAGGTCTGTGGGCTGGAAGGGGGGGGGGGTGCGAATTCAGATTTCGCTGGCTAGACACAGCGGGATGACAGTCCCTTGGAACGACCCCAATGCCTTGGTGGGACACGTGAGAACTAAAGACAAGACTTCGGGTTACACAAGCTGGGACTAGACCTCCAGAGAGGCCATCCAGGAAGTGTGCGCCCACCGGGCAGCGCTGGGGACTTTCTCCGGCCGGGCCAGTCAGGTCACCTGTCCTTTGAATTTAAAAATTCACAAAACGTCTCCGAATCTTTACCCAGAAGAATGTGAAACATTCTCTCGTGCCTCTCTTTCACATTGCTTTAGTCTTGTATGGACGAGTGCTGAGGGACATTCTGCGGGTCGAGACAGGCATCTCAGAAGACAGCTATGCCCGTCAGGCCCCGAAGCCGCGCCGCGGTAAATAAATAGCCCTGGCACCGCCCCTGCAGTTCTCTTTGTTCGGCGAACACGCACAGAGTGAAAATGGTTCTTCGGCGGTTCCCCAGTTGTCTGCTGCGGAACCTTCGCCAAACCAGGGGGAGGCTACAGCCTGCGCCGTCTTTGCACAGCTACCGGCGTGCAGGTACCTTGGGAACCCGTTGAGTGGGGGAACCGCAGTCTCGGGCTGAGCGGGATGAATTATTAATACAGACTAGAGTTTCTGATGTTTCTGTGACGCCACTGCTTGGAACTGACCCAGCCCAGGGCATGGGGGACTCGTCTGGAGTCGCCCAGGTCTCTGCTGACTAATTGCTTTCTTTCCAGGCTCCTGATTCTCGAAGGAGGGTCCGGGGCACCACGAGGGTGAGTGGATTGTGCGAGCTGGAGTGGCTGGCGGTTTCACTGGGGGAGGATGGGGGTGATGATGACTCCAGGTGATTCTGAGTGTCTCGCTGACGCCATCACCGCAGCGCGCTGACCACCTCCACCCCCGCCCCCCCGACCCAGGCTGGGATCTTTGGTATTTCGGCGCGGGGAGAAGTTCAAGAACTGTTCTTGATCTCGTATTTGTGTGTCTCATTTCTCCATTAGGAGTTAAAACGTCCTCCGGTGTGTTATTCTTAAAAGAAGGGTAAGTGTTAGCTATGCTGCCGTCTCTTCACAGGTTATCTTTTTTAACTCTTCAAACTTTTTTTCTCAGCCTTGCTAAACCTGCTTCGTCCACCCCTTTTCCTAGTATGTTACCCTACATACGGTGCTTTCTTGATGGAGGTATTTTCTGCAGTTCTAAATTTGTTTTCTCCTTTTCCCTCCTGAACTTTCCATCGCTAAACTCTTAATTTGATAAATCCTTAAGTTGGGGCTATCATCTCTGAATGTTCTAGATTCTAATGCTTTCCTTGATCCAGATCTCCCTAAATTGGGAATGATGATTTCTCAGACTAGAGTCTCTGATACTGGTTTTGATGTCAAAATTGATTTCTGACTCATTTAGGGAACTGGATACTTGGATATTTGAGAAGGGCTGGTGGGAAGGCTGTAACTCTGCTTGTTTTTCTCATTGGTTGTCCTCCTTTCATCTTTTTTCTAGCCTGAGAGCTTTGGAAGCCCAGCCAGGGCAGTACTCCTTCACAGAGATTCCAGGCTAGCCTGGTGACTGAAGGCCTAAGGTTTAGAATTCTCTTGGAGAAGCACTTTTGGGGTGGCTGGGATGTCCAGGTGATGGTTCCTGCCACTTCAGCAACAGGCTGGGACAAGAAGTGGAGAGCAACATGCCTTCTACCTGGGTACTGTGGTAAGTCTCTTCCTTGTTTTTCTCCCAGCTCCAGAGTGGTGATGATGAACTGGTTGGACTTCTCTGAGGATCTTTGAAACCACCTGATCCACTCGTGCTTCTTTCCTTCTTGTGTGGCAGTTTTCTTTAAAAAATAAAATTGGTATATAGTTACATTAGTTTCAGATACATGCTGTAATAATTGGATATCTATACATACTAGAAAGCGATTACTGCCGCAAGTCCTTTTTGGCTAATCACCGTTCTCTGTTAGTTACCAGTCCCTGTATCTATAACAGATTGATGCTCTAAGGCCAGCTACTTGCATGTTTTTAATATGTATTTCTTTTATTTTATGAAGTTTTAGGATTTTGCTGATGCAGAGGATGTCCTACCTGGTGTTGGTCAGATCCTTGGAACTTCACATGTTTCCTGCATGAACCTGTGTGAGCAGCTGTCAAACTCCGGTGGAGAGGGGATGGGCTGATTAGAAGTTTGGGGACCAAAATCAATTAGGTGATCTTTATTAGAAAGATTGCAATAAAATGTTTTAAAGCAAATAAAAATAGGTGGGTCTGAGCAAAAACAAGAGGGTACAGAAAGGTTTAGGGATGTGAAAGTGAATGAGCATCAGTTGACATCTAGCTGTATGTACCTCTTTCCAGCTACATTACAAAAAACTAAAATTAGGTTTGTCACATATTGACACCAATGTTGAGGATTTCTAGATGGAGTACCATAATATTTTTAATATTTGAGGTTTTAATTATACTATTAACACAATTATTGAGTTTTCTTTTTGATAAATTGGTGAAAACATAGGTTGTCTGGGTATATTCTTAGAAGAAGAATAATCCTGGTGGTTGTCAGGAGCTGGGAATGAGGAAGTGAAGAAGTATGTAATGGGTATTGTTTCACTTTTACAAGGTGAAAGAGCTCATGGGGATGGATGGTGGTGATAATTGCTCAGTGTTATGAACATAGTTATTACCACTGAACTGTATGCCTAGAAGTGGTAAAGATTTGGGGCGGGATAAATTGGAAGATTGGAATTGATACATACACACCACTAAGTATAAAATAGATAACTAATAAAGACCTGTATAGCACAGGAAATTCAGTGCTCCGTAATAGTCTATAAGAGAAGAGGATCCCAAAGTGTATGTATAACTGATTCAGTTTACTGTATACTTGAAACTAACACATTGTAAATCAACTATACCCCAATAAATTTTTTTAATGGTAAAAACATGCTAATTTTATGTGTATTTCACCACAGTTTAAAAAATTGGAGAAAAAGTACCCTTTGCTCCTTTCTGTCACTGTCAGAAAGGTGATTCCCCACTAGCATGTATAGAGTATGCTGTGCTAAAGCTGTATTGTACATGTGTTTGGTAGGGGGCATTTGACTTTCTTTCAAGCTATAAACCTTGGGCTTCCCTGGTGGCTCAGATGGTAAATCCTCTGTCTGCAATGCAGGAGACCCGGGTTCGATCCCTGGGTTGGGAAGATCTGGAGAAGGAAATGGCAGCCCACTCCAGTATTCTTGCCTGGAAAATCCCATTGATCACGGAGCCTGGTAGGCTACCGTCCATGGGGTCGCAAAGAGTCAGACATGACTGAGCGACTTCACTTTCTTTCACTTTCAAGCTATAAACCAGTCTGATTCCCTGTACCCATTTGAAGTTGTGTTCCAAAATACTTCTCCAAAAGTAGAATTTCAGAGTTAAAGGATCTGGGCTTTTAAAAGTAATAGTGTATGTTCCATAATGTTGTCCCACTTTATTTTTTAATGTTAGTTTACTTAGTTGGCTGTGCCAGGTCTTAGTTGAAGCATCCAGGGTCTTTAGTTGTGGCATGTGGGATCTAGTTCCCTGACCACAGGGATTGAACCTGTGTCCCCAGCGTTAAGCGTGTGGAGTCTTAGCCACTGGACCACTAGGGGAGCCTCGTCCCAGTTTATACTCCAAATGACAGTCTCCTTCAGACTACCTATTTGTCTATGTCTACCATCACTGTTCTAGCTGGAGTGTACCAATTTCTGTATCTAATAAGTCATTTTTTTAAAATTGCACATCTTTTGCATTTATTTTTCTGTGGAACATTTACAGCTTGGTCACCACTCAGCAAAGATTTTTTTCCAACTTCTATTTAAGTCAATTTTGCCAGTTTTTTTTTCCTCCTTGAAATTGCCTTGTTAGGTACTCCTCCTACAGGGCAAGGTCACTTGCTCCCATCGTTATTCTCTGACCTTGGGTTCTTTAATCTTCAGTCCAGTCTACCCAAGCCCATGTCCATTGAGTCAGTGATGCCATCCAACCATCTCATCCTCTGTCATCCCCTTCTCCTGCCCTCAACCTTTCCCAGCACCAGGGTCTTTTCAAATGAGTCAGTTCTTCCCATCAGGTGACCAAAGTATTGGAGTTTCAGCTTCAACATCAGTCCATCCAATGAACACCCAGGACTGATCTTTAGGATGGACTGGTTGGATCTCCTTGCAGTCCAAGGGACTCTCAGGAGTCTTCTCCAACACCACAGTTCAAAAGCATCAATTCTTTGGTGCTCAGCTTTCTTCACAGTCCAACTTTCACATCCATACATGACCACTGGAAAAACCATAGCCTTGACTAGACGAACCTTTGTTGGCAAAATAATGTCTCTGCTTTTTAATATGCTGTCTAGGTTGGTTATAACTTTCTTTTCAAGGAGTAAGTGTCTTTCAATTTCATGAAGTCAGCCACTGTTTCCCCATCTATTTGCCATGAAGTGATGGGACCCGATGCCATGATCTTAGTTTTCTGAATGTTGAGTTTTAAGCCAACTTTTTCATTCTCCTCTTTCACTTTTATCAAGAGGCTTTTTAGTTCCTCTTCACTTTCTGCCATAAGGGTGGTGTCATCGGCATATCTGAGGTTATTGATATTTCTCCTGGCAATCTTGATTCCAGCTTGTGCTTCCTCCAGCCCAGCGTTTCTCATGATGTACTCTGCATATAAGTTAAATAAACAGGGTGACAATATACAGCCTTGATGTATTCCTTTTCCTATTTGGAACCAGTCTGTTGTTCCATGTTCAGTTCTCACTGTTGCTTCCTGACCTGCATACAGGTTTCTTAAAAGGCAGGTCAGGTGGTCTATTTGCTTAAGGTCACAGACAGGTATTGTGGTAGGAGATAGATGGGCACCTGGGCTGGACAGCTGGTGTTTGTCAAGTGGAGTAAAATTGAAGCTTTGTTCTCACCCAGACACTCCAAGGACAAAGCTAGTGGCAGAAGCTGAGCTGAGTTCTGCTAAAATAAAGACCGTTCGCAGGAAGTTTCCCTGGGGGTCAAAAAAGGAGGGGGATGCTGCCCCATGATAAGCTCGGATATCCCTCCACAGGCGTCTGCGGTGGACTCCACCTTGGCAAAAAGTTGCACACATCTTGGGGAGGGTCTTAGGGACTGGTCTGGTGTGAAAAAAGATAATTGGACAAGTGTAAACAGAGACCCAGATCTGTCCTATATGTGTATTTAATTTTTACTGCACTCCTCAGACCGGATACTCATCTGTCTTTCTGCCTTAAAAGTGAAAATGTTCCTGAGTTGTGTCTGACTTTTCGACTCCATAGACTAGCCCGCTAGGTTCCTCTCCATGGAATTCTCTAGGCAAGAATATTGGAGTGAGTAGCCATTCCCTTCTCCAGGGGATCTTCCCAACCCAGGGATTGAATCTCTCCCATTATGGGCAGATTCTTTCCAGTCTCCAGGGAAACCCTGCTTTCTGCTTCACTTCAATCTTAAATAAACTGTTTTTCTCTGTGTGCTCTCTCACGTGTGCTGTGTACCTACTAAAAATGAGGTGTGTTCTTTTCAACCCAGTGTTTCCACTTCTGGTAACACACCCTAAACACAGTCATACAGATTAATGTACATGAATCCTTGATGTTACTGATTGTAATGGGGGAGAAAAAAGAGGCTCAAGTGTTCTCCAGTAGGAAAATGGTATATTTACAATATACCATGTGTTACATGCAGAGGTAATATGCCTAACATACCAGTGTGGATTAATCTCACAATATGAAGGAAAAAAGCAAATCACAGAAAAATAGTATGTAATGTGAAAACATCACTAAATAACACATTGTCTAAAGGTCCTACTGTGTACCACAGGAACTATATTCAATATTCTGTGATAAGTCTAATGAGAAAGAATATGAAAAGGAATGTGTGTGTGTGTGTATATATATATATATATACACTACATATGTATGTATAACTGAATTATTTCACTGTATAGCAGAAATTAACATTGTAAATAAATTTAAAATATATGCATTGTTTGGAGTTAAGTATCACAGTAAAACAGAGAAGGCAATGGCACCCCACTCCAGTACTCTTGCCTGGAAAATCCCATGGACAGAGGAGCCTTATAGGCTGCAGTCCATGGGGTCGCTAGGAGTCGGACACAACTGAGCGACTTCCCTTTCACTTTTCATTTTGATGCATTGGAGAAGGAAATGGCAACCCACTCCAGTGTTCTTGCCTGGAGAATCCCAGGGACGGGGGAGCCTGGTGGGCTGCCGTCTATGGGGTCGCACGGAGTCGGACACGACTGAAGTGACTTAGCATAGCATAGCATAGCATCACAGTAAAAAAATGCATAGGATTGTTAAATGCTAAATTCAAGGTGGGGTGAGTATGGAGAGATGTATTCAAGGAAGTATATGAAGGGTCTATGGGAGCTCGTTGTGCAATTCATATTTTTGTATGTCCGAACTACTTAATAACTTAAATGTGGTTTGGAACCTGTGAATCTCAGAGGGCTGAACACAGGCAAAAGCTTAAGTCAGCCCCAGGGATGCCTCCAGACAGGGAGCTCCCTTGGAAGACAACTGTTAGCAAGATGAGCCAAAATAAAAAACATCCTCAGGAGAACAAATCAGCAGGTGACTTTACAACCAAGAAACTCAGATGGGGAGCATGCTTGTAGACTGCTGCTGCTGCTAAGTCGCTTCAGTTGTGTCCGACTCTGTTCGACCCCATAGACGGCAACCCACCAGGCTCCCCCGCCCCTAGGATTCTCCAGGCAAGAACACTGGAGTGGGTTGCCATTTCCTTCTCCAATGCATGAAAGTGAAAGTGAAGTCACTCACTCGTGTCCTACTCTTTGCAACCCCATGGACTGCAGCCTACCAGGCTCCTCTGCCCATGGGATTTTCCAGGCAAGAGTACTGGAGTGGGGTGCCATTGCCTTCTCCAAAACCTAGCCAGGCCTAATTCCATGGCCCCAGCCCTTGTCCTCAGCAATGGTTCACACCCTGAAGTGTGGGTTCTCTCTAGATCCTAACAAATCCACCTCTTATTGCTTTGTCTCTCAATGAATTTTTGCAATGCGACATCGGAGCCTGAGTTTCATTAGTTTTGGCTGGGCTTGAGTCGCGGGAGAAAGCCGAAGGACAGGAGGAAAAAGCAGTGGGGAAAATGTGCCAAGGAATCCCCCTCATAGCCCGCCGGAAAATTTGCTAAATATCTGACCGGTGCTCACAGTTTCATTGGTCTGATCCTTGGCACAGAGAAGAGAAAGGACAGAAGAACCCCCACCGGCTTGTGTAACAGCTACTGGGGCTCCGCAGATAGCGCCTTTGGGACATGCTGAGGAGTAGCCTCTCCAGAGTCCCTCAGTTGTGCCCACTGCCGCCCGCCTGTTCGAGGGAGGTTCAAGGAAACAAGAAACGAGAGATTGTAAAGGTCCCTCCAGCCATAGGAGCGAGGACCTCTTACCTTAACTGGAGATCTTCTGGAATCTGAGACTAAAGTTGTTCAAAGAGATAAAGAGGCTAATTCAGTCCACTGGTAGAGAATTAGTAACCTGGAAGAATCATCCATAATGTGGAGTAGAGAAAACAGAAATGAGTAGCATGAAAAGGAATTGATAGGAAAGATGAAATGAGCCACTCCAGCATTTGGCATTGTTTGCTTAGAGCTGCTCTCACCTTGCTGGTTTGTTTTAATGCTCCAGTGAGAACAATTGCAGACACAGTGGCTAGTTCTGTCCAGTGGCATCTGTGGGCATGTGGCTTTCAGCAGCTCAGGGCCATCTGTTTCTTTCTTTCTTTTTTAATTTATTTAGTTAATTTATTTGGCTGCACCGGGTCTTAGTCACTGCATGTGGGATCTAGTTCCCTGACTAGGGAACTAGTCTTAGCCACTAGATCACCAGGGAAGTCCCTGTTACTTTGTTTATTGTACTTTGACCATTAACCTCATAGTTTCCCAAAACAGTCTTCTGATTGTGTTATTTCCCAAAGAATAGGGACAAAGAGATTATCCTAAGGGTTAAAGTACCTGCTGACTCTTAAAAGTGTTAAATTTTATTGGCCCCTGTCAGATGACTCTCAGGTGAGAATAGGTCATATTTCAAGACTGTTTATTGCCTGTCATTAAACCATTAACTTCTAAATATAGTGAGGATAGAGATGTCAGCCAGTTATCAAACAGTTATGTGCTGATAAATAACCACAGAGGGAGCTGTCTTTAAAAGGCCATGCAACAATGTCGGGTACCACCCGGGATCTGGAGTCTCCCATTTCCCAGCAGCATGCAGGGAGAGGCTGAGCTCCACACTGGGTTGATTGCTTCTATAGTTGCTTTTTCTTTTTTTTTTAATGTTTGGCTGCATTATGTCTTAGTTGAGACATGTGGGATCTTCACTGTGGCACTCGGGCTTAGGTGCCCCGTAGCATGTGAGATCTTAGTTCCTGACCAGACCAGGGATCGAACCTACAACCTCTGCATTGCAAGGCGGACTCTTAACTACTGGACCACCAGGGAAGTCCTGATTTCTTCTAAAGGAAGCTGAGCAACTGTTATAACCTCCTTTTAAAAGAGGCTGATTGCTTCTTACATTTCTTTTATTAGGAAACTTTTAAAACAGTAGGAAGAATATAAATACCCATATACCCACCACCTAATCCAGTACTGCAACATTTTCCCACATATGAAAATATGGCAAATGGAAAAAAATATATATATATTAAATTAATGTATGTGTGTATACATATACACACACATATAAAATATATATATTTAGCAGGTGCATTTCAATGTGAATTATAGAGATCAAGGCATTTTATGCTTAATATTTCAGCATGCATACCCAAAATCTAAGGACATTTGCCTACAATATGATTATGCCTGAGAAAATTAATAATTCCTAATATTACTTAATGGGCTTCTCAGATGGCTCAGTGGTAAAGAATCCACCTGTCAATGCATGAGACCCAGGTTTGATCCCTGGGTCGGGAAGATCCTCTGGAGAAGGAAATGGCAACCCACTCTAGTATTCTTGCCTGGGCAATCTTATGGACAGAGGAGCCTGTCGGGCTACAGTACATGGGGTCTCAAAAGGGTCAGACATGACTTAGCAACTAAACAACAATATTACTTAATACTTAATAAATATTCAAATTTTTCAACTGTTCCCCAAAATTCTTTTATGGTAATTGTTCTTTCAAGGGCCAGTATTCTTGAATCAAGGATCAAGCACTTTATTTTACTGTTAGATCTTGTTAGTCTCTTTATTCTAGAACAGTCCCCTTCTTTCTGTGACAATGATCCTTTGAAGAGACTTGGGCAGTTGTTTTGTAGGATACTCCACATGTTGGTTTCATCAAACTGTACTCTCATGGTGTTTTTAACTTGTTCCTCAAGGTTCTGCTTTTTCTTTAACCTAGCAATTACTCTTAAAGGCCTAATTAGATTCCTTTTTTTTTTTTTTTTGGCTGCATTGAGCAGCTCTGTGGGATCTTATTAATAGTACCCCAACCAGGGATTGAACCACTGGACCACCAGGGAATTCCCTTAAAGGCCTAATTAGATTCTGATTACATGGTTTGGGCAAGAATACTTCATGAATTACACCAGGTATTAGTTTCCTACGGTGCTATAACAAATTACTACAAACTTGATGGTTTAAAAAAAAAAGATATGTCGTCCTTCACAATTCTGGGAGCCAGAAGTTCAAAACAAAAAAATCAAGGTGTCCACAAGGCCTGGCCCACTCCAGAGACATGAGGGAAAAATCTGTTCCTCCAGCTTCTGGTGGCTGCTGGCATAACTTGACTTGTGGCCACTGTGGAGTCTCATCCCAAGGTCACAAGCGTGAGGTCTTGCACCAAGGCCAATGAAGTAGAGCCCAGAACCAAGGTCACCTCTGAAACTGACTGAGCCCCTTTGTAACTGTTGTCAAAAGCTTGCTGATCATCATCATCAAGCTTCCTGACCCCAGTTAAGCAAAAATGCCCACCCTGGTAGTCACTCTACAAGGCCCTAACCCATTACCTAATGCCACTCTTCCAGCAGAAATTTTGTCTGGAGACTATAAAAATTGGCTACTAACTCATGAAACGGGTTGGCTCTCCCTTGAGCTGGCCCACTGTTTTAACAGCATCCCATTGACTCTCCCTGGTCTGTTAGGAGATCGGCCTACTGTGCTCTCAGCACTCTCATTATCTCTGCTCTTTGTTCATAATAAACCCACTCCCTTCTGAAATGCTCTGTGTCTGGAAATTCTTTTCCAACTCGCACTTGGACCGCTGTGACAGCCACATCACTCCAGTCTCTGCCTCTGTGTCACACTGCTTCCTGCTCTATACTTGTGTGTACTGAGTCTTCTTCGGCCTCCCTCTTAGAGTGATAAGTGTGATTGCATTTAGAGCTCTCCCAGACAACCCAGGAAGATCTCCCCATTGCAAGACCCTTGATTTAATCACATCTGCAAAGACCCTCTTTATCCCAGTGTAAGATAACCACACGTTCCAGGGATTAAGGCATGAATATCTTTTGTTGTTGTTTAGTCAATTCAGTCGTGTCAGACTCTTTGTTACCCCATGGACTGCAGCACACCAGGCTTCCCTGTCCTTCAGGGATATCTTTCAGGCAATCATTTTTTTCAGTCTACCAAAAAGTTCTATGTACTTCACAGGGCTTTGTGTCAGGGGGATCATAATGTCTACTTGTTCCATTATTCTTGACCTTAGTTTGATCACCCGGTTAAAGTAGCAACCCCTAGGATCTCTTCCTTGTATAAGTACTTTTTGCCCTTTTGAGTGGCAAGATGGTTTATTTCTTTGGCAGTGTTACCAAACCATGTTTGTCTGCCTGATGCACAGCAAGCCAAATGCTAGGTTTGCAGCAGAGGGCTTATTCATAAAGCAGCCAACCAAGGGATGAGAGGACAAGCCTCAAATTTAATTCCCAAAAGACAAGGGGCTTGGGATATTCATGGGATAAAGCTGAGGTGTGGTGAAAGGTAATTGGAGATAAGAGGTGCTGTGATCAACATTCTGCACGGGAACAACTAAGCTACAGGCCTCTTATTGGGACCTGTGTTTAGAAAATGACTGCAAGCTCTGAGAATGAAGCTTTTGTCCCTCTGATGTCAAAATGTCATCCAGCAGACACTCGTGCACGTCCAGATGGAGAGTCTTAACTGGCTCTAGCTCAAACCAGACACAGCCAGCTCCAAGTCTCAAAAAACAACTTGGGCAAACATTGTTTGGGCTATGTGGCATTTGGAGGACAGGCAAGTTTCTGTAAAAACAAAGTGAGCTTGGTCAGTGAAGGCAGGTTACTATTATTACTTATTAATGGCTAACTACTGACTACCCTTGGTTTCAGCACCATGTGAATGAATATCCAACCTCCATCACAGTTAACCTAATGATTTTGGCATCCACTGATGATCTTTGCCTGTGTAGGGAAGGGGAAAGTTTTCCTTGACCTTCTTAGGGTCCCAGGCTCCTTCTGAAAAATCAACCTGACAAAGACAGATTGACAGGAGAAAAGTATACATATTTAAGTTTTACATAACACAAGCCTTCATAAAAAAAATGAAATCCCAAAGACATGGCAAAACATACTTGCTTATATGTTAGGTTGAATGAAAGAGGCAATTGTGGGAAAGTGTCTAAACTACGTGGGGAGGCTAAAGGAAGATAAGGATTATTTTAACAAGTTCTGTTTTTGTTGCAGAATCTTCCTTCCCTAACTGGGAACTTAACCCAGGTCATGGCAGTGAAAGCACTGAGTCTTCACCACTGGGCCTCTCGGAAATTCCCAAGTTTTGTTTGTACAGAATTCTCTTGGTCTCAGCTTTTTGTTCTCCTGGTTCAGGGAATTCAGTTCAGTTCAGTCACTCAGTTGTGTCTGACTCTGTGACCCCATGGACTGCAGTTTGCCAGGCTTCCCTGTCCATCACCAGCTCCCACAGCTTGCTCAAACTCATGTCCATCGAGTTGGTGATGCCATTCAACCATCTCATCCTCTATCATCCCCTTTTCTTCCTGCCTTCAATCTTTCCCAGCATCAGGGTCTTTTCCAGTGAGTCAGTTCTTTGCATCATGTGGCCAAAGTATTGGAGCTTCAGCTTCAGTATCAATCCTTCCAATGAATATTCAGGACTGATTTCCTTTAGGATTGACTGGTTGGATCTCCTTGCAGTCCAAGGGACTCTCAAGAGTCTTCTCCAACACCACAGTTCAAAAGCATCAATTCTTCGGCACTCAGCTTTCTTTATAGCCCAACTCTCACATCCACACACGACTACTGGAAAAACCCTAGCTTTGACTAGACAGACCTTTGTTGGCCAAGTAATGTCTTTGCTTTTTAATATGCTGTCTAGGTTCAGGGAGGGTGCCTTTCAAATGGGAACTGTCATTCAAGTTTGCAAAATGATGATTTTCCAATTTGGTTACTTTTTCTATACTTATTTTTATATTCTCCTATAAAATAAATAATCTCTCATCAACTGGTACTTTAACCTGAATTACTTGTTCCTGCAAAGGTAAGGGAAATGATTCATTCTTTTCCTCTATTTATAGTATCATGTAAGAGGTTGGTATTAAAGTGTAAAAGGATCCTCCAGTGGTGGTAAATGAATTTCCCCTCTTTTTTGTATACACAGGTCCAGGAAATTTTCCTTTGGTTCCTTATGACTGTATCAAATGCCTCATTGAGACTCAGACATCCTGAGACACTGGCCTCCCCTTGATCTCTCCTTTTAGAGCCATGAGCAAGGAACTGCCACTGGGGTTGGCACGACATCCTCAGTGAACCCGTGTTAGTTATTGTCTACCGGGCTTCTACCTCCAATGGCGAGGGCACTTGAACAGCTTGAGGAATTCCAAAATAACAAAAGCAAGCTTGGTGAAGGTTGAACAACATTCCTTAAATTGGTTGATAGGAATATCACCAAGTTAGCTGGGCTTGATACTGAAGCACAAAGGTGATTGCACATCTTCACTCTTCCCTCCAACCTTCCCTCTCTCGATACACATTGGGTTGGGTCATTCACTATGGGCACCACCTTTGTGGTTGTATTTTTACCGAATTACCCAGAGGTCATTTATTTATCTTTTTCCTTCTGTTTATTTATCTTTTCATTTCCTTCTATGTAGTTTTTGTGGGTGTGCTAAGTTGCTTCAGTTGTGTCTGACTCTTTGTGACCCGGTGGACTACAGTCTGTCAGGCTCCTCTGTCCATGGGGATTCTCCAGGCAGAAATTCTGGAGTGGGTTGCCACGCCCTCCTCCAGGGGATCTTCCCAACCTAGGGATGAAACCCATGTCTCTTGTCCCCTGCACTTAGAGACAGGTTCTTACGCCACCATTTAGTTTAAAAATATTTATTTACTTGGGTGAAGCATTCGAGATCTTTAGTTGCTGCATGTGAACTCGGTGTCATGTGGGATCTAGTTCTCTGACCCGGGATTGAACCCGGCCCTCCTGCTTTGGGAGAGTGGAGTCTTAGCCACCGGACCACCAGGGAAGTCCAGTTATTTCTGATAAGTATCTATTTCTCCATCTGTGTCAGAAAAGCAGGGCGGATCCTCTGCCCCCAGTCAGGCCGCCTGTGTTTTCCTCTTCATATTTCTTCTCTCCGACATCCCCATGTCCCCCCCGTAGGCCCGCAGACTCCGCCTCTGTATGTATGTCCTGTGTGGTAACAACGTGGTTTACCGGCCCAGGTAAAGTACTATGAACACATCAGTTTACTTTGAGAACTGGCAACGAAAGGGGAGAAAGGAGGCATTTATCCTGCCTTTCCCATATGAACCATGCTTCAGGGTAACCCAACAACCTTGATGAGGGACACTTCTTTTTCATTAAAGCATTCCAGTTAATAAGTGAAGAGAAAATAATATAATTCAAAAGCCAGTATTTCATAACCCCTCCTGAAATAACTGATTCAGGCAAAACTCATCTGTGTACGTAACTGTCAGTTAGAAGGTTGATGGGGAAACCTTACACAGCAGAGTTAATGGCTATCTGAACACACCACTTACCCTCAGCTTTACTCAAGAGAGGGACCAGCAAGCAGGACTTGGTCCTGAGGGAGCACAACAGGAAACACACGGCACCTGAGAAGGAATCTTGTCCTACGCTCCTCCTCACCCGGAGGAATCCAAATCTAATTAAACCTTCAGGTTTGGTAAGTGGAAACAGGGGATGGAGGAAAAAGTTAAATGACACTCCATTCTACAGGACATTCTACAGGACAAAATGAACCTCCTTCTGTGTAGATGGTATCCAAAAAAATAAAAGAGAGAGAGAGAAAAGAGAGGAGAGGTGAACTACTGTAGATTAAAAAGATTTAAGAAATATCAAATGCAACGAGTAGATTTTCTTGAGATCCTGGTTTGAACAAATCAACTAAAATAAGATATCTGAGGAAATTTGAATAACCAACTTGGGTTTTAGAGTATATCACAGTTATTGTGAATGTTTTGGGTGTGCAAAAGCATTCAGTTCAGTCGCTCAGTCATGTCCGACCCCTTGCGACCCCATGGACTGCAGCATACCAGGCTTCCCTGTCCATCACCAACTCCGCAGCTTGCTCAAACTCATGTCCATCGAGTCGGTGATGCCGTCCAACCATCTCATACTCTGTTGTCCCCCTGCCTTCAGTCTTTTCCAGCATCAGGGTCTTTTCAAATGAGTCAGTTCTTCACATCAGACGGATTTCTTTTAGGATTGACTGGTTTGATCTCCTTGCAGTCCAAGAGACTCTCAAGAGTCTTCTCTAACACCACAGTTCAAAAGCATCAACTCTTCAGCACTCAGCTTTCTTCATAATCCAACTCTCATATCCATACATGACTACTGGAAAAACCCTAGCTTTGACTAGATGGACCTTTGTTGGCAAAGCAATGTCTCTGCATTTTAATATGCTGTCTAGGTTGGTTATAGCTTTTCTTCCAAGGAGCAAGTGACTTTTAATTTCATGACTGCAGTCACCATCTGCAGTGATTTTGGAGCCCAGAAAAATAAAGTCAGCCACTGTTTCCATTGTTTCCCCATCTATTTGCCATGAAGTGATGGGACGGATGCCATGCTCTTAGTTTTCTGAATGTTGAGTTTTAAGCCAACTTTTTCACTCTCCTCTTTCACTTTCATCAAGAAACTCTTTAGTTCTTCTTCGCTTTCTGCCATAAGGGTGGGGTCATTTTTGTATCTGAGGTTATTGATATTTCTCCCGGCAATCTTGATTCCACCTTGTGCTTCATCCAGCCTGGCATTTCGAATGATGTACTCTGCATATAAGTTAAATAAGCAGGGTGGCAATATACAACCTTGACGTACTCCTTTCCCTATTTGGAACCAGTCTGTTGTTCCATGTCCAGTTCTAACTGTTGCTTCTTGACCTGCATACAAATTTCTCAGGAGGCAGGTCAGGTGGTCTGGTATTCCCATCTCTTTAAGAATTTTCCAGTTTGTTGTGATCCACATAGTCAAAGGCTTTGGTGTAGTCAATGAAGCAGATGTTTTTCTGGAACTCTCTTGCTCTTTCGATGATCCAACGGGTGTTGGCAATTTAATGATTCCTCTCTGCCTTTTCTAAATCCAGCTTGAACATCTGGAAGTTCACAGTTCACGTACTGTTGAAGCCTGGCTTGGAGAATTTTGAGCATTACTTTACTAGTGTGTGAAATGAGTGCAATTGTGTGGTAGTTTGAACATTCTTTGGCATTGCCTTTCTTTGGGATTGGAATGAAAACTGACCTTTTCCAGTCCTGTGGCCACTGCAATAGCATTATGGTTATGTAATAAAATGTAATAAAAAAAAGAATGAGATGCATACTTAAGAATGTAGGGGTGAAATGTCATGAGGTCTGGGATTTGTTTTAAAATACTTCAACAAAGAAAATAGACAAAAGGATCAGATGATGCAACGTGGTAACATCTTGATTAACTGCTGAAACTGGATGTTGTGGTACTTGAGGTTCACTAAGCTATTTTCTCTAATTTTGTATTTTTGAAAATGTCTATAAAATGAAAAATCAAGTATTACATTGTTGACCACAAACTCTGGATAGAACATAACAAAATTACACCTTGTCTTTACACCCAGTAGGATATATTCTACTTCTTCCGTCAGATAGAATAAATTATTCTAACATTTTCTTATAAATGCAGTTGAAAGTAAAAGATATCTCTAACTGCAAATGAATGCGGCCCTCATCTCTTTATGATAAAGACATAAAGAATGTCTTGAGGACTTTCCTGATGGTGCAGTGGATAAGATCCCACCTGCCAATGCAGGGTACACAGGTCTGATCCCTGGTCCAGGAAGATTCCACATGCTGAGGAGCAACCAAGCGGTGTGCCATAACTACGGAGCCTGAACTCTAGAGCCAGAGAGCCGCAACTACTGAAGCCCGAGTGCCTAGAGCCTGTCCTCCACAAGAGAAGCCACCACAATGAGAAGCCTGAGCACCACTAGGAAGAGTAAGTTCCACTCACCGCAACTGAAGAAAAGCCCACACAGCCACGACGACCCAGCACAGCCAAAAAAAAAAAAAAAGTCCTGAACATTTCTACCATCTTATCCAGGCATTGCATTTTCTTTCCATACAGAGGAAAGCTGTGGCTGTCCCACTCAGCTGCAGGCTCTTTTCACAGCATCTGCTCTAGGACGAAATGCTATTTTCACATGTAATTGCCACAGTGCTTATTTCTCTGCCAGGCTGGCCTGGGAGAAGCTTCTCACCTGCATTTTACACACCTTCTCCCTGCTTCATGGAGGACAGCTTCTCATCCCACCTTAGAATTACAATGCAGCTGGTTTTTAATTATCTTACGAGGTTCCTCCTCCTGCTCCTCATTACACCTGTGAAGAGCGAACTTCTTCTGTGATAGGAAAGAGTATGAAGTCAAAAAGGAGGATTTGCCTTGCCAGAGTCACAGATTTTCACAGTCAATAAGCACACTAGCTTCCTTACCCAAGTTCACGCCCCATCCCACACGTGTGCACGGGGAAAACAGATACGAAGACGCGCAATGACAGAAACAGAGAGACACTGCAAATATTCATTCTCCTTCATTAAAATGTTAAGTTACAAACATTTTGATTCATAAATAATCAAAGTGCATGGTGCCCCTCATCCTCTTTTGAAGCCAAATGTCCTGCCCTCCTAGCGCTTTCATCAACCCTCTCCAAAACCAGTATTTTACCCCAAAGAGGTAAGTCTTCCCAAGTTCCCTGAGTTCACATTTATTTAATGCTACAGGCCCACCTAGCCCTGCCCAAGAAAAGGACCAGTCATTGTCCCAGGAGGGCAGAAAGGGCAGGGGGTGCACAATGTGGAAGGGAAGCGCTCCCAGGTGCGGGCAGCTCCTCCTGGGTGGGAGAAGCCAGGTTTTTAGTCTTAAAGGAATCATCTCCCTGTCAAAGAGAAGTTGATTTTGCAAAAGGCTAGCGTCGAAAGGAAGGTAGAACTGTCCTCTAGGCTCCTCCAGCAGACCCTCTGCAGACCCACGGTCCTGAGGCTCAGTTCAGGGCCCTCTGCCCCCATGGCAGGTGCACAGTTCACAGTGTTCCGTAGACGCTGACTTTGACCAGAGAGATGCTCTCCATGTACTGGTTCCGGCCTTTCTCATACAGGACGTAGAGCTGTGGGGCCTCATCCTTCCCATCCACGTTGCCCTCCAGGGTGGTCAGCGATGAATAGCCACTGGGCCCCGGCCACAGCTGGACCGTCTCCTTCCTCCAGGAGGTACCATTGCTGAAGCTCCAGCGCAGGGTCAGGTTTACTCCTGGGAACAGCAGCAGAGTCAGGGAGATGAAGGGCTTCCCTCCTGGACAAGGCGGCCTTCTTTCGGTCACAGGGGCTCCCCTGCCCACCCCACACCACCTGGCATATACTCACGGAACTCTGGATGGGCTGGGTTGGAGAAGAAGACAATGCCAGAGCTGGTGGCTACAGCCCCTGCAGCTACCACAGGGTCCACGAGCTCCGTGTCAAAGGTCACATCCCGAGGCCTCAGGGTGTCACAGGCGTCGTAGCTGCGGAGGATGATGCGGCAATGGCAGTGGTAGTTGTTTTGGTTCCGCGCGTTGATGACGACTGAGCCATCGGGGAGCTCGTAGGGCTGAGTGGAGGAGAGGGCTTCAGGAAGACCCAGGGCAGGGGCAGGGCCCAGGGCCCCATCCCTGAGGGAGCAAGGCTGGCTGGCACAGAGCTGGGCAGCCAGACCCGGGGTCTGAGTAAAATGGGCCTCTGGAGGGCAGAGCAGGTCGGGCGGGTGGGGAACAGGTGGAATCCTCACCTGGCACTCATCGGGGTTGAAGTCATTTTCCCGCTTGGACTGGCCGTAGGGGATGCCACTGACCCCACCTCCGTAGCGCCAGGAGACGCCATGATCATCGCTGAGCAGGCAGAAAACCCCATCCCGCTCCAGCGTTCCGTGGCCACACACGATAAGTCGGCCCTTCCGAGGCTCCCGCTGTTTCTGTGGGGAAAGGATCGGGATGCTGCAGACAGAGACACTGAGGAGGCTCAGAGGCAGGGAAGGGGGACCCCTCACCTAAGTTTGAGGATACACCCAGTCCCCTTCCGTTCTGTCCTTGCTGTGGGTCCCGCAAGCCTTGCAAACACCCACTGACTGAATTTAGCTTTTTGGCAGAATAAACTCCTTGGGGGCATACAGGGTATACTCTGGACAGGCTGTGCGAAGGACAAGGAGGCCTAGCCACAGGCATCAGATGGAAGCTTAAACCCAACCTGTGTTCATGGACCAAGCTGTGGCCCATGGCACAGGCTTGTGTCTGCCCAAATGAAGGAGTTTTTTTCCCTAATCTGCATGGGGTTTTCTAATTTTTTTCTAATCTGTACATGGATTCAGTTCAGTTGTTTAGTCATGTCCGACTCTCTGTGAGTCTGTGGACTGCAGCATGCCAGGGTTCATGGATTGTTACATGGTTTGGGGCAGCCCTGTGGACAACCCCCAGATGGAATGCCACTGGCAAAATTCCACCTTCCCTGGGTAGAATGTTCTTCCCAGGATGTCCCTTTCTTCCACGGAATCCCATCTAAGACAGAAAAATCTGACTTCACAGGATCTTGTCTTTGCAAAGGAGTCCGTTATGGGGCAGACTCTCTACAAGGCAGCTCCTTCCACCCATCTCAGGACAGAGACCTGAATGCCAGAGCCCGGTCCTGGGGCAAACATCTCGGTGCCTATATCCAGGGAGAGGTTCCGCGGCGAGCTCCAGGAAACACCATCATCCTTACTCCACACCAGCATGGTAGAGGCCACCTGGCAGCCAGCCTTATGAGCACAGAGGGAGTAGAAAAGGAAGACCACGCCTGTCGTCGTGTCGCTCACCACTGCCCCCAAGTTCAGCCCATCTGGGGTCTCCCCATCATCCACAATGAAAGCTGTCGGAGACCATGTGCTGCCTAAAGAAAAAAAGGAAGAGACCCAGGGTAAGCACTTTGAAGGTGCTCTTTCCACCACTCCCTGCCATTTTCACCTCCTGGCTAGGGACCCAAAGCTTTATGATGGCCCCGAGGCCTACAAGACCTGCCCTTCCTTACCTCTCTGACCTACCTTTGTTCACTCCATCCAGCCACACAAACTCCTCATTCATTGAATATTTCCCTCCCTCCTTGGGGCATCTAAGCTGTTACACTGCTTAGCATGCTCTTTCTCAAGGCTCACTCACCTCCTCTGAGTCTGCTAAAAGATCATGTACTTAACATTGCAGTCAGACTCTAGCACTCTCCTTATCTCTTGCCCTATTTTGTTTTTTTTCCACTGTATTTATTACCTCTTAACACAAAAAATACATTTAGTTATTTATTATGTATATTGTCTGTCTCCCCATTCCCTATCCCATGAAGGCAAGGATTTTTGCTCTGTTTTGTTCATAACTGTATTCACAGAACCTAGAACAATGCCAAGTATATAGTAAGTGTTCAATAAATGTTTGAATGTATGCTCAACTCCTTGGTGATACTAGTTTCCAGATCACTGCCCTGACACCTTCCCTCCTTTAGGTTCTCTCTACTTCTCAGGGATCCAGCAGCCCTAGGCCCCTAAAGGCAGGTCAAGCTCCCCACCCATCCAACCTCTCGTGACCCAGTCATCTTTATACCCTGGTCCATAGACCTCCGCAGAGCTATGAATTTAGCTCCTTTATCCGATGTCGACATTTTTCTGGCCTCAGCAAAGGCAAGGAGAGTGCCCCGAGGAGTGGTGGTGATGAGCGGGATTCGGAAAGTGTCCACGGAGCCGATTTGCTTCCCACTCACCCACAGAAGTTGTTCCATGGTCACAAGTGGATGAACCTAGGAAGAGGAAGGGTCAACAGAACAAAGGTGACTTTGGGTTTTACAGTGAATGAAGAGAGGCTTGGAGTCAGATTTCTCTGGGAGAGGCTGAGTGATGGGGATCCGGTGTGCGAGCTGGAGTCCCAGAACTAAGGGGAACCCGAGGAGAGTTTAGAGTGAAACTGGTGGCTCAGAGCTAGGAAGGAGCTACGAGGGGAGAATGAGCCCTCAGGGACAGGGAGACCTCAAATGGGGAAGAAGCCTGAAAGAGGAGACTCAGAGGGAAAGAGGACAAGGACCCAGAGAGGGAAAGGGACTAGGAAAGGAGGAAACGGGGTCGCAGGGTTCCTTGGAGGAGAAAGCGATCAGCAGCCCCGTCCCGACGGGGACAACCGGGCACAGATAGCCCGCGTGGGTCGGGGACGGAGCTATGCGAATGGGGACCCACCAGACTGAAGTCATCCTTTGCTCCGGCCCCGACTCCTGCAGGAGACATTAGCATGAAGATCGCAGAAAATATCTGAACCCTACAGATTCCCCATAATCGCAGCATTCGCGGTCTCCTGAGTTTGCCCAAGGACACTATACCGGGTCCCTCTTCAGTCATCTCTCCCTCGCGGCGGTCACGACCCTGGCCCCCAGGACTCGGACGCGGGTTGGAATCGATCAACTAACCCCGGCCCTTTAAACGCTCAGATGTATACCCCAAACCCGGCCCACACCCAGCCGCCTAGCCGCGCTTCCGCGACTCTAACTGGTCCTCACAGGACTCTGCACGTGACCTTCTGCGCTTCAGAGCCACTTCTTCCAATTGGCCATCTTTGAAGCCCCGGGGCGCGTGACCCGGGCGGAAACCGTATTGGATGGGGTGAAGAAGGGGGCTGGCATTACTCAGCAGAAACCTTTTGATTGGTCAAGGGATCTAGGTTACGTCATGGGGGCGGGACCTACTTTAAAGAGCCGGCGAGGTTAAAAAGGCTGCATGTAATCATGGATGAAATAAAAGTCCGAGAATTTTTGAGAAAACAAAATAGCAATTTTTTAATAAAATCTTTTTACTACAAAAGCGTGATCTGGAAGGCGGGGAGGCTGTACAGGCGGGAGACAGTCCAGGATCAGGGCTGCATCTTTCACTTCTTCCTCTTCTTGTCTCCCGGGGTCCCCTTGTTCTTCTTGCCAAGAATCTTCAGAAGGCTCTTGGACATGTAGTAGGGCCGGTCTGCTGAGCCATCATTCCGCTCCAAGTCTTCCACTAAGGCGCGACAGAGACCGTAAGAGCGAACCTTTGGGAACCAACCCCACTACCCGGGAAAATGAGGGACTAAGAGACAGCTGCCTGGTTTCCAGACTGCACCACCACCGGCTGGTTTGGGGCGCAGTTTTTGTAACCTATGTAATCGTGTCCTCATCTGCAAAGTAGGGTGAACGATACTATATTTCATAGCGTGATAAGGGTTAACGGAAAAAATATATGTCAGTTGCTTGACAGAGAGCCTGCTACACAGGAAACTCTGAATAAACGCCTACAGTATGGTAAGGAACTCCCCACTCACTACAGCCACCTGCTGGGAAGTCTCCTGGGGCTAATTTCTTCCCTAGTTTTTCTCGGGAAGATACCAGAGGCCTCTGCCCTAAAATGCCCCTTCTTGGGAGAGCCCAGGAACCTGGGAGCTCATTCCCTCCATTCTTCCCAAACACCTGCCCTGAGGATGTTAGAAGAGGCTCTGGCTCCTATAACTCACAAAGTCGCTGTTTCTAGAAGCACCACATCTCCTAAAGAGCCTGAACGATCTTTTAAGCTGAGGAGAGGAGGTGGAGGGGCTGTCTTGTCACTCACAGAAACAGAGGAAGAGAGTGTCCACACACATTCCAAAAACACTGAAGAAGCCGCTGGCGATGAGGTAGGCCCCTAGGATGGAGACCTGGAAGACACAAGGCTCCCGATAGTGTTCCTTTGGAGAGTTGGAGAATGAAGTCGCCGCGGGGTGGAGGGGTGGGAGGATGAGAAGGTATGGAGTGGGGGTGGGGGTGGGAACGTGTCACTCACCATGATGGGCAGCCAGTAATAGTTGAGTTGAGGATTCTCAAAGGTTTTACCCAGACTAGGGATGCGACCCGTGAAGAAAAAGAAGGACAGGACCCCTATGGGAGAAATCTGGACGTCACTATCACTCCTCTGAGGACACCTCTTAAACTGTCCAGCACCCCTGTCCTCTGTCCCTGTAACTCCCTTCCCTGGTCCTTACCGACACCTCCAACCACCAGCAGCTTCCCAAAGAACAGTAGCAGGTCTGTGACTTTGTCCAGGACGACCACCCTGTATAAGGTGTTGGAATAGGTTGGGGATAAGAGGCCTGCCTGGGCTGGGAATAGAACTAGCTGCATAATTTGCTGTGATAGATGCAAAATGAAAGCTGTTCACATTTCAAGATGGAGGTAGCAGAGATTAAACCAAGCTCAAGGCCCTTCTGAGCACAGCACACTTGTGGATGGGAGATGACAGGGGTGGGGTGGGGGGTGGGGTGGTGTCAGCCTGACCTGACAATGTTCCGCATGAGCAGCATGAAGGCGTTTTTGGCTGAGACACAGAAGTTCTTCCCGTAGATGGCAATCTGGGTGAGGTGGCAATTTCAGAGTTAGCTGTGGTGAGCTCACCTGGGCCAGGGCGGGAGGTCAGGGTCAGGAGTGCCCAGAGCAAGGGGTTGCTCATATAGTGCACTCACCATGATGTATGCATTGCGGTTCAGGAACTTGATGAACTTTTCCAAACACCAGAGGCAGCACTTGAAGCAGCACAGGATACAGCGAGTCAATGGGTTCTGGGCTCCTGGGGGTAAGAAAGGCTCATGTTTGGTCACTGGCCCCTGATAGGCGCTCCTGCCCCATCAGGGATGCAGCTGATTAGCCCAGTCTCGGCCAGCCCCCAGCCTCTGCTCACCTCTCAATTTGTGGTCAATGTATTCCAGGATGACCCGAGCTATCTGCACCAGGGTCAGGATGAGGGCTCCAAAGGCTAGTGATCCCGTGTGGTAACTGCAGGGAATTGGTGGTCAGAGGCAGCCCCAGGACCCCTGGGCTTCCTAGGTTCACAATTCCCATTCCTCTGCCCTGGACTTACCGGAGTGTGCGCAGGAAAGCAGAGCCCAGGGGAAAGGTAGGGATGTCCCGGGGCTTGTGGAAGGCCCAGTAAAAGGAAGCAAAGGCCCCAGCCAGGACACACTGGCCCAGGGCCAGTACCCAGTTGATGGTCCAGAATAGCCCCAGAACTGCATAGATTTGCAAGTTGAAGAGAGAACGCTGTGCCAGGCCTGTGGACTGGTAGCCCTGGAAGACGCACATCAGCCCGGGACAAGAGGAGTTCACTTGCTCCTGTGGAGAACAGCAGAGGATGGAAACAGCCTTCCCAGAGCTGGGGAAGCCCGTTCCTTCCAGGAGATTTATCTCTGGGTTCAGACAGGGTTCAGCTTGCCTATTGTGTGAGCATAATTTGCTTCCTTCAGTCTCCAGTCTCTGCAATAGCACAAGAGCTCCCAGGCTGTGCTGCTGTTGCGGCTCAGTTGTGTGTGGCTCTGTGACCTCATGGACTGTAGCCCACCAGGCTCCTCTGTCCCTGGGATTTCCCAGGCACAAATACCGGAGTGGATTGCCTTTTCCTACTCCAGGGAATCTTCCTGACCCAGAGATTGAATGCTTGTCCCTTGTATCTTGTGTGTTGGCAGGCAGCTTCTTTACCACTGCGCCACCTGAGAAGCCCTGTTGTTGTAACCAAGCCTTAATGGTATGGAAGCAGTGTTACCAGTGCCTAGCTCTCCCTTGGACTCCATCAGCTGTCCTCTTCCAAAGCAGCCTCTGCAACTTCAACCAAAACACTGTCTAGCAAAGTTGAACAGACTGGGTACCAGATGATACTAAGGAATTGTTCATTTTGCTTGGTGTGATAATGGTGTAATGGTTATGCTTTTTAAAAGTCCTTATCTGTTGAGATCCATCCTGATATATTTATTGATGAAATGGCACAGTGTTCAGAATTTGCCTCTTAAAGCTCCAGGAAAAAAAAAAAAATTGCAGGGGGTTGGGGAATGGGTGGGGAGACAGAAAAAGAACAGAAAGCTGAAGGTTATGGAATCTGAGTATGGGGATTCTCCATGTTTGTGTGTATCTGCAAATGTCTCTAGTAAAAAGTAAAAAACACAGACTTGTCTCCTAAAGCAAAGGTCCTAAAGTGGGACCTACTAAACTGCACGTTAAAGGAAACTGTTGAAAAATGAAAAAAAAAAAAAAACACACAAAAAACCACCTACTGAATGGGAGGAAATATTTGCAAATGACATGATCAATAAGGGATTAATAGCCAACATATAAAAACAGCTCATACAACTCAACATAAAAAAGAAAAGCAAACACACACACCTGATTTAAAAATGGGCAGAAGAACTGAACAGACATTTTTCCAAAGAAATGTGGATGGGCACCAGGGACATGAAAAGATACTCGACATTGCTAATCGTCAGGGAACTACAAATCAAAACCACAATGAGATATCACGTCATACCTGTCGCAATGGCTGTCATCAAAAAGAATACAACAGATGTTGGCAAGGATATGGAGAAAAGGAAACCCTTGTACACTGTTGATGGGAATGTAAATTGGTTCAGTCACTGTGGGAAGTTTCTCAAAAAGCTAAAAATAGAACTACCATTATGACCCAGGAATTTCACTTCTGGATATACACTACCCCTCAAAAAAAAACAAAAAACAAACAACCCACTAATTGGAAAAGATCCATGCTCTCCCAATGTTCATAACAGCATTATTTTCATTTGCCAAGGTGTGGAAGCAACCTAAATGTCCATCAACAGATGAATGGACAAAGATATGGTATATATCAATATATACAATGAACTACTACCCTGCCATAAACAGGAACATTTGCAGCAACATGGATGACTTGGAGGATGTTATGCTAAGTGAAATAGTCAGAGAAGGACAAATACTGTATGATATCACTTATATGTGGAATCTAAAAAATACAACCAACTAGTGAATATAACAAAAAAGATGCAGACTCATAGAGGACAAATTAGTGGTTACCAGTGGGGAGAGGGGAGCTGGATGGGGCAATATAACTACTTGGTATAAAATAAGCTACAAGGATATATTTACAGCATGGGGAATATAGCCAGTGTTTCATAATAACTGTAAAATGGGTGTGCCTTTTAAAAACTGTGAGTCATTATGCTATACACTTGTAACTTATATAATATTGTACATTACACTTAAAAAAATCAAACAAATTTCTCTTTCCACGGGACTTTCCTGGCAGTCCAGTGGTTAAGGCTCCATCCTTTCACTGCAAGGGCTTGGGTTCTATCCCTTGTCAGGGAACTAAGATCCCACATGCCACGTGATGCAGCCAAAAAAAAAAAACAAACCCAAATGTTTTTCCATAAAATGTGACAAAAGTCTTGATAACTGTTGAAACTGATTGTATGTTTGAAATTTTATAACAAGAGGGAAACTACTTTCCACTTTTTATGTAATTGTGGGTTTGTGTCTGTTGCCCCCGCTAGGTCCTAAGCAAGTTGAAAGCAACAACTGCTTCATCTGGGGCTTTGTATAAGCAGTGCCTGGATCCTCCTTAAGTGGTCTCCCTCTCCTTTTTTCAGTATGCGGCAAATGTCTGTGGGCAGGCTTCCCTGGTGGCTCAGGGGTAAAGAATCTGCTTGCCAATGCAGTAGACACAAGTTCCATCCCTGGGTTGGGAAGATCCCCTGGAGAAGGAAATGGCAACCCACTCCAGTATTCTTACCTGGGAAATTCCATGGATAGAACAGCCTGGTGGGCTACAGTCCATGGGGTCGCAAAGAGTGGGACACAACTGAGCAACTAAACAATGCCTGTGGGCACAGCCCATGGTCCCAGCTCTGATGCAGTGGCCACATGAAAGCTTTGACACTAAATGCCCAGCAGTCCAGCCCCAACTCCCTGGGAAGCTCACAGAGGAGAGTTTGGGGAAGTAGTTTCTCTCCCGGGCACCCAGGGAACCCACCTGCCTGTTGCCTAGAACAGTGTGTTCTGAGGAAGACTAAAATAACCTAAACAAAACCCACCTACAGACACCAGCTCTTATCAGGTGCCAGCCATTATACTAGGCATTTTCATGTACCCAGTGTCCTTTCTCGGCTACCCTGAAGCACAGATATTAAGATTATCTCCATTTTACAGGTAAGTGAAGTGAGACAGAAAGGATGAAATGGTCAATGTTCCTCTGGGCAGAGAAGCATCCTGAGGAGGGAAGGCGATGCTGGGATCTTCCTGCCCCAGGGCCTGGCGGCACAGCATGCCTCCTCTTCCAGCACAAGGGGCAGGGGGAGGTGCTCCGTGGGAGATCTGGAGTCTGCTAGGGGCCTGCTGTGTGACCCTGGGTGAGCCCCTTGCCCCCTCTGGTCCTGTCTCCTCTGCACAATGAGGGATTTGGACCACTTGACCTCCAAGGTCCCCTCAGCCCTCTTGACGCCCTCCACGACACCCCCAGATCCTCACCATGGGGTCGCATGATGTATTCATGGGCACTTTCTCACAGCCGGGCAAACTGCTGTTGGGCGCCCAGAACACGTACTGGGGTTGCCCCGATGTGGCCAGGAATCCAGAGGGGAGTCAAAGAAAGCAGGGTGATGGGGGACCTCCACAGATTCCCCTCCCCTCCTCAGCCACCCTTCCCAGGCGTTTGAGCAGCTTGCTCACTGCACAGAGGGGCTGAAATTCAGCCTGTGCCTGCTCTTTCACAGCAGGGCTGTGTCTGCTGGGCAGAAGGGGTGCCTTCTTCCGATGGCACTAGTATTGCCCTGCCCCCCACCCCCAAGGGCTTCAGGAGGGGTGAGCCACGTGGGCAAAGGATACAGAGCGATTATAGCCCAGTAGGCAATGCAGACAAGCAGGAGGGCGAAGGTGACCAGCGGGTAGAACATGGTGGACATTATGTATCCTACAGCCCTGCAAGGGAGATGAGAGCAGTCCATCAGTGAGGCTACCCCACGACCCCCACCACCCTCTCTTGGGGTTGACCCCGGCACAGGCCACACCTCTGCCCTCTCTGGGGCCTGCCCCATACCCCTAAGACTGGGCACGCGGTAGGTGTTCACTGGAAGAACTGAATTGAATAAATCAGCCTCAAGAGAACTTTAGAGGAAACTAGAGTCACAGATGGAGAAGGCAATGGTACCCCACTCCAGTACTCTTGCCTGGAAAATCCCATGGACGGAGGAGCCTGGTGGGCTGCAGTCCATGGGGTCGCTAAGTCAGACATGACTGAGAGACTTCACTTTCACTTTTCACTTGTTAATCACCATGTTATGCTATCCCCTTTCCTCCACTGCCCTGCTACCTTTCCAGCGCTCCCTTTTCAGGCCCGCCCCTTTGCCCTCTGCCCTTTCTCCTTCCCAGGCAGGCCTGACCTGCTGGCCTCCTTCAGGAGGGCGATGGCGATACAAATCCGCTGCCGCAGGAAGATGAGCATCAGCAGCAGGACGCCTTCGAGCACAGCCAGTATGATCACTGAGGGCAGACAGGGGACAGAGGAGCCTGGGTCAGGGCCAGGGCAGCTTTTGGGCAGCCAGTGGTTCACGGTAGGCAGGGCACTCACAGGCGGCTAGCCAGGTCTCCTGAACGTTTCTGTAGGCACTGAGGTTGGTGGTGAAGCCCAGCTGGGAGATGGAGGCACCCTTGTCCCGCAGCACGCGATATTCTTCCCAGCAGTGGTAGATGCCATACGCCAGCACGCCCAGCACCCCTATGATCAGCACAAACACCAGGGGCCCGGCCACCAGCCGTAGAAGCAGGATAAACAGCAGGCTCAGAACCAAAGCCAGGCCTAGTGCACTGTGGACAGGGAAACATAAGTGAGGGTCACCCCACATTGCTCGTATCTTTCCCTGTGCAAAGGCCCACAGATGTCTTTCCTCAAACCCCTAATGTCTCCATCAGAACCACTTTACCTCCATCCCCTTTTTCTTATAAATCCTGTTGGATTTGGGATCCATTCAGACCTCTGGCTCCTCCTCCCCTGCCCAAAGATCCTGTTTCAGATGGTGGTCTAGGGGACAGAGAGGCACAGTGGGGAGAGAAGAAGGACGAGAGGGCAGAGGAACCTGGTGACTCACATAAGAATCCAATACCAGGACTGGGCAAAATCTTCAAAGATCTTGACACTGATGTCACGGGCATTGAGGCTGTCGAGAAGACCACTATTGGAGAGAGACAGAGTCAGATGGGGCTCTGAGTGGGAAAGGGGTGTGGGACAGAGGTGGAAGGGCAAGGGATTGCCCACCTGATGCTCTGGGAGATGGATGTGTTGGAGATCCCTGGGAGCTCAGGCACGGTACTATTGGTCCATGGGAAACAGCGCCCCAGAGCTGGAGGGAGAGAACCGGGGTGGGGGGGGTCCCACAGAGCTGACTTCAAAGTCTCTGGCCGCCCCCAGACCTCCACCCCCGAACTGCTGCTAGGACAGGGTAGAGAAGGGCTCTGCACCCTGCAGAGGGCAGTTCTTGACTCCACAGCAGAAAGGGAGCTCCTGCCCCAAGGAGCCCAGTCTGGCTGCCTTCACTGTCTCTTCATGCCCCTTCCTCCATGCCCTGCCACTGCCTGGGTTAGACCCTCCTGCCTCTTGCAGCACCTCCACGCCCACCCCTGCCACCCTTCAATTCAACCTCTGCTAGAGTGCCTGGGAGACACGGCACAGCCGGGACCTGGCATTCCAGGCTCAAGGTCACTGCTAGACGCCCTACCCTGGAGAGTGCCCACGCTTGACGTTCAGGCTGAGTCTCCATCGTCTGAGCCCAGCCCCTTTCCCCTCCCCTCTGTGCCTTCTCTCTCCCTCCTCTAGAAATTCCATCCATTATGCCCCATTCAGCTCCATCTTCATCTCCCCTCCTCCAGGAAGCCTTCTCACTCCGCCCCTACCCCTCTCCCCTGGCACCTATTATGTGCCTACAAAGCCATTTATCACCACCCTCACAACAGCTTTGTCATGCTTGCTTTGGCATTTACATTCTAAAGATAAGAAAACAAGGTTCAGAGAGGCTGAGCCATTTACCTAAGACCACACACACAAGTGCTAGAACTTAAAGCCAGATCTATCTGATTCTGGAGCACTCATTTGGAAATACTTCCTATTGCACACATTGAGAGTTGGATATCCTTTCTCATGCTATAGTTTAAAAAAAATTTTTTTTTCCTATACTTTCCATGAGGTTTGCAGGATCTTAGCTCCCTGGCCAGGGAGCCAACCCGTGGCCCCTCCAGTGGAAACACAGAGCCCTAACCATTGGGCCACCAGGGAATTCCCCTCAATTTTCTTTTTTTTTTCCTGTTAAAAATAACATTCACTATTGGGAAAAAAAAAATCAACCGTGATCCTATCATCAGACACAGTCCCTTTAACATGTGGGTAAACGTCCTTCCAGTCTGTTCCTGTGCCTGCATATAAATGCACGTGTGCACATTCACCCATGTATGTTCTCGTGGGAATCTCATGCAATTGCTTTGTGAATACCTCTGATCTCAGCACCTAGGAAGCAGTTTTCATCTTCACTTCATCTGTCCCTGGAGTCTGGCATGCAGCAGGTGCATAATAAGCACTGGTGATCTGACTCCAGGATGATCAGCAGAGGAAAAAAAGCAAAGACCTGATGCCTGTTCCTATTTTGTTACAGAGTAGCTGTGTGACTTGACTCTCTGAGCCTGGTTTCCTCAAAAACCTAGGACTGGATGTTGTCTGAGAGAGGAATGTGGCTTCTCACCTGGAGTGGAAGGCAGGAGGAAACTGGGGCAGAGCTCCTGTTGTAGGCTTTGGAGTACTTGCTGGAGGGGGGTGGGGAGACAGACAGACACACAGACACAGAGCAGGATGAAGGAAGGAGTCATCCCCTTTCTCCCACCATGATCATCTCCCCCTCCCCCTCCCATCTTCCCTTATTATGGACACTCCCTGGTGACAGCAGTGATGTTGGGGGCAGTGCTCACCATGTTCCCAGGCACCCCTGGCAGACAGAAATTCCTATTTGCTGCGTAGAAGACCTGTTCGACCGTCTGTGAGAACTGTCTCGGTTCCACGGTCCATGAGGCCTCTGGGCAGGAAGATACACACACCTGGGGGCAGAAAGCATGCTGAGGGGCTGGTACCCAGACCCTGGGGGGAGGTCAGGGGACAGACGCAGGCCCCAGACTCTGACCTGGGGCGTGGGGCACTTCAGGCCATTCTGGGCGATCGCGATGATGTTAGTGTTTAGGACGCAGCTGAAGATGTTGAAATATAGGAGATATGGTTTCTCTCTGTAGGAGAGAAGGAAACATGCATCAGCGCTTGGTCAAGCTCAGGGAGAGAGAAGGACTGCCAGGGCTGTACCTCCAGATGTGGCCAGTGTGACCCAGACACGCATCACCCAGCTCCTGACCCCAGGAAGCTCAGGGATGTACCTCCAGATGTGGCCAGTGTGACCCAGACACGCACCTCCCAGCTGGGGAGGTGTGGGAGACACCCGAGAGTTTCCCAAAGGAACTCAGCATTGCCACTGCTAACAGATGGTTAAGAGCTTGAACTCTGGAGCCAGATCATCACCCAACTTTATGACCCTAACCACTCACCACCTCATTTCCATCAGATGTGAAATGATAGTACCTGCCTCACAAGGTTGAAATGAGTTTGTGTGTGTAAAGTACACTGCCTGCCTGGAATACAGTCAATGCCATATGAATGTTAGTGTTTTGTGTTTTTTTTTAATATTTATATATTTATTTATTTGGCTGTGCTGGATCTTCATTGCAGTTATACAGGATTGTGGCTGTGATTGTGGCATGTGAATTCTTAGCTATGGCATGTGGGATCTGGTTTCCCGACCAGGGATCAAAACTCAGTCCCCTGCATTGAGAGCATGGAGTCTTAGCCACTGGATCACCAGGGAAGTTCCAGCAGCTTCACTATGTATCAAGCGTCTCCTGTATGCTGGGACTGATAGTGTTGCTTCTGGAATCATCCTTGTGTTTCAGAAGAGGAACTCCAAGATCAGAGAGGTTGAGTCTCTTGCCAGAGATCACAGACCAGAACTTAGTGCAGCTGGAGATGAAAATGCCCGTCTCTGAACTTTAAAACCCACACACTCAACCATGACTCTGCTACTGCTACTGCTACGTCACTTCACTCATGTCTGACTCTGTGCGACCCCATAGACGGCAGCCCACCAGGCTCCCCCGTCCCTGGGATTCTCCAGGCAAGAACACTGGAGTGGGTTGCCATTTCCTTCTCCAATGCATGAAAGTGAAAAGTGAAAGTGAAGTCGCTCAGTCGTGTCCGACTCTTCGCGATCCCATGGACTGCAGCCTACCAGGCTCCTCCGTCCATGGGATTTTCCAGGCAAGAGTACTGGAGTGGGGTGCCATTGCCTTCTCCGAACCATGACTCTGCTGCCTCCCAATTCTGGGCATCTGGGAAGCCACTGGCCAGCAGTGGGGGCTGTTCTACATGGTGAGATTCAGGGAAGCTGAGGTGGAATGGTCCCCTGTCCATCTCCTGTTGCACCTCCCTCCTGCCCTCTTTCCTGTCTTCTTACTCACTTGTTTTCCCCGATCCCGCAATAGGCCCCCGTGGAGTTCCTGGGGTAGAGGACTTGTTTGGGGTCTCCGTACACCCAGGCTGCAGATAGAGACATGCAGATACATCACCAGGAGCGGGGCACACGGACTTAAGAGGGAACAGCCATGGAATGGTCCCTCCCTGGGACAGTAATGTCCCCCAGCCACTGCCCCAGCTCTGCCCAGCCAGAAACTCACCCAAGATCCCCACGGCGATGTAACCCAGAATGAAAAGGAAGAAGAGCACACAGCAGATGATATCTGTGCAGCTCCTGGGGGAGAAATGAGGGAGACACCTGGAGAGGGTGTGCTGGGGTAGGGGGAGCATGATCTGGAGGAGTCATGCTTTGGAGAGTTGGGGGGATGCTAGAAAGTAGGCATGGGTAGGTTTCATTTTACAACTTTTTTTTTTTTTTTTTTAAGAAAAATCTTTTCCTGGATGGGTAAACTTTCTTCTGAGTTTTAACACAGGAAAGGGCACAATTCAGAAGTGCTCAGCTGGGTGAGTCTTCCCAAAGGACACTTGCCCATGTAGCCAGCTCCCAGCTGAAGACACAGAATATCACCAGCAGCCCAGAAGGCCCCTTGGGCCCCTCCACCCATGACAGTTTCCCCAGGGCCACCACTCTCCTGGGGCAGGAGTTTTTCCTCCCACAAGTTTCTTAACAATATTCCAGTATATAAAAGCAAAACCAAGACCCTGTCCACCACCCTGCCCCCACCAGCACAGTGCCCAGAACTTACCTGTTCCTAATGGGGCCTCGAAAGGAGGGGTCATATTTGGCTGGTTTCCCTGAAGGGCAGGGGGAGGAGTGTGGGGAGTAAGATATTGACAGGCATCTCTTTCCCCCAATTTCTAGTCTCTCCAAACCCCTTCCCACAGCAGGATCTACCCTAAGCCCTGTCCTAGGGCACTCAGGAATTTGGAGGGAGAAAGAGAGGGGCAGGGCTGGCAGGAAGGGAGAGCAGAGAACAGGGAGGGTGGGATCCAGGCTTGCTCAGCAACTTTGCTGCTCCCGGTGAACTCCAACCAGGAGGCCTTGGAGGTAGGGGGGAAGGGCGGCCTTTTATGGGTCATTTATGCTCACACCTCAAGGCTCTTCACCTCCTTCCTCCACCCTGGTTCCTTTCTCCCAAGTCTCTTCTCTGGCTGGGACGTGGGATTCTGTGTTCAATCATCTCAGTCGCTCTCACATCCCAGTCCTTATCACTTCCCCTCTCTGTACCCCCACTCAGGGTGGGCACAGTCCCTCCCACGTTTGCCCCAGCCCTTCCTTCCACTCTCTGGCCCCAGGCTGTGGGGAAAGAAGCTGGAGCCAAAGGCATCAATTCCTGTAGGACCTGGAGAGGGAGGAGACCCACCCCCAGCTGCTGTAGACCTCCTGCCCTGAAGGGACCTTAGTCCCCAGCTGCCGCCAGTCTCCTCTCCGGGGGAGCGGTCAGGCTGACACCTGAGCCGGCAGTTGAGATTGCTGTGGCCACAAGTCCTGTTCCTGGTCCTCCCTGAGTACACACGGGGAGGAGGTGGGGCCAGGCCGCCAGGGTCCCATGTGGGACACAGGGGTGGGTGAGAATCTGGGAAGGGGTGTGGCCCCTTCTCCCAGGTGCCCTGGACTCTGTCCCTCCGTGGTTCTGGGACATGATGTCAATGATTGACCCAAAACCTCTCCAGGAAGTCTGTGGGGCGTCCCCACTGCTCCCTCCCCTACCTCCCTTCTGACCAAGCCTTGCCTCGGGGAGGTCCCTCCCTTGGGGTTCCCTCCTTTTCAGACCAGGGCAGGCCCCTGAACCCCAAGGACTCTCTGCAGGCAGGCCCTCAGCCCTCACTGCACACAGGGATCCCAGAAGCTGGTCCCCGTTTCCTCTCCCTGCAGATTTCCCCACCCTGCCCCCACACTAATCCTTGGGACCCCTGGGGCAGGCTCCCAGCCTTTGTTCCTCACAGACACTCTGGAGACAAGCGGCCTCCTTCCTCCCCAGGCCTTACCCTTCACAGGAACCCCAGCAGGCCGCTGCCTCTTTCCTCTGGGCTCCCTCCTAATAGGGATCCTGGAGGCAGGCCCCCAGCCCCCTCTCCACCAACATCTGCAGCTCCAACTCCTTACAGGGGCCCTCAGCAGAACCCACTCCCCCTGCCATTCCTCACAGACCCTGGCAGGCAGACCCCAACACCTTTCCCCTCTCGGAGACTCGAGTCCCGGCTGAAACTCCCCCTCTTCTTGGGGACCCCAGCTGTTCCTCCCCACAGCAGCACAGAGCCTGGCTCACTCCTCCAGCCCCTCAACTCCTTCCCCTGCTCAGGACCCTGACCCTGACTCCTTCAGGCTTCATTTCCGAGGGCCCTGCTCCGAGGGGGCCCCGGAATCCAGGCGTGACATTACCCTCTGCTCCCAGGGACTCCAGCCTCCCTCCTCATGGAGATCACAGCTTCACTGCTCAAAGGCTCCCAGCAATGGTCCCGTCCCCGAACCCCATACTCCTCCAAGAACCCTGACGCTATCTCCTTTCTTCCATCATCTGTTTCCTGGGTCCTCCCCTCGGGGACCACGACTGCCCTCAGCTCCTCTCCTTGGGGTCAACCCAGCCACCATTTCCAGAGCAGGCCTCCCCTCCCTGACCGGCTCCGGGCCCCTACCCCAGCCTCACCGCCCCCAGCCCTCCGCCTCACCGTAGGCCTCCTTGTCCTGGTCCTGTTTTCCCCCCATGGCTCAGTCTCCCGGAGTGATTGGAGCCCGGGAGACCTGGCGGCTCACCTGCCACCAGCCCCGCCCTCTGCACACGTCACAGCCCCTCCCCTGCCTGTGGTCCCCGACACACTTGAGTTCCTCCTGGACTCAGCTGAGCGCTGAAGCTGGAGTGCAGGAAGGAAAGCCTGGGATGTGGGTCAGGTCAGGGCTCAGGGACCGTGGCCTGAGGAACTCACACACTCTTAAGAAAATCCTTTAGAATTCTGTAAACTACTTCCAACTGTAATACAGTCACACCCACGCCCTCCTACCGGAAATGTGGAGATGAGACCTACCCTAGACTCTGCCCCACAGTAATCCCCACAACCGTCCCCTGGAGGGCTATCCACACCGGCCACACCTGCCCAGCCCCCTTTCCATCCCTTTTCTGCCCCTTGGACCCACATTCCCTCGGGCTGTGTGTGCTTTTCCGCCAACAATCACCCCGTTTATTATAAACCCAACATTTATTGAGAACAAAGGAAACCAATTAGCACAGAGGCTCAATTTCATCAAACTTCAGTTGAGGGTGGGGAACAGGGGTGGGAGGAGGCGCTTGGGGGGAGGGGTGGCCAGCCCTGAAGTCACCCTCCCAGGAAAGAACCAGCTCTGGGAGACAGGGGCTGTCAGACCTCCAGGGCCTGGCTGGGAGCTGGCTGAGGAATGTGTGAAGGGGTAAGTAAGGGAGAGAGGAAACGGTAAAAGCCCCCAGGCGTAGGCTGTGGGCAAGCGGCAGAAGTGGCTACTGAGCTGGTGGCTGTCCAGGGGTGGAACAGTGGCTGTGGTCCGATCTCAGGGGTTGACGGGGGGCAGGGAGCTGAGCTCAGGCAGCAGCTCAGGGTGTGGGTCCAGGCGGGCCAGGCGGCTCTGCTCCAGGGCAATGGCCTCAGCCGAGTGCTTGCACTTCTCAGAGCCACACTGGCAGGTGAAGTACTTGCTTTTGATGTCCCAGAAGCGGTCACCATAGTCAAACCTGTCAGAGCAGCACAAGAGATCTGTGGAGCCCAGACCCACTCCAGAGCACCCACTCCCACTTCAGAGGGGCTCTAAGCCCTCCTAGGTTCAAATGCCCTGGCAGCACTAGCATTGCCCAGGAGCTTGTTAGAAGTGAAGGCTCTCACGACCCACCCCAAACCTACTAACTCAAAATCCATGAGGTTCAGGACTCTGTCTACAGTGACTTCAGAGAGGCTCTGCTCTAATCTATGCCTGGAAACCAGGCACTTGCCAGCCTTCTGCTTTTGGTCTGGGGCTTGCTACATCTCCCACACCCCAGCTGAGCCTCAGGAGGCCTCACCCCAGCTCCTCCCCGGCCCGGATGTCTCGGGAACTGAAGAAGGCGATGCGTGGAAATCTCAGGTCTTGGTGCAGCATGAAGACTCGGACGGGGATGATGTTGGGGTCACACAAGTGGTTGATGAAGCGGCTGATGTTGCCGTAGTAACGGGCATCGATGCAGTACACCTCTCCATCCTGAGGGGGGAGCATCACTCATCACATCTACCACCACCCTGCTGGCTGGCCAACCTCCTCGCCCCACTGATCACCTGGCCCCTCCTCCCCAGGTTTCCATCTGCTGCTTGAAAGGAGGAAGGCAAGGGGGTCTCCTGCCCACCTTGTTGTCCAAGTCGAAGAGATAAGAATCGTCCTCTCTCACATCAGCCTCGGCATCAGAGATCAGTTCTCCGACATACCTGTTGGGCAGGAAGTGGTGGTTCTGGAGGTGAGCAGGGAGTTACTGCAAGTAGGCTCCAGGGCCTGTCTCTCCCCACAGCCTGGGATTCCTCTTCCACCATTTGTCAGCTGCCCCAGACACTCTCCGTGAATCTCACAGATCCACATGGCTGGGGTGGGTGACCCAAGGATAGCAGACATGATCTAGGAGGGAGAGGGTAGGAGGTCCCCATCCAGAAGGGGGATCAGGAAGAGGAGCCTGGGGACACAGGCATGTGAGAGTACACAGGACAAACTGGCCAGTCGGGCTCCCCCAGGACAGCGAGATCAACAGGCAGGACCTGACAGTGTGGGGCAGGGGTGAGAAGTGTGGGGCCACTGGAGTAGCAGCGGTGGGGAAGCTCAAGGGAAGGTACAAGCTGCACCAGAGGATGATTCAGGTGAGTACGGAAGTGCCAAGCCTCTGGGGTGAAGGGATGAGTATCTTGGCAGTGGGCCTGGGTGGGGAATCTGTTCAGGTGTAGACATGGGGAGGACGAGGAAATCACCCAGCAGGTGGGGCAAGGTCAGGCTGAGGACAGGAGAGAGGTGAGAACTGCAGGAAGGGATGGAGCCCCAGGAGCTGTGAAGAACTGGGGAGGAAGCACCCACGTTTGGAAAGCAGAGGAAGAGGAGCTGGTGAAGAGGAAGAAAGGATGAGTTGCGGCTAAGGATGGTGTCATGGGAGCCAGAGCTAAGGGGGTGGCGGATGCCAGGAGAATGCAGACTGAGACACAGGGGTCGGGGCGTGGGGACCGACGAGAGGAAGCAGAGGGAGAGGGTAAAGGCAGATCTGGGCAGGGATGAGTAGGGAGTGGATGGGGGGAACTGAGATCCAGCAGGAAGAGGCCGCTTGTCTGAGTCAAACTGAGAGATGACACGATGGAGGGAAAATGAATGGTTTCTTAAATAGCCAAATAGGGCTGAATGACTTTTTTTTTGAAAGCCAAAGAAGATTAAGTTTGAAGACCATGGGGTAAAAGCTAGGAGACACGGAGAAGTTATAGATGCTGGGAAGAGAAAGAACTGACAGATGGGCAGGCCTGAGGCCCCTGAGGAGGTGGACGGAAGGGTAGCTGTTATCACCTCCATTTTGCAGACAAGGAGGAGGAGGCTCAAAGTGGTTGTGAACTTGGCCGAAGACACCCAGTGGCAGAATGGGGCTCAAACCCTGGTCTGTTAAAACTGGGCCTTTCCCCAGTTGAGAAGGGCAGGGGAGAGGGAGTGTGAAGCTCAGGAAGACACCAATGGGGAGGGAAAGACACAGGCCCTGTGACCTGGGCAGAGTGGAGGCTTGGGGATGGTGGTCAGAGGAGGCTGGCCAGGTGGACCCATTAGGGAGGAGGGCAGAGAGGGATGCCTGGGAGTCAGCCGTGGCCCTGCACCCAGCCCTTTGCCCCGAAGAGCCAGAGTACCCCTCCCCCTCAACCACTCACTCGCAAATGAAGGTACCCTGGGGAATGGTCTGCAGGGCACGGACCCCCCAGCCCATCTTGGCTGTTCGGTAGAGCTGCAGTCGCACCCTGAAGGTGGGAGAGAGGACGGTATTGAGGGGGGTGACATGGAAGCTTCCCAAAGGAGAGAAGGGAGAAAGCGGGGTGAGGAGGGCCGAGGGGCAGGGACTCACTTGATGCCGCTCTGCACTACTCTGTTCTTGCAGTTTCTCCAGCAGGAACATGCCTGGTTACACTCAAAAATCAGCGGGGGCTCGATCTTGTTAAATTCCTGGAGCAGCCGCCCATCCTGGGGTTGAGGGACGGGAAGACAGTGGTTTTTGTGTGGTGCTCCCCTCAGCTGCCCAGGACTCCCAAGACTTCACCGAAAAATCCATCACTGACCCCACCACAGACTCAGGGAGGCCACGTATACGCTACAGGAAACCCACAACCATCGCCCTTGATTTGCATACACCAAGGCTCTGTCTTGGCAACGTCCTAGGAGTCTCGGGTCTCGCCCTGCCCTCTCCGCTACTTCCGCCACAGGACAGAAGGCAAGGGACAAGGCCCCAGAGGGTTGGTGTCAGAGGCCAGCTCCGGAGGAGTGGATGGGCAGGTGGCCAGGGCACGCACCTTGTCATACCAACAGCGGATGCTGAGCTGGCCACACAGGCAGTTGGAGCTGGAGCAGTCATCCACACACGTGCAGTGCTGGGGCAGGAGGCAGGGTCAGCTCACCCCTCAGAATCGGCCCAGGCCCCTCAGCTTCCCCCCACAAGCCCCCAACTGCTGTCCTTTCTCTAGGGTCCACACTGTAAGGTAGTGGTGGTGATGGTCCCAGGATGAGGGGGAATCAAGATGCTGCTGATGCGGGTATCTCTAGGGCCACCATGAGCCTATGTGATACCTTCATGTGTCCTAGAAAAAGGTCCCCCTCCCCAGGTGGATGCAAGCCCACACCAGAGGTCCCTTTCAGCCCCAACACCTTGGCCAGACATCCTTGTTGGCACAACGTGCCCGGCTCCACTTAGCGGCTCTGGGTGCCCCTTTGGGAGGAGGTCCCAGGGCCCCACACTAACCTGCAGGTGGGTAATGTTGCGGTCAATGTTCATGGTGGACGTCTCGCAGTTCTCTGAGATGTACTTGTAATCCTCGGGGCAGGGCTCCCCGTCCACACCATTGACACAGGGGATGGGGACGTTCTCATAGCCCCGAGCCACGTCCCTGGCAGGAGGGGAGATGGAGCTGGGTGGCTAGAGTATGGGGTGAGGGCTTCCCTAGAAGCAAGGAGAGGGCCAGGGGAGGGGAGAGGGTGTTCTGGGGGTTCATCAGGGGTGGGGAGTAAGGTTCGCAGATCAAAGGCAGGACACTTAGTTAAAAATCTGAATTTCAGATCAGATAATCAGGAAATAATTTTTTTAGTACAGGGCTTCCCTGGTGACTCAGACAGTAAAGAATTCACCTACAATGTGGGAGACCTGGGTTCGAACCCTGGGTTAGCAAGATCCCCTGGAGGAGGCCATGGCAACCCAGTCCAGTATTCTTGCCTGGAGAATCCCATGGACAGAGGAGCCTGGCAGGCTACAGTCCACGAGGTCACAGAGTCGGACAAGACTGAGTGATTAACACTCTCACTTTCATGTCCCAAATATACTCTCAGAACACTCTTAAACATTAAAAAAGTATGCGTTGTTCACTTGAAATTCTAATTTAGCCAGGTGTCTATTTTTATTTGCTGTATCTGCCAACTCTATCTGTATGTGTTTCAGGGGGAACGGAGGTGGTTCTGGGGACTCCGAGGCTCCAAGGGGCCTGGGGAGGGGGCTCTGGGTGCGGAGAGAGCCCAGGCTCACCGGCAGATGATCTTCTCCGTGCGGATGGCCCGATTCCCCACCCCGAGCCGGAGCTTGCGGTTGAGCTGGAGGGCAAACCACACGTCGGACCGCTCGGGGGTCAGGTCCCACGCCGTGTCCCCCTCCTTGTTCCGCAGCTCAGGGTTCGCCCCGCGTGACAGGAACAACCTGGGAGGGGACAGGAGCCCGTGGGGCACCTGGCCGTGAGAGGTGGCAGAGGGGCGCGTGTGGGGCTGGGTGCCGGGTGGGGGCTCACAGCACGCAGTCGTGGTAGCTCTCCCGGGCCGCGATGTGCAGGGGTGTGTCCCCGTGGTAATTGACAGCGTGGAGGTCGCAGCGGGCGTTCAGGAGGACCTCGGCGATGGCGGCGCTGCCGGTGAAGGAGGCCCAGTGCAGGCAGATGTTCTCCTCCTGTGGAAGTGGAAGGGGGCGAGGCTTGAACCCAGCTGGCGCACCTAGCTCAGGCGCAGGGCAGGACTGAGCCCACCTCCGGCATCCCCACCAACCCCGCACTCACGTTGTCGGTGAGAGTGACGTCCGCGCCCCGTGTCAGAAGCATGCGGATCACTTCTATGTGCTTGTGCTCTGCAGCCCAGATGATGGGGGTCCACCCGCCGCTGTCCTGGGGGCGGGGAGGGAAGGGGGAGGGTGGAGACACAGCTCCCGCCGCTCACACAGAGTCAGGGCTCCACCGTTCACAGGCAGTGGGGCCCCGGGGCAGGTAATTTAAGGTCTCTGGGTCTCCGTTTCTTCATTTATAAACTGGGACTAATAGTGTCTACTGCTCATGACTGCAAAGTAATTTTTCTCTTTCTAAAAAATATTTCCTAGATCTACCCACTTACAAGAGAAGCAGGGACCCAATAGCAATAACCCCCTCCAGGTACACAGATTGTTGTAGTCTCCAAAAAAAAAATTTTCCCACTTAAACGGACCAGAGTTTCTTAGAAAGTGGTAAAGTCTGAGTCTGGCGCAGGACAGCTGCTGACAAGGATGCTCTCAAAGGCTACTGGATCAGTTCAAAGCCACAGAAGTCTGTGGCAAGGGGCTTCTTCTGGACAAAGGATGGAACGGCTCAAAGATCAAGGGGAACACAGACTAAAACACCTCCAACAGGTAAAAAACTGAGTTAATACTGGCCAGTTCCAGAGATTAAGGCAACAACTCATTTTGAAAACTGGTAAAGAAAAACAGAAAGAAACAGAAAAGAGTTAAGAGAAATACAAGTGAAGCAGGGAATAGAGATATGAACAGGGTGGAACAGTGTGACATGCAGGGGAAGGGTCAGAGGTCAGACGAGGGAGAAAGGGGACCAGGCTGCTGACCTGGGCATTGACGTCCACCTGTCCCGTGCTCAGCAGCAGGCTGACCATCTCCAGGTTCCCAATTTTGGCGGCGTGGTGGAGGCAGGTGGAGCCGTCTTCCTCCTGGGGGTGACGCGGGCAAATGAGCCCTCAGGCTGGCACCTCAGGCCCAGCCCCTGAGCCCAGCCAGGCCTGTCCGGCCACGCACCTTGCTGTAGACACAGCCCCCACGCTGCACCATGTAGCGAGCCACCTCCAGATGGTTGTTCACCACGGCCTCCATCAGCGGCGTCCGCTGCTGCTTGTCCACGGCATTGATGTTGGCTCCAGCCTGCACGGAGGGGCTGTTGGCACCAGGGAGGGGCTGGGTCGGGGTGGGGTGGGTGCTGTGGTCCCAGGCGGGGCCCATGCTGACCTGCAGCAGCACATGGCAGATCTCCACAGAGCCCTTCTGGGCAGCCGCGTGCAGGGGTGTGCGCTTGCTCTGCTGGTCACTCTGGAAGTTGGGGTCCAGGTTGTCCACTGTGGGGAGAGCCCACCACACCGGGAGAGGGAGGGACATGCGGTGAGCAAGCGAGGGGGTGGGTGGCATCTCCTCCAGGAAGGCTTCTCAGGACCCCAAGCTGGGTCAGGGGTGCCTCCTGGGCCTCTCCTGTGCTCACATCCACTGTGGCACAGTCTCATGAGAATTAAGATGTTAAAGAGCACCAGCTCTGCCCAAGTTCAAAAGGCCCCAGCCCCTCAGTACCCTGTGCACTGGGCAAGCCAGTTCACCACTCTGAGTCTCCGCTGGGAAGATACAAGTGAGTGAAAGTGTGTAAGCTCTCAGAACAGGGCCCAGGGCCTCTGTGCTTATTGCCACCACAGTCCCCATCATCACGGGCGACCTGTGCGTCTGCATCCCCTAGCAGCCTAAGTCCTTCAGGGCAAAGACCATGACCCTCATGGCTGCCCTCCTGGCTCCGAGCCCAGGGATGGGCACATAAGCAGAGCTCAGGTAGGGTCTGCTGAATGAACAAGGGGGACACTCACACAGCATCAGGATCACCTTCTGCAGCTCCCCTTGCTTTACGGACAGGTACAACTGCCGAGGGTGGAACCGGAGCTTTTTCCGCCTGCCGGGGTAAGGGCCCCTCAGATTCAAGTAACAGCCCCAAGAACCACAGATCCACACTCCCAGCCCCAGTCCTAGCGGCCGTGCCCGCGCGTGCAACCCCTACTTACCTCTCTGACTCCTGGATGACCAGGGCCTTCTCCAGGGCCTCCCGGCCTGGCCCTGGTGGCAGCCCTACAGCTGAGAGGCAGCCCCCATTGGGCAGGGTTAGGGAGGGCCCTGAGCTGTCGATGGTGTCGGCCAGAGGGTCGCAGGGTGGACGCCGAGGCTCCCCCTGCCCCCGCATCCGGGCACTGTGGGAGAAGGCGTGAATGTCTAGGGCAGATGGGGACTGCGCAGGGAAGACAGAAGGCAAGGGCAAAGCCAGTACCTGGGCTGGGAAGTGTCCGCTCTCCCGGGGGCATCCTGGGCCAGGGGTGGGGGAGCGGGTGCTGCAGTGCCAGCCGGTGGGGTCACCCCATCCCCCCGGGGGATGGTCACCTCCTGGGCCTCAGATGCGTCCTCCCCACAGTGGGGACAGAAGACCATCCCGTTCAGCTGGGACACACAGGCCTTGTGGAAGCGGTGGGCCACACGGAAGTCGGGGTGACACTCCAGGAAGGTGCCCTAAGGGCAGGGAAATAACACGGTCAGGCTCCGGGAGCCTCTGCCCCTTGGGGCACGCCACCTGGCTGCCCTGCTGGTCACTCACCGCCGTACAGAAGTAGCCACAGCCGGGGCAGCAGTGATGTTTGACCATGCGCGCACGGTGGGTCTCACAGAGCACCATCAGGGCCACACGGCTGGACGGTCTCATGGTCTCCCGCTTGAGGATGGCAGCATTGCAGCCGGACAGCTGTGGGCGGCGAGGCCGGGTGACAAGAGGTGAGGCTGGGCTCCGGGGCCAGCTGCCCTGGCATCTCGCCGGCCAGTCCCCAGGCCCACCTCTCCGTCCACGCTCTCTGTGGCCATGCACTTGTGCCCTGCTCTCTCGCTGATGCGGTCTATCTTGGGGGCCTCCATGCGGCAGCTGCAGAGGGGCAGCTCCTCAAACCCGCGCTCTGTCTCCAGCGAAGATGTGTCATTGGACACCCCTTGGATAGAGGGAGCAGGGAGCTGAGGGAGGCCCAGCCCCTCACCCGCCAGGACCCCTCATGGGGCCTCTCACCCCCACCCTGACTTTTCCTCCATGCTCCCGAACCCCCAAAGTCTGGTCATGGACACCCCAGCTCCAGTGGGGTCCCCCTCCTCCCCATTCCCTCTGGCCCTGAGGGCACCCCTAGTGGCTCCCTATCCCGGCAATCGGCAATTGGCAATTACCAGCGTGGTTGGGAGAGAGGGTCCCCTCGCTGGGCAGCTCCAGAGACCCCAGAGGGACCTCCATGTACTCACTGGGGCCTGAGGAGCCCACACCATTCACTCCTGACACAGAGACAGAGAGAGTGAGAGTGCGAGCTCACAGGTGCCTGGACGCGGGGGTGCATGCGGAGCGTGGGTGTGCATGCACGCTCTCTGGGGGCTGGGAGGGGGCTGGAGGAGGGGACCCCAAAGCAGAGGAGCCTCCTCACCTCGTGGCTCCTTGGCCCTCGGAGGCTCTCGTTTCCGCCGTTTCCGTGATGGCTTCACCCATGGGCTGTCCTTCCGCCATTTCTTCTTGGCTTTGCGGCGGCCGCTGGAACCACTCTGGGGAGGAGGAGGAGCATTAGGGTGGCAGGTGGCCCCCAGCCCGTAACCCCCCTCCTTGGAGGACTCAGACTTCTGGTCCTGCAGTCTCCACTCCTCTGGGGCTGCTGGCTTCCAACCCTACCCTGTCAGACTGATTGCCAGACTCTTCATCTTCCTCTTCTTCTTCCTCCTCCTCCTCCTCCTCTTCTTCTTCCTCCTCTTCCTCCTCCTCCTCTTCCTCTTCCTCACTCAGTTGTTCAGCCAGAGCTTCAACCTCAGACTGGAAGAGAGGTAAAGCTGTGGCCTCCCCAGGCCACAGCTCGCTCTTGGGGAGAACTTGGGAGAGAGGCAGGGTAGGACACATACAACCCCTGGGACTCAGAGAAGGAGGTGTGATCAAGAAAACCATAAATCCCCAAGGATGGTTCCCTGGTGAAGATGACTGTGGACAGGAGAGGAAGGAAAGGCTGGGTACAAAGAGGGGGTATGGCGTGTTATACAACAATGAAAAATACGGTGCTACGGTGACATGCAAAACTGTGATGATCTTGGCAACATAACAGTAAGGAGGGGGAAAAAAAAAAGCAGTTCCAGGTAACAAATGTATAGTATGATACTCTATGAAGTTCATAAACAGGCGAGACTGAAAACACTACATGAAAAGCTAATCAGAAATGCTATAATGAAATCTGAGTGATATCGTCTGAATCCACTGATCTTAACTTCACTAATAAAAGACCAAATGTCCAACACCTGATGATACAACAGGACGCACCTGCTATCAAGTCTTACCAAACTAAAAAGAAAAACAACAGGTCTCTGAGGCTGAGCACACTTCTGGATCTATGAGTTTACAAGAAGAAACACTGGACAGAGAATTACATGTCAATCCCCACCCGATCAGCCGACTCCTAAGTGTGAAGAATTCTGCAGGACAGAATTCTTGTTCCTTTAACAAATGAGTGGCAAAAAAAAGTTATTTTTTTAGAAGGCAGGGAACCTATATACCAAGAGAGACCTAAGACAAATAATCAGATCAATGTGTGGAACTCATTTGAAACTTGACAAATGAAAACCCATTTATGAAACAACTGAGAAAATGCGAAGACTAATTGGTAGCAAGGCGATGGGATTAAATAATCATTTGTAGGGACTTCCCGGGAGGTCCAGTGGTTAGGTCTCCATGCTTCCCCTGCAGGAAGCATGGGTTCTATCTCTGGCTGGGGAACTAAGATCCCTGTAAGCCACATGATTCGGCCAAAAAAAACCCCAAAAACATCTGTAAATCTTTTGAAAACAGAAAGAGGTCTAATGTTTAGAGAGACTTATGGAAATGTTTCTAGATGAAATGGTGCCTGGCTATTTGCTTTGAACCAATCCAGTAGGTATGGGTATTAGGGGAGGAACAGATGAGTCAAGCAAGACCCGCTGTGTATTGCTAATCCTTCGAGCTGGGTGATGGCCACCTGGGGGCTCACTATTCTATTTTTTGTGTGTATCTGAAAGATTCCATGAGAAAACAAACAAAAAGTAAAAGGGGCAAGACTAAGCATTATGTTGCATGGGCAAACACACATGTGAAACAAACCAAACAAGAAACAAAGGAATAAACAACAAATAAACCATAAAACGGGATGTTACACCCCAAGTCCAGGGTGGTGATTATCACTGGAGCGGGACAAGGGGATGGTATGGGGTAGAGCACACAATGGAAATAAGTTATAGATAGTACGGGGCAGTGAACTAGTGGGTGTTCAGAAAAGGAAAGAGAGGAAAAAGTGGGGCAGGAAAGACTGGCGAATGAGCCCTGGATGCGAGGGGAGCGTGGCTCGGAGGGTGGCTGGCTCCCTCTCACCTTGCTGTCAGAGTCCACCCGCTCATCCACAGAGTAGGAATCATAGTAGAGGCTGAAGTCATCCCCTACCACCGTTTCCCACTCCTCCAGGGACCCGGGGTCCCCCTTCTCCAGGGTCACTTCTCCCGAACTCCGCGTAGAAGCCAACTCTTCTGACTAGAAAAAGATTGAAGAAACATTGACGCTGCTGGCACTCACTCACCAACCCATTTCCCGTGAGGGTAAGATGGAACCCCAGCTCTGGGGCTGCCTCAGAGCAGCCCTCAGGGAGAGAGGCCCTGTTCCCAGCCCCTCCTGGCTCACCAAGCCACCTCCTGAGTTCAGCTTCCTCCTTTTGGCCACATCTAGAAGAAGAGAGAGAGAGAGAAAGGAGTGAGACTGGCACTCTAAGCCCTTAGCACAGGCCATAGCAAGCCACAGGTAGGTGGGGGATGGGACTGACCTGAGGTCACCTTCCCCAGCGAGTGCACGTCATCACTCATGCGGAAATGCTGCACTTCAGGGGGCCGCTTCTCAGGGACTGGGGGCTGGGGGCCAAGAGGGAGCACACTTAGGGTCAGGGAGCATCTAAGGTTCTGTCTGGATGAGCTGAGAGCCCCAGGTTGGGGTGGGGTGGTGAGCCACACCCTCAGAAACGCCATCCAAAGTTCTCTGGCAATATGAACCACGTCAGGCCATATTCCCCTTCTAACACTCAACCCTTCATAGACACAGAAGCAGGCCCCTTGCCCCCTCCTTTCCACATGGAAAAACAAATTAAGGCCTTGATCAAAGGTACGCAAAGCAAACCCGGAACAACATGATATCCAGATCCCTAAAAACACTGTCATAAAGCTTCTGAGATTCTGGGGCTCTTGTCACTTCCCTTGTCTCCTTCTCAGTAGAGATTCACAGTAAAACCTTTAAAACAGCAGGGACAGTTTCAAAGAAGGGAGGGAGAAGTTCCCTGGGGGCTTGCTTTGAAGTAGAACAGGAAAGGTGGTTTGAAGTCTCTATAGTTGTTGTCACAAGAGTAATTAAGACATTGACGACACAATTAACTTTTCAACATTTGTATCTTCTACTCTCCTCTCCCTAAGAGCACAACCCCCAGGAAGACAGGTATCTGGTGTGTTCATAGATTAAGCCCCAGTAAAGAATCTGACGTACGGTAGCCCCTTGGTAAATATGTGAAGCAGTCACGTACTGGATAAGAAAAGGCCTGAAGCTAAATTGTAAAACAGCAGCCCACGGGGGTTTATGGTTAATTATTCTGTTTCTCCCACTCCCACAGCCATCCCCCTAAGCCTCACCTGTCCATTTCCTGGTTTGGACATGGTTTTCCTGGCTCGATGAACCTTGGGCTGCCCCTCTGGGCTGGCTGTGGCCGGAGGGGGTTCAGGCCCTGCTGCTGGCGCCCCTTGGGCGCCCGGCATACTTAGCAGCCTCATAGCCAAACTCTGAACTGATGGGGGTGATTTTCCGGCCCCTGTCATTGACATCTTGGCTCGGCTGGGACAGGCACCCCCCTTGCTGGGGGAAGACGGGAACGACTTTGTGGCATGGCCTGGAAAACACAGGCAGGCAAGAGACAAGATAAGAGGGAAGACAGAGTCAGAAGTCACCCCACCTCACCCCTCCCCAGACTCCCCCGGCTTCTCACCCAGCAGGATGCGACCCCCATGGAGGTCCCCATCTCCCTCGAGATTCTCGGGTTCATCCCCAATGAGTGGTGTGGCCCCTACAGGGGTGTCAGCCCCCTCATCGCCGACAGTGACTGTGACAGAGGCTGGGGATGAGGGGCCAGCAGTCTCCAGGGAATCGGGGTTGGCCTTGGGCAGGGTCTCCTCACTACGAGAGGTGTCCCCCAAAGAGCCATGAACTGTAATGGAAGAGAAAAAGTCCAGGGCTAAGGGCTCACGAGATCATGTGTTGTGGGGGAGGTGAAGGTCCAACAGGGCCCGTTTCTGCTTCACTCACCTCTCTCGGTGGCTCCTCTGGGCTCCTTCTCCAGCACCAGCGCCCCCATCTCAGCGGGGGCCTCCCCCTGGGAGGGGACACAAGGGATAGGAGGGCTGGTCAGTCCGGTAGGAAGCTGGGGGGCCCAGGACGCCTGGGCCCTGGGTAGAGAGAGCAGGCTCCGGGGCCTACCTCTTCCTCTATGGGCTCCCCCCCTTCCGCGGCCTCGGCTGCCCGGAGGGGCCGCACGACCCCTCCCCCGGGCCCGCATCAACCCCCTCCCTCTCGGCAGACCCCGCATCTCAGGGGCCGAGAAGAGAGGAGGGGGAGGGGGCGGGGCCTCTGCGCCCCGGCCCCGCCCCCTCCTCCCGGCTGCACGCGCCGCTCCCCCTTTGTCCCCCAGGCCGCGGGGACCCCGGGCACCAACCCCTCCAGCGCCCGCTGTCCCCCAGCCCGGTGGACGGCCCCTCGTGCCCCTCGCGCGTGCTCCTGGGGCCCCGGCGCCCGCCGCCCACTCGGGGGCAGCCGGCGGCTGCACGCGCGCCTCCGTGCCCACTCCCCCCACCTCCCACCCCCTGGTCCCCTCATCCGCCCCCGGTGCTGGCCCTCCGGATTGCTGCAAGTCTCGCTCGGGCCCCCCGGCCCCGTTGCACCCCCGGAGCATTGCACGGGCGCGCGCTTCCCCCGGGCGCGCGCGCGGGCATGCACCCGCCTCTCCCCCTCCCCTTCCGCACCTCGGCGGCCGCCGCCGCTGCAGCTCCCGCCGCCGCCGCCATCGCCGCTTGCGCGGGGGGCCGAGCCGGCGCGCGGCCGCCCCGGGTCACGTGGGTTGGGAGGGAGGGCTGAGAGGAGCCTTAAAGGAGCCACTACGCGCTTTCTGGCCATTTTTCCCCCGAGAGCGGCCTCGGAGATGGCAGTTCCTGTCCTAAACTGGGAGCGGCAGGGGAGAATTGCTGCCCTTCCTGGCCTCACTCAGCTGGGAACCGAAGGCGAGGCACGCCTGGGTCCAGGTGTGGCTTCTCCATCTCCCACCTGGCTTTAGGTAATTAGCGGGGCGTCTGAGCCTTCCGGCTCTCGGCAGTCTGTATATTCAATCCTACCCGCGTGTGCTTCTCCCGCTTCTGGTTGCTTTCTAGTTTTCTGGGTCATTGGACTGAAGCCTGGGCCTCTTGGCCTCGCTTCTCTAACGAGCAGGAAGGGGGCGATGGGGATGCGCGGAGGACACCTTTAGCCTTAGCTGGTCCTAGCATGCGGCTTCAGTGTACCCTGGAGCAGCGACCCCTTTTGAAAACCTGGGGCTGAATGTCTCTCCCGTTTATGCCAGACATGTTAAGCCACCACGTGCACTAGGGATCCAGGTAAGCCCCCAGAGGCCCGAGTCTTTACTATCTGCAGACACTAAAGTAACCTTTTTTTGCCAAACACTTCACAAGCATACCAGGCACTACGTGGGTCGTAGCCCAGCCAGTAGTGGAAGTACGAATGATATTACACCGAGGCACAGAACTTTGATAGCAGTATTTAGGGTACAATCTCTTTAGGTATTACATCTGGTCAAAGTTTGGAAAATATCTGTACTTGCAATATTCGACACAGGCAAATGGTTAGGATATAGGGCACCTGAGGCCAATTCAAGGCCTTCTGGGAACTGTAGTTCTCTTTGGTGAAGAACCGTTTCAGAGCTTTCTGGGAATTGTAGTCTTCTCCATACCAGAACCCAAACAGTGGTTTTTAGCTTTCTCCAGGACATAAGCCCTTTCCCCAGACCAAACGCCCAAACACAGGCTTCTGCTTACAATTTTGATGGGCACAATGATCACAACTATAGCTCATTCCTAGCAGTCATACCCAACTCCTCAACTGGAGCAGGTTATCTGTTAATACCTCTGCCAAAAAAATCACTGAACACTTGTGCTGTGAGCTGATAGATGTTGAGGATGCAGAACTGGGAGGGTCTCTGGCTAGAGGAGCCCACCTGTCACATTTCCCTTCCCCTGTCAAGGCTCCTTTAGGCATGAGACCTGCATGAGTTGTGACCTCTGAGTACTTAGCAAATGACATCAGAGGGTGAGATGGTCTAAGGTCGGATAGTCTTTTAGACACAGTTGCCAGACAGAGTATAAAGAAAAAAAAGTTTTTTTTTTTTTATTTTGTGGAAAACAAAAGCCGAAAAACTAAAACCCCAAACTCCAGAAAAAATCCTAAAAAATACGTTTTTTTTCTTAAAAAATACTGTATAAGTCTCTACTACTCTCCCTCCCCGCAACAGCCTTTCTTGTGTACTCTCATCTAAGTGCCCTACCCCCCCGCCCCCACCACTATTTGTAGTTCTTGCCGTTGTACCCCACTTCCCAGTATCTACCCAGGCTGCTCACCCCCATATTCTCTTACCTGCCATCTTATTTTGTTCTCCCTAGAATTTTGGTGAGCCTTGTACCCATCCCATTTCCCCAGCATGCAAGAACTGTCTCCCCTTCCCTTCTCCAGAATTCAGTCATCCTTTCCCCCTACCACTCCCTCTCCCAAGGATCTATTCCAAGCAGGAGCAGGTAAGCTGCCTCCTGCCAGATTCCCTCCCACTTCCCACCCCCCCTCGCCCATCAAGAAATGTCAGAACCTCTTCCTGGGCAGCCTTAGCTAGGAATAAAACATTTTCCAGTCTTTTTCCCCCCGCCTCATTCTATAAGCCCTTTTCCCTCCCTCCACATATCCATGCACCTCTAAGAGAAGAAACTTTATCTGGGACCCCCTATTCCCTTGGCCTTCTCTAAGAACTCTCCCTCTCTCCATCCTTTCCTTCTGAAGAGGCAGGGTCTTCTCTCCAAGGAATCTTCGGCCCCTTGCTGTGTGTCTGCTCAGGCTCCCGCCGTACCTGCCTGCCCCCGACCCCCCACCCCCCTATTCTCCTGGACCAGGGAGACCCTCCCCACTTCGCCCAGGGCCCCGGCGCCCGCCTCGCTAGCGGATGAGGACATTGATCTCAGCCACACTGGCCTCCAGCACGTTCTCGGCTGTGGTCTTGCCGTGCTGCTCCTTGAGGTGCCGCCTAATGGCCGGCTTGTGAGCGAAGCGCACGTCGCAGTAGGAGCAGCGATAGGGCCTCGCTCCCGAGTGGAGGTTGAGGTGATCGTGCAGCGTGGACTTCTGCGTGAAGCACTTGCCGCAGATGCCACACGAGTGCGACTTGACGCCGCGGTGCACGTTCATGTGGCGGTTGAGGTTGCTGCTGTGGTTGAACTGCTTGCCGCAGCGCGGGCACATGAAGATGAAGTGCTGCGCCCGCATGTGGAAGACCAGCTTCTCCACGCCCTGGAACACTTCCGGGCACTTGGTGCACTTGATGTTCTTTAGGGGATTTCCGCTGGAAAAGCCTCCGGGCAGGGGTCCCCGGCCGCCCCCTGCCCCCAGGCTGCCCCCCGCCCCCCGGGCAGCCATGGCCACCGCTGCTGCCTCCACGAGGCCTGAGGTGGCCCCCACACTGGCCCGGCCTCCAGGGATCAAGAGCAGGCCCTCCCCTTCCGCGTCCTCAGACAGGCTGTAGCAGGCTTTAACCACGCCCTGCGGTGGGGCCACAGTGCTGGGAGGCACGCTGCTCTGGGCCAGCTCCCCAAGGTGGCTGCCCACAGAGCCTCCAATGCCCAGACCTCCTCCCAGGCCCCCGGGAGGTTTGAGCCGGTGTGCCACCTCCAGGGCTGATTCCACCTTGACGATGCAGATGTCAGACACATCCTCATCCTCGTCCTCATCCTCTTCCTCAGCCTTCAGCTCCAGGTCCTCATCCAGAGGGAACTCCAGCTTCACAGGCCGCAGGAGTGGAGGGGGAAGAGGGGGCGGGGGTGGGGGTTTAGGGGCTGGCTTTGGGGTCCTGGCAGGAGGGAGCAGGGATTTGGTGGCACTGACACTGCTCACAAGGCTGGCATCGCTGACCCCATCCTCTTTGAGGCCTATTTTGGGCTCGATAAATTGGCTGAGGGCGTTCCGGCATTTCTCCACCACGTGCTCCATCTGCAGGTAGGACGCGGCCGTCAGGTAGTTAACGATATCCCTGACGGCGAATTCCAGGGCGCCCGTATAGCAAGAGAGGAGCAGGTCAGCCACTATGCGTGCACTGTGCATCAGTGAGACCTGCAGCTCAGAGCTGGGATTCAGCAGGAACTGGTCCCGCAGGAACGGCGAGCAGGCGGCCAAGATGACCTTGTGGCCACGGAACTTGAGGCTGTCAGCCACAATGGTCACGTCGCAGAACCGCTCCTCTGCGCGGAGCTGGTTCATGTTCCGCAGCGTAGCGGCCTCGTGGCCAGGCAGCTGGAAGCGCAGGACTTCCACCCCAGAGGCCATTGTGGCGGGGGGTGGGCAACCCTGGTTGGGAAGGAAACCGGTCAGAGACAAAGGTCTCCGGCTTTGCTAAGCCAAGGCTCCAGGCCTTGCACTCCCATTCTTGGCAGGGCCCCCCAGCATCAGATCACCCAGTCTTCAAGCCTCTTCCTCAGTTTCCCCAGCCCCCGGGGAGGCGCTGTCCCTTCGGGAGAAGGGAGGCGTGGTTCCCGGGGGCGGGGCAGCGGCGTCCACACCCCCCAGCCCTACCGCCCGCGATGATGGGGCGAGCCCGCGCCCACAGGGGAAGGTCGGCAGAAGCGGGAGCAGAGGCCTGGGGTTCTGGGTGGCCCGGGTTGCAGCCTCTTCTCACCCCGCCCCTTTTACCCGCTGCCCCATTCCTCCACCGCCCCCTTGCACGTTTGCACGCGCTTTTCACGTCCTCCCCCCCTGCCTGCACGCACCGTGCACGCCCCCCCCACGTTGAGACCTCGGTGGCACGCCCCCCCCCCCCCCCCCCCCGCCCCACGACCCTGAGTGCACGCGCCGCTCACCTGGCTGGGTTCCGCGCGCTGTTTTTTTCCCCCCCTATTTCCCCCACCCCCCCCGGGGCCGACTGCGCCCCCACACACGGGCAGGGCCTGGGCAGCGCGCAGGCGCGGGGGTGCACGGGGCGCGCGCGCGGGGCCGGCTCCGCGTGGGCGTAAGGGGGGAGGGGTGGGGGCGGCTCGTGCAGTGTGTTCCAGGCCCCGCGCGCGGCGGCGTCGTCGAGAACTCGGGGAGGAGGAAGAGGGGAGGGAATTAAAGGAGCAGGATTCCCCCTTTCCCGACCCCCCTTTCTTCACCAGCTCCCCCCACACGGTTAAAGGGCCGGACAGCCTGGCCTCTCCTTTGGCCGGTATTATTTGTCCGCCAGAGCGGAAATACGTTCCGCACCCCCCTCTTTCTGGCTCCCCCTCCTCTGTGCCTCCGGGCCCCGTGGCCCGTCTGCGCGTGCGTGCCAAATGCCGCGCGGAGGCCCGCTCGCTGGGGCCCGCCCTCCCCACTCCCAGCAGCCGGCCGCGCAGCTTGCTTCTCGCCCCGCAACGCGCACTCCCCGCCCTCTGCTCTCCCCGCCTGCCTGGCTCCCCGCGGGGGCGCTGCCACCTGCTCACGCGGGCGTTACTTCTCTGACCCAGCTGCGTGAAGCGGAGCCAGAGTTGCAGCCACGGCCCCTCCTGGGGTCCCAGATCGCCCCGTGGCTACCGAGATGGTTGTTCTTGGTTACCTACGCCTGCATCACCTGTTGATTCTGTTCATACTTCCTCCAGCCACGCTTTCAGATTTTTGCAACTCTTCTGAAGCTGGTAAACACCTCAGCACTCCCGGCCTAAAAGATATTTTTAACTTTATACAAGACCAGACAATCCTCCACTTCCTCTCCTCTGTCTCAAAATCTTACGAAATCACAACCATCCTTCCCTTCCCTCATTCTCAGAATCGATCCTAACTTCTTGCCAAGGCAAACGCCCTCGTAAGGTCGACGACCTTGCCCATTTCACCCTCTACAATATAATAGACCTGGTACTAATTATTCTAATTATGTGAAGATGTAGTTTAGTAGAACAAGCGTCCATCCTACCCCTGCTGCTCCACCAGATTGACAAGGTCAGAACTCCTTCGCCCTAAACAAAGTCCTCCCTTAGTTCTGCCCCTTTGCCTTCTCTTTCTCTGTTCCTCCCAAACTGCCGTCTCTGCGCTTTAACACCGGCTTTTATGAGCACCCTGAAGGCTGGCTCCCTTCCCGCCTTCTTCCTTGCACCTCTCATATACCTGTACTCATTTCTCCACCCAACCAAGTCCAGGTGAAGAAGCCTCTGTTGCTTGCCGCCTGGATTTATTACATCCTCCAGGAGACTAGAGCATTATCCTTACACATCAGTTTTGGTGGAATGTTCAATATCTGTGTTCAGTCTAATGGTTTCCCCATTAGATTGCCAACTCTTGATTGCATGAATCATCTCCTGGGTTATGTTTTGCAAATAAAAGTCATACAATAAATGACTGACTGTTGAAGTCATTCCTCTTCAGTTCAGCCAGCATCCACCCATAAAAAGTTTGTTCCTGACTTAAACTGGATCCTGAACTTCAGGGATGCCCTTTGGGTTGGGAAGTGTTCAGATGGTGCCTCTACTCTTTGCCTTTCTGTTTTAAATTCTCTGACTTTTTTGCGGTCACCCTGCTGATGCTTAGTTGCTTCAGTCATGTCTGACTCTGTGCGACCCTTATGGACTGCTGCCTGCCGGTCTCCTCTGTCCATGGGATTCCCTAGGCAAAAATACTGGAGTGGGTTGCCATATTCTCTTCCAGGGGATCTTCCCCACCCAGGGATGGAACCCAGGTCTCCTGCATTTCAGGCAGAGTCTTTACCCCTGAGCCGCCTTCAGCCAGTTCTCTCTATTCTAAAATGCCCTTTTTGTAGAAGTATGTGTTGTTAGGCCACATGGATTCTGTTGGCATTTGTGTCAGATTTTCAGACACACCTAGGCTCAGAGCCATATCCCACTACTTATGAAAAGAGGGCCTTTGGGCAAGTTCCTTCTCTGAATCACAGTATTTTTATCTTTAAATTGGAGGCCCTGATTCCTCACAGGGCTAATGTGACGTTCAAGTGAGCCTGACACAGTACGTGCTGAATCAATGAGACCTCCCTTCTCCTTTGCCTAATTGGAGGACAGACTGAAATTTTCGAAAGGACTTTAAAAATTCTGTTTCCCTGTCTTATCTCTTTTCCTCATTACCAAATTTCCCAAGAGTTGTTTACAGGCTTCTGGTGGCTCAGTGGTAAAGAATTTGCCTGCCAGTGCAGGCGACAGGGGTTTGTTCCCTGGTCTGGGAAGATCACACGTGCCATGGAGCAACTAAGCCTGTGTGCCACAACTATTGAGCCTGTGCTCTGGAGCTGGGGGGCCACAACTACTGAACCCCGAGTGCCCTAGAACCCGTGCTCCGCAACAAGAGAAACCACCACAATGAGAAGCCTGCTCATCACGACTAGAGAGTAGCCCCCTGCTCCCTGCAACTAGAGGAAAGACCACGCAGCAACAAAGACACAGCAGAGTCAAAAATTTTTTAAATAAATAAATATGAGTTGTTTACACTCCAGTGAGAGCAGAAATTTAAAAAGTTGTCAAGGTGAGAATTTAAGTTTGTAAAATTCTGTACCTTGTCCCCTTCTTGCTACTTCTCCTTCCTGGGAGTATGAATGGGACAGAGGGCCTAATCTCAGTTTGGAGTTTAATACAGATAGTCCTAGGTAGCAGGTAGAGTTAAGAGCTGCGGAATCCTTAAGTACCCAGCCCACCCAGTTATAGTTTTATATGGAAACAAGCAGTGCACAAGCTTGTCTTCTGTACATTCTGGTGGGGAGATGCCGTAGGGCTGTTTTTGTCACATACCCCCATGTAAGGATGTCTTGGCCCCCAACTTCTGCCACTGTAAAATAAGGCACCCTCCTGTCCTTGGGTGGCAGTACCACCTTGGCATAGTGTCAAGAACACAAACACATAAATTCAGGATTCTTTTTTTTTTCTTAATTAAAAAATTTCTATTTATTTTTGGCTGTGCTGGATCTTTTTTCTGCCTGGGTCTTTCTCTAGCTGCGATGAGCAGGGACCACTCTAGTTGCGGTATGAGGGCTTCTCATCGCAGTGGCTTCCCTTGTTGTGAGCATGAGTTCTAGGACGCTTGGCTTCAGTAGTTGCGGCTCCTGGGCTCTAGAGCACAAGCTCGATAGTTGTGACTCAAGGGCTTAGTTGCTCCGAGGCATGTGGTATCTTCCTCGACTGGGGATCCAACCTGTGACTCCTGCATTGGCAGGCAGATTCTCTACCCCTGAACCATCAGGGAAGCCCAAAATGAGGATTTTTATTGGCACTGAGAAGTAAAATCTGAATAAGGATTCAGAAAAAAACTGGGAGACAGAAAGTCTAGGTTCTGGTCCAGTTTTGAAGTCTTCAAGGCTCCAGAAGTTTTAGTACTCTCTTCAGTGAAATGGAGAGATTGTCTTCGGAGGTCACTTCCAGCCCCATCAGTCCGCAAAAGTTCAGTCTGGAAAGGGGTATGTGTCTTTGTGTGTATGTGTGTTTGTGTGTATGTTTGGTGTTGTAGCCAGGCATTCCGGGAAACAAACTCACTCAGAAGGACAATGCAGATAGTGGAGTGCAGTTTATTACTGCGGGCCCAAGGCAGAGTCTCCTCTTAGCCAAGGACCCCAACCAGCATTTGTGAAAATCTTTTATACCCCATGTGTACGTGTCTGAACCCACCACTCCAAATTCCTTGGGACTTACATAGTGAAGTGAAAGTGAAGTCACTCAGTCGTGCCCGACTCTTTGTGACCCCATGGACTGTAGCCTACCAGGCTCCTCTGTCCATGGGATTCTCCAGGCAAGAATACTGGAGTGGGTTGCCATTTCCTTCTCCAGGGGATCTTCCCGACCCAGGGATCGAACCCAGATCTCCCACTTTGCAGGGAGACGCTTTAACCTCCGAGCCACCAGGGAAGCTCTGCCTGAGACCTACATAAACCAAGGAAAATACAATCCCAATAACCCCATCATTCACGTGCTGTGCTCATGTGCTCAAACAGTCAAACAATTAGCCAATAATCAATAAACCCGAGGTTACACTCTGATAGATACAGAAAAATTTATGGCCTGTCTGGAGGAAGGGGTGATTAGTGTATGTTTTCTCTTAGGCGATGAGTAACCTAGATACGATCTTCAAGGTTCACCTGTCTGGAGGAACCTTGTTGTATCCTTCTGTTGTTGTTTTCATAGGCACTAAACACAGAGTTCAGAGTCCACTGGAAAGGTGGCCAAGCATGATCAGCATGAACAGGCCTAAGATGGAGTCCAGGCCCTATGAATTCCTTCTTCATTGGAAGAAGTGGTCAAGGACTAGCGAGCTCAGGGCTTAGGGCAGCACTCTTGGTTACTGATAGATATGAGCAGGGGCCCGGTAGGAAATGTGTAAGCAGTAGGAAAGCTGAGACATTTCCCTGTGGCATTCAAAGTATTTTTGGCAGTGGGTTTACTTTTGCAATTGTGCTTCGCTCAGATGGAAATAATGATTTCTTGAGCAACCAAGAGAAAGGAGGAAAGAGGTCTGCCTGAGTTTTTAATCCATCAGCTGATAAGACTTTCCTGTCTTACAACAAAATCTCCAGCTTCTCCCCCCTCTCTCCTTTGCCCCACACTCAGCGCTGCCCTCACTGTAGGAATCCTGGTGAAAAGGGCAGCCTGTTCGGGCGATGCTAACAGGGGCTCACAGCTTGAGAAAAGAAACTCTATAAAAACAAAAGGCTCACACCAGTCCCCTCTATTTGTAAAGCCACCTTTCCTAAATTCCCATCCATCTCCTAAAATGTACTCCTGTCCTCGACTTTTGCTGGCCTCTTCTCCAATAACTGTTCCTTCCAGCTCTTTGGAACCCTCTCATAACAACCTCCTGATAAACTCTTCCCTCCCCTTCCTGCTTTACAGGGAATTTAGTCCTTCCTGCAGCCCATGACCTTCCCCCTCCTCCAAGTCACCTCCCCTGCCTTGCTCAGCACGAGGTCTGGGGAGATGGTGGTGGATTCTCCT